>NC_088602.1:66313159-66613159 GCF_036013475.1 Columba livia
CCGTACCACTGTGAGTACATCTCACTGGGTGAGTGACAGGGAAAAATAGCAACTTCATTTCTGGCACAATTACAAAAGGAAAAATTGTCACGCATAGGCAAGGTCTTAGCATGACTATTCTTTATCCTGCAAGAGGGCCCTCTTCACCTGTTAAACATCTTTTCTTTCTTCAGGCAGTCATTGCACAGTATGATACCCAGGCTATAGCTAACAAACCATGCCTGCTGCCATGAATCTCCCTGTCAGGGAGCAGCAAGGTCCAGCTGCTCCATAAGGAAAAGGCAGTGGGAAGCCAAGCATGATGAAGCAGCTGGCAGACAGAGGCCGTGCCAGCAAGGACTGAGTCCCGTAGTACCTGAATGAGGTGATCAGACAAAGTCCAGTGAGAGCAATCAGCTTAGGCTGAGAGTCCAGATTGCCAGACAAGACCATAGAGATAAAGCAGGATTGAGATCAAGTCATGGAGTCAAGCCAGCAAGTCAGGATCAGGATCAAGTGTCCATGGCTGGGGATGGGCATGACTGTGGCACAACTGCAAGATAGCTCAGGTGGGGACAGGGGCAAGAGGCTCAACTCAAAAGCAACTTTGAAAGGAAGGAGTGTGGATCCCAAGGCATCTTACAGCTCTTTCTTCACAAGAGCTCTTCTCACTGAGCTGACCTTGACTGCAGGCAGCTAAGCTCTTGTCCCTAAGCCCAGGAAGGCAAACTCCCAGGAGAGGAGGAGGGATGTGGGGATGTGCTGATTCCCTCTGTACTTCCAACATCAGCACTCAGCATGATGATGGTGGTGATGAGCTTTTGCAAGAAATGAGAAAGGCCCTGGAATTATATATTATAACCCCCACGGGGGCTAATCCTTAGATGTCTCACCCCAACGTTGAAGCTATACCCCCGTGCCTTGAGTTCTTTACGTAATATATGAGGAGAATCAGCTAACTCAGGGTAAAATCCATTTGAACAATGAACTATACAGTGTCTTCTGTGGTCCTGGCATTGGGTAAGTCATGTTTCCAGTAGATTCAGGACTTTCAAGGGGTCCTCCTACATCATACTAACTGTTTTGGTATAATGCTGTAGGGTGGATGAAGATTCCACTCACATTTTTCAATTTATTAGATGCCACTTGATCCTGCAACACGAACAGTTATATCTAAAGTGGGGTCACAACTAATATAACAGCTTTGATACATAACATGCAGATACAGCTTTTGGAAAATAGGATACAACTTGCATTCTGCAAATGAATTTTTCAGTGGGAAGTGCAGAAGACAAGGGCTTTTCAGAATTCGTGTTTGGTCGTGGGATTACTGTCTGGAATTCGTGTTTTAATGTTTAAACAACCAGAAAAAAATTTCACAAAAGATATGCAGCTTCCCTTAAAACAGCCAAACAAATTCTACTTCAGCGTTCATCGACCCTTTGTTATCAACGCCCAATCCGTAGTTTAGTTTGGGACCTACACCGGCTCATCTGATCATTAAACACGTGGCTTAACACTGTGATTATAACAAATCACTCTTATAGGTTCACTCTTTTGAAATTTATTTTCCTTAGTTTCCTTGCTTTTAACTTGTACCTCAAGAAATTCGCCTGATTATTTCTATCAGGCTCTTTACTTGGCAGTGACCCACATTCATAAAAAACATGTTTTGTATGTGCAGCTCCCATCAAATTCACAGGGAGTAGTACAAAGATTGTTAAAAAGTGTATTCTGGAAGAGGGGCAACATATTAAATATCGGTGTGTCTGACTGAATAGCAGCCCCTTAGCCTCTGTCTTCCCTCTCCCTGGGTTTGCTTGATCCTGCAGGACTGGAAGGAGACAATGCTAACATAAATTAAAAAATATTTCTCTATCCAAACCAAACATTGAGAAGGTAGATTATAAATAAAACCTTTCTTAATTTTATCAGATTGAAGTCAAAATATATAAACTACATGATCACTTCTGTTGATGAAGGAGATTTTACATAACATTTCTCCAGGTCTTCTCTGGAAAACTGGATAGCCAGATGCTAATTACCCTATTTCCATTTCTAAGTTATTGCCAAAGAAGGCTCACCTATTGCAATCTAGCAGAGATCAACACCTCATCAGGCACAAGAGGCAATTAAACTACTGAAGTCTAAAAAAATGTAGACATGAACACTTTTGCAGTGACTTGTATTCAAGGTTCTAAAGGCTATACTTACGTTCTTGAAATTGTCTGATCTGTAAACTGGGAAGATCCTCTCCTGCATGATGTTAATGGAAGTCCTGTATACATCAAAAGGATGAAAAAATTCCCCTAACACCCTCACTTCTAGTGATTGATTACAAATAATACACCTGAGAAGGTTCAAGGCAAAGTATTTCAATAGGTAAATCAACAATTTGAGTTGTAGAGCAAGTGTATGCCCTGGCTTTACTGCAGGGATGTATAAATTCTGCACTGGTTACTTCACTATATTCAGAGCTCTACCTTTCCACACTGTCCAGAGGCATAAAAAGGAAATGCATCTGAAGAAGAGAGTGTCAATGTGTTTGGGGGAAAATGAGCTTCTGAAAAGACAAAGAGTGAAAAAATAAAAATCATCTCAAGCATACCCAAGGACAGGCTCAGTAATGAAAGTAGCATTTTGCAGACAAAGTCATTGAAAATACAAATTAGAGAGTATAGATAGCCATTACACCAGAAGACCTCCTAGCACTTTCTCCCTCTCCTTTCAGCCTGAATTTTTTCTATTTGATTAATGAATACGAATGGCCTTCTGAGTTTCCAAGACAAGTGGATCAACAGATGGGAAGGAAACATTCGCAAGAGCAGAGAGCCATTTCACCCAATTGTACAGAAAGCCTGACCAGACCCCTACCTCTAGCCAGACGTTGTATCCACGTCTGCAATGCATGTCCTCATACAAGCTCCAGCTGGAAAGCCCCATTCAAGACCACAACACGTGCTTTTTTGCAGCTCCTTTCTCTCAGTGATCTAGTCACATCTACACACAGCGTGGAACATGCTGGGCTATGATGCCTACACTAAAAAAACATTCAACATCCCAGACCCATACAGGGCCCTTCTCCCCTCACTTGTTTGCACACATGTACTGGTTATGTCTGGGGCTGAGTCAGTTTTCTTCATAGTAGCTTGTATGGTGCTGTGTTTCAGATTTGTGACCAAAACAGTGTTGATAACACAAGGATGTTTTAGTTATTGCTGAGCAGGGCATGCACAGCATCTAGGGCTTTTCTATTTCTCACGCTGCCCCACCAGTGAGTAGGCTGGGGGTCCACAAGAAGCTCAGAGGGGACACAGATGGGACAGTTGACCCGAACTGATGAAAGGAATGCTCCAAACCATATGGCATTATGCTCAGCAATAAAAGCTGCAGGAAGAAGGAGAAAGGGAGTATAATTGGAGTGATGGCATTTGTCTTCCCAAGTAACTGTTATGTGTGTTGGAGGCCAGCTTTGCTAGAGATGGTTGAATAACTCCCTGCTGATGGGAAGCAGTGAATGAGTTCCTTATTTCTATTTGCTTATGTGCAACTTTTGTTTTATCTATTAAAGTGTCTTTATCTCAACCTATTAGTTTTCTCATTCTTACCTTTCTGATTCTCTTCCCTGTCCCACAGGAGGGAGTGTGAGAGAATGGCCGCATGGGGCTGATCTGCCTGACAGGGTTAATATACAACAATACACCAGCTCTACATTGCTCTCTTACATAAACAGCCTTCCTTTTTACTCAGTTCACCCAACATCAGCTTAGTTGTATGTGAGGAAGATGAAAATTTAGGCCAAGTGTCCAAATCTCCTGACTACTGCCATTCCCTACTACGTGACCGCGGTGTACCCAGACCTGAACTTTGCAGTCTGCAGCTGGAGCTATGAATGTTTGAACCCATAGGAGACA
Organism: Columba livia; assembly: GCF_036013475.1. Taxonomy (NCBI): domain Eukaryota; kingdom Metazoa; phylum Chordata; class Aves; order Columbiformes; family Columbidae; genus Columba; species Columba livia. The sequence continues at coordinate 66,317,053 of NC_088602.1, forward strand.
TCAAGACTGGCAGTGGGACATACTAGATGGCATGTGAAAGACAGGAAATACAAAGATTTTTGTGCTGTTGTATCAGCTGTTGCACTCTAAAGGTGCTTTTATGTGTGGCCTGAGATCAAAACAGGAATTTTGTATTAGCATGTCCTTCAGCTCCCAGTGAATGACATTGGTCCTAGAGATAGCATCTTAACTAATTGCAAGATGCAATATAGATAGCAACTACTGCTAAAAAGAGAGGTTTATTTGTCCCTGGTAATAAACTGTGACCACCTCCCAGAGTGCATGGCCATGTTGAAGGGCATCAGAGGTCCTTAATAGCTGGGATTTTAATGCAGTTCTTGTTCAAGCATAGCTATTTCTGTTCAGCGACCACACAGAGTACCTCAGCCTTTCCTAAAGCTAGACGAATACGAAGGTTGCTCCCTATAAGAGTATTACAGATTTTATAGCCTCAGAAGATTAATTTAGGTGCTATAAACCATAAGCCTATATGGCTGTAAACGTTGAAATAAATAATAAAGCTAGTCAGGAATGTGTTGTTGCAAGTTCTGTAGAAGTGCACACTAATCTCTAGCGAAAGCTTGCTGATGTAGTCTTTCAGTATGGTCATTTTCTTTAAAAAAAAAAAAAAACAACAAACACATAAAAACACTTAGTCAAGCAAACAAACAAAACCAGAAAACAATGCCTTTCAAACACTTTTTTTTGAAACGTCCATTGACATGTGAGAAAACCATACAAAAGACAGAGAATGGCCTGACAGATGGAGTACAGAACTGTTTTCACTTGCACTCCCTCTCCAGTTGGCTGGATTTGGCAGATGAAGGCTGCATGAAATGCATAAGTAATCAGTCTCTACAGCCAAGTTCATTTTGGGTGAGAGTGGGTGGGCTGAGCCAAGGCAAACTGCTCAAGTGCCATTCACATGGAAGACACCCTTCCTTCTCTCCTCATACAGCCAACCTCTTCTTTTTGTTAATACCATAGAGTACTGGATGAGGGGAGAAAAAGGGATCAGAAATCTACTTTATCTACTTTTTTGTCATCACCTGGCATTGTTCTCAAACTTCTTGAGAGACACACGGATAATTACAGCTTCTGCTTTAAGATATTTGAGCACAGCTTAGTTTCAACAGACGATTTTGTTTTCCTTTCTCCTTTCCATACTACCTTCCATCTTCTCCTGCAGATTTCTCTGCTCCTGGGGCCCCATTCATTTCTCCCAGGCAGCTGGCACTGAAGGCTTTGCTGTTAAGTTTTACTACAACAATTAGTAACTCCAGGAACAAGAGCTAATTAAGCCTGGTTTCCAAAGAATTTTTGTCTTGTGATATCTAATATATCTAATATATCTAATATATATATATCTCGTATATTGTGAGCTCTGATTGAAATTCCCAAGGTCACAATGTTCATGTGTCTTCCTCCTGCATGGACTCTGCTGCTTAATAACACTTATGAATTTTCCATCAGCCTACCACTAATAAATGTATAGGGGAATTAACATCTCTATGCTATTTCAAATGAAACAAGCAAGTGATTAAAAAATTACTGAAGGACCAGAGAGACAGCAGCGCAGGGAGAGACACAGAGAGATACAGGAATGTACACACACATTTATACAGTTATGTACTCCAGCTAAAAAAATCACAGCCATCCCCAGCACAGACATTAGGACAAAATATCCAGCAACAACTCATCTTACTGATATTGCTTGATTCTTTTCAGGGTACTAGTTTAAGCTACCTTGGCATGAGACTAATTTTTCCATATCATCTATGTGGGCACATTTGCACTATTTGGAAGTGAATCCAGTACAAAAAGGTTGGGAAATGCTCTGTATGTACTGTAGACAAGCTCCTGAGCAATATATATTTGTTGAAATTACCAATAACTTAAATCAACATAGTTATTTTCCTTTTGACGGGCATTAGAGTTGGAGAGCCTGTTCCTACCTAGTCAGCCTATAACATCTGCATAAAAGGTTTCCAAACCTTTCTGATCTACAGCCTTCCTCAGACTTCAGATATAAGTTTCCTGATAATAGGATTACTTTTTTTTTTTTTTTTTCCCAGAACCTTTTGCAGAATGCTTCAAAGCAGTCCACGTATTGAAATGTCAGCATCTAGGAATACTTCCCAGATGTAACTCAGGTGAATGTTCCAGCTTTATCTTCATTGCATTCCTTCCTCAATTCAGCATTCGCTTTGAAGTATTGTTTCTGTAACTGAAAAACTACCAGTTACCAGCAAAAAAACTGGTCGCCTGATCCAGTAAGGTCACACAGTGTTGTCCAGGCTTGGCCTAATCAACTTAGCTTAACTGCCTAGTTTGAAGCCTGTGATAAATGCAAATTTGCTCATTTGTAAAACCTTCCAATAGAAGCATTGGCATAACATGAAAAGATAAATTTCCAATAATTATTTTTGATCTAATAGTGCAAATGCTGTTCACATTAGACCTTCCTTCTCTTTTGTTGGTTGCTTTTAATAAGCACTGCAGCAATAAATTTTCAGTGCCAGTGAGGGGCACAAGGTAAAAGTGTGCACGTAAGAAATGTCATGATTTTTTCTATAAATAAGTTTCATTCTCAAAAGTTCACATTGCTTTTATATGATTTGGAAATCTACAAAGTACGGGTTTTACCAGTAGTGAATTTATACTCTATATAACAAGAATATTCAAGGGTTATTTTGCAAGGTTTGGTTGGTTGGTTGTTGGGCTGCAACACAATTTCCAAACTCATTTAACTGGTATTCATCAGGGGAATTTACAGTTTATGTAAGACCATAATTTAACTTTGGAAGGCAGCAATGAAAGTTTATTTGGTTAAATCTCATTAGCTACTGGGAAACTTATCTGGAAATCCCTAATCCTCCTTACTTCAAAACAGAAATTTGATACTGTAAATTACCTTGACCATAGGCTATAATTCTGAAGTCTGTAATCGCAAAAGAGAGTAAGGTTACATAGAAGGCTGTTCATTAGTGTCTTTACTCACATAAATATTTCTATTGAGATAACTAAAGGCAATTTATACAAAGGCAAGCACTCGCCTGGTTTTGAATCTATTCAGCTGTATCCAGGAAAAGAACAAAAGCTCACAGCTAAGTAAAATATGTGGAAGTGTGCTTTTGTTTGCCTTGTAAACACCAAATCACAGAAAGTCTGAGGTTGGCAGGCACCGCTGGAGGTCATCTGGTCCTAACCTCCTGCTGAAGCTGGGCCACCTTGAGCCGGTTGCCTGGCACCATGTCCACACAGTTTTTGAATATCTCCAAAGCTGGTGACTCCACAGCCTCCCCAGACAACCTGTGCCAGTGCTGTCACTCTCACATTTAAAAAAAAAAAAAAAAAAGTGTTTCCTGATGTTCAGAGGGAACCTCCTGTGTTTTACTTTGTGCCCACTATCTCTGGTCCTCTCACTGGGCACCACTGGAAAGAGCCTGGCTCCATCCTCTTTATACACTTCCTTTAGGTATTTACAAAAATGCATGAGATCCCTCCCGAGCCTTCTCTTCTCCAGGCTGGACAGTCCCAGCTCTTTCTCTTTTTCCTCATAGGACAGATGCTCCCTTAATCATCTTAGCTGCCATTTACCGTACTCCCTCCAGTATGTCCATGTCTCTCTTGTACTGGTGAGCCCAGAATGGAACCCAACACTTACCAGTGCTGAGTTGACAGGAAAGATCATTTTCCTCAGCCTGCTGGCCACACTCCTAATGCAGTCCAAGATACCATCAGCCTTCTTCACCACAGGGGAACATGGCTTGGTTTTGTTCAGCTTGGTGTCCAGGACCTCCAAGCCCTTTCCAGCTGGTTGGCCCCCAGCATGTACTGGTGCCTGGGTTGTTCCTCCCCAGGTGCAGGACTTTGCACTACTCCTTGTTGAATTTAATGGGGCTCCTGTCAGGCCATTCCTCCAGCTTATTGAGAGCTGGATGGCAGTACAATGCTCTGGCATATCAGCCACTCCTTCCACTTTGGTGTCATCTGCAAACTTGCAGAGGGTACACTCCAGCCCATCATTCGGATGAGCCTACTACACGAGGCTCTTCTGTTTTTAGATGCCCTAGATCCCTCTTCATAAGGCCGTGGGCCATCACAGCTATGGACCACATAAATTTAATACTGCTTCTGTGTTAGATTTCCAGAAATGTGTGAGTGTACGTGTTGCCTCTGTCATCCATCTAACTTTTTGACACTGCAGCTAGGGAAATTTGTGGAAGAGGAACAACATCAAAGATCAGTAGGAATTTGTCCACTCTAAATACATTTCAACTGGGCTGTGATACAGACACTCCTCAGTAGTATCTTTCTACAAATTCAACTGTACAAGTTCTCTAACACCTTTAATGACTTTGTTTACTTTCTCCTTTATTGACAGCAGTAGAATAGCTGAAGAGCACTAAGTCTTTTCTGTCTCAGAGGACAAATACACCGATAGATATATCTAGACTGCAGAGCAGATGTGCTCTCCAGCACCTTGCAGTCCTGCTTGTCAAGTTACTCAGCATCAGCCCCTTATTTGCCATTAGGTTGATAATCCTCACATTGGTGTAACAGAGAGACATTACCACTGAAGTGGCTTGTAAACCATCTGCCTGGGTATTTCATGGGGAAAGGAGAAGAAAACCTTTTATGCAGCATACTGCTAAAATGGCTGAAGTCACATCTAGCAAGCATTACTGCAACTAAAGACATAAATGAAAAAAAGCTTTCCTGTTCCTAGTGCTGCAGTGGCCAGCACAGACTTCCAGCATAAGCCCCAAGTGCTTTACTTTTTTCAACAAAGCGCAGTCCTCAGCCACTAATCACATGCATATTACATGCATATGCATCCCTGACCCACCTCAAGATAGGTTTATTCCTTTTCACTTTCTGGGCCAATGATATACAGGGAAACAGAAGCAGATAGCTACAACTTCTTTTTACCATAATACGAAGAAGCCATGGGCTTCTTTGGTACTAATTCCAGCACAATCCAGACTGAATCCGACACAAATTAGATCCGTTCAAAGTCACTACTTTCTGAGTGCTCTAGGGCAGAATGATGCCAGTTGAAACCTCCAAAGGGTTTGGGCAAATTATGAAATGTAAAACAGAAGTGAAAGAATAATTTACTTGCTGACTTAGCCTAATAAACTAGCTTCTTTGATGGATAGTAAAAAAAGTTTGAGGAACAGTGGCTTTAACTGCTCACAAGTTTTTATAATCTGTCATTTACCCACTATCTCTGCTATTTAGACTATAAACTAGCTTCTTTGATGGATGGTAAAAAATGTTTGAGGAACAGTGGTTTTAACTGCTCACAAGTTTTTATAATCTGTCATTTACCCACTATCTCTGCTATTTCATTCTCACACTGTTACCAGAGAATCTTGCCTTCTGCAAGATGGCCTTCTGCACTTCTGGAATAGATATGGCATCTTAATGTCTTTTTCCAACTTTGAAAATGTACAGGGTTGTACTCAGTTATCTCAGAGGAATAATGCATCACAAAAGACAAGTACTTTATATAGGTAATGCTACCAGTCAATTTAGAAATATTGTTTGACTTTTTTTTTTTAATCTAGTCAGCATATCAGTTTCAAGTCTGGAGCCTGAAGCAACTTTTCTGAGTGGCATTGTGTCTTGAGTTTCTACATGCTTGATGTTAAAAGGAGCCTCAGCTTTTACATAATGAAATCTTGACACTGCTCCCATATGATACCTGCTGAAACTGGTTAACAAATTAAATGGACTGCACTGTAGTTTGAAATACAATTATTTCCTTATATATTGCAATTTATTCTTTGCAAATAGCTGCCTATATCATTAAATGATTCACTGAATTTCTGCAAATCCGTATTTAAGTAGTCATTTTCATATTATGCTTTGACACTTACTTGTTTGTTTGTTCACATTCACTGGATAATTTGTCTCTTAATTTGTATGTTTTCAAGGTCTGGGATTGTCTCAATTCTTCATTCATGTAATACGTAGTATAGTCATGACCCAGTCATATTTGAAACTTTTTATTGACATCACCATCCAAATAATATATAATAACTGACTGAAGAACTTAGCAGCTTTCTTTTTCATTTGAGATGTTAATATTAAGAGATTTGACTCTGCTCCCAGAACTGCATGTTCTCTTTTGTCTTATAAAAACACACTCAAACCCTCAAACTTATAACTTTCCCTGAAAAGAAAGGCTGCTAGTTTTCACTTTGTGTGTGTGTGTTCCCTTGCCCACTCTAATGTACTATAGAGTGCACCAAAGAAAAAGATTCACATTCTGATATTAAAAAAAAACAAAACCAAAAAACACAACCCACAACTATTTTCACACACATGAACGGTATTAGTTTTTCAAGATGACCTAGGGCTTTTTATGACTGGATAGTTGTGCTTATGCAGTACAAGAGTGTTACTCAACAGACTCAACTGTAGATTTACTAGAGGAGGATCAAGGGACAAGAACAATTCCTCCCAGGTAAATATCACCAGCTGTAGGATGCAGCTGAACAGCGAGGAAGGGCACACATAGTTATACAACTCTGTGTTCCTTTCTTGGCCACATTCAGCATTAACTAACTTAGACACCAAAGTTACAAGAGATTATATTAGTGTGGTGGTAATGAGGTTTTTTAAAATTATTTCCACATTTTTTCAGTGCTTTGCAACTCATTTCCTTATACATCAGTTCTCTCTGCTCAGGTCTCAGTGCCTGAGGTCTGCTTCAGTCTCACAACTCATATGGTGGAATGTCATCTCTTGCAGAAAAATGACCTGGACAGAAAGACAAGATATTCCCTATGTTTCCGTATAGCAGAAGAGCCTCTCTCATGTGGCATCATGTGGAAACAGTGCACATTATGGCAGTTTTTATTTTTCTTGATTCTGGAACTACAGCTGGGTAATCGCATGGTTCTGATCTGCTATCAGGGAAACATACATCATGGGGGTGCTGTGAGTTCTAACTTCATGCTGGTAATTCGGACAGATGAACCTGCACATTCACATTTTTAATTATTAAAAAGTAATATTTTAAAAGTACATCTCTTAAAACCCACCATTGTTTTACAGGTTGTGGTTTAATAAAAAAAAAAAATCAAAATGCTCTCATACTCTCATAAAGCACTTTGAGAACGGAAGCTGAAAACTGCAGTACAGAGGACAAGGTATATTGCCTGCAAACCAGCTCAGAGAGCATTGCCATTAGCTGAGGTCATGCTCTCAGCCTGGCTAAAATAATGATCTGAAGGCAGATGGATGCCTGTTTCCTGATATGTAGAGCATCCCTAAGAGTCAGCACTCAAAACTGTATCATCCCTCAGTCTTTCTGTTGGCACACTTAGCAGCCACTATGCACAAGAACCTCTGCTATTGGTGCCAGTCCTTGTCACAAGGTTGTGAATGTGACCAGCTGTAGCCTGAATCACAGAATCATAGAATGTCCTGAGTTGGAAGGTACCCACAAGGATTATTGAGTCCCACTCTGCTCTGCACTGGTTTGGCTTCACCTGGAGCACTGAGTGCAGTTCTGGCTGCCACAGTATAAAAAAACATATTAAGCTAATAGACAGTGTCTGGAAGAGGGCTACAAAGTTGGTGAAGGGTTTGGAGGGGAAGCCAATATGAGGAGTGGCTAAAGTCACTTGTTTTGTTCAGCTCGGAGGAGACTAAGAGGAGACCTCATTGTGGTCTACAGCTTCTTCACAAAGGGAGGAGGAGGGGCGCCAAACACTTGTCTTTAGCGACCAATGACAGAACCCAATGGAATGTCAGGAAGGGGAGGTTTAAGTTGGACATTAAGAAAAGTTTCTTCACCCAGAGAGTGGTAGAGCACTGGAACAGGCTACCCAGGGAGGTGTCATGGCCCCAAGCCAGACAGTGTTCAAGAAGAGACTGGGCAATGCCCTCAAGACACACGGTGTGAAATAAATGTCCCTGCTGTTGGCCATCATGTGCCGGGAGAACTTTGTAGAACTTACAAGGTACATGCCTGTACTTATAGTTGAGGTATGAGGAACTTACACTCACCCCCCTGCAGTTAAGTTGGGTGTATTCTGGCTCACCTGGTGAGCAACATGGTCACAGTTGGCCCTGATGTCATCCATAACAAACAGCTGGCCCTGTAGAGAGCACAGTTGTGCATGGGGCTTGAGACTCCTCCACCATGAAGCTCCATAAAGCATCCTGCTCCCTTGCCCTCCTTTTCCCACCTTCACGGATTGCAGTCTGTCTCAACATGTTTCTGCAGCAAAATTAGCCTGAAGAGTGATCGTGGTGCCAAGTGAGATGCCTTACACAGGCAGCTTGATCAAGTCACGGGTTGTGCAGCCTTGCTTAGGGCAGGGCAACTGTTAAGAATGCCTTGCCTGCCCCTAAAGGCTTGTGGAATCGGAATTGTGTATATGGATACCATTATGAAAAATCCTGACTGAAAACAATGGGAGTTTGAGGTGCAGGGAGGGAGTGTGCTCCTGTAATATTCTATAGCTTTCATGTAGCTCTGTTCAGCTATAGCTTTTTGATTGCCAAATTTACTTCAAGTATAAAACTGTTACTATTTGAATGATTACTCTGGAGTTGTATTTGGTACTAGATTATGTTTTAAATGGTGATGTTTTTATTCCATTTTCTCCACATAGCTAAAAGTAGCAGAATAAACAGGCAAGTAAGGCATATCAAATACAAATCAAAGGAAGCAGAAGTCAAGAGGAAAGGAGTGGCCTTAGAATCAAAGCACAGGGTTAGGAGTTAGGAAATTTCAATTGTCAAGCCTTCCTGAATAAAGTCACTTTGCCTCACTTGGCCACAAAAGGATATTCTTAATGACTCTGAACAGCATCTTACTGCACTTATCCTTCCTAGACTCACACATTTGACTGACTTTAGTCCTTGTAATAAGGAGGAGTTGACTCTCATTAACTGTGTGGGTGTCTGTGTGACGGAGGTCCTTACTTCTTCAGTGTAAACAAGCTGTATTTCTCTACTGAACTTAAATAACCAAATCTCATAATTTAATTCAAGAACACTTGTTCTCAAAGTCTGTTGTGGGAGACGAGTGTGAGAAAGAATATCCCTTAGCAACTGTGTGAACGCCATGCTACTCAGAGAGAAGGTTGGGCTGTAGAGGGAGATTTCACATTCAGTGAGTGGATTTTAACGGTAGGAGAACATGTTTTGACACGTGAGGAAGGTGCCTACCATTCCAAGCAAATATGTATCTGCAGTTTGCAGCAGCTGTCAAGGACTTCAGATGGAAGTTGCAGTAGAAATGTAAACCATTTTAAAACAGCTGTGAACTTGTTACCCTGAACAGAGACAGATTCATAAACTATTACTTTGGACAGAAAAAAAAAAATCCTCAAATTTTTTATTTACTATAGCAAAGGGTTGTAGGCAGACATGGAAAGCACATTTGGGATGAGGCAAACACACCATTCAAAATAGCAGACGCTGAAGCACACAGCATGACATGCATTTTGTCTGTGCGTGTGCCCACATCCACCCGTCCATCTCACCAGGTCACCACCTGTGGGGGATTCCCTGACGGAGAGTATGGGAACAGAGTTTGGCCCTGAAGATATTAAGGTGTACCCGTAAGAAAGAAGGGAGTAAAAGAGTAACACTGATGATAGCAAAATTAGCCAATGATATGTTACTATTGCAGCCTGTAACCAATAGCAAAAAGACACTTGAACTGGTAAAGACACTACAAAAAAGTGTTTGTGGCAATAAATGGAGACTGCTATTTGTACTTAAGAACTTGGTCTATGTTGTTTGTCCGTCTCAACTGCGACAACCACCACAATGGGAGATGGCAGGCGGCCACCGATACTGAAGCACCCTGACAGACCAGCCCAGGGGCACGGCGAGGCTGCGGGCGGGCTCTGCGGAGCGCAGGCACCCTCCAGCCACCAGCCCTTCGCTTGTCGCGGACGGAGGACGGACAGACCGACCCCGCAGCAACACCTCCGCGCCTCGCCCCACCACCCGGCCCGGGCGCGGGGAGAGGATCCAGCCGCCAGGGGGCGGGCGCCAGGAGACAGCGGCCCGCGCATGCGCCGCCCTCGGCCGCCCGCTGTCCGGCCTCATCCGCGGCGGGAGAAGGGGAGGGAGGGAGAGCGGGCGCTGCTGCGCCTGCGCGGGCGGTTCCCGGGCAGCCCGGGCGGGGGTAGCTGAGCTGATTCGAGCGGCGGGTGCCCGGTGGCGTGGCCGTGCAGGCGCCTGGCGCTGCGTGCCGCTCCGTGCCGCTCCGTGCCGCTGGGCATGGTGAGCAAGGGGCCGCTGCGCCTGCTGACCGCCATCAACCGGAGGAGGATGAAGCTGCTCATGGGGCTCGCCTTCGTCGCCTATGTCGCCTGTAAGTGAGCGGGGGTGTCTGGCCCGGCCATTCATTGCCCGCTGACCGGGCGCCCCCGGCTCCCGTGCCCTCCGCCGGAGGGGGGAGGACGGGGTGGCGGCTCCTCCCGCGCCCCGTTGTGCTGCCCGTTTGCGAGGCGCCGCAGCACGGCAGCTCCCGCGCCGGCGGGGAAGGGGACTCCCCGCGTCTCTGGGCGGCGGGGCCGAAGGGGTTCCCTCCTTTCCCCGCCTCCCCGAAACTTTCCCAAGTCCAGCGGGCAGCCGGCTAGGCCGTGGCGGAGGGCGCCAGCGGGGCCGCCGGTCGGGCCGTGCCGGGGGCGCCTGTCAGGCGGTTTTCCCCTGCCCGCCGTGAGGGCTGCGCGGTGCGCCCCCCCCGTGCCTCCTCGATGGCCCGTGTTCTCACTGCGGGCGGCTTCCCCTCGGTGCCCCGCGGGAAGGGGCTCTGGGGGGCTCTGCTGGCAGGCGGCCTCCGGGCCGAGCCCCGGGCGTGCGGTGGGGCGTGCGGGCTGCGGAGGCGGCCGGGCCGAGGGGCTGAGGGGGAGCGGTGAGAGCCAGACGTGGCTGAAGGAGTCAAGTATTTCCGCAGCCGCTCCTCAGGACGCTCTCGGTGTTGACCTGGGAGCTGCGTGAGCCGAGCCTGCGGGGAAGTTTTCCAGGGCAGGCCTCGTGTTTGGGTTTTGTAAAATCCCCTGCTGTCCTTTTAGGGGCTAAATAAAGGTTTGTTTGTTTGTTAGCTCAGCACGTAGCTGGAGTCTTAAGAGCCTGAAGAGAGGCACAGAGGTATTTGGGAAAATTGTAGAATAACCACTGACAGGGATGTTTATGACTTCATTTATTTAGGCGTGAGCCAGATAGAGTCTCAGATTTATAACGTTGTGCTGTCAGCTCTCTTGCATTTCTTGTCCAGATTTTTCTGTTGCATTTTCCATATTAATTTTACTTTATACTAGCCTTTTCTGTTATTAGACATAAGTTGATTTTATGTCGACAGTACATCATGAGGATCTTTGATGCCTTGTCAGCCTAGCTAGGGACAAGTGATTCTCATGAGGCTTCAAAACATGTAGAGGTGAGCTAGGTTTGGGGATAAGTGTGCACATCAGATTTAGGATCCTTGCTTTGCATTTGAGAGGATGGAGAGGTACAACTCAAGTAATTTGACAGGAGTGGTGTTTCCTACTCCAGAAACACAACACAGGAATTCCCTTTATTGCCATATGTTACTCTATTTGCAGGACCTCATTTAGATACTGCTGTTATCAGTGAAGTTACGTGTCGTCTCTGACTCCTAGCAGAGTTTGTTTGTCCAAGTGATTTCAGGTTCCATGTGTGCTGAAGCAGGGACAGCTTAATGTCTGTTCTTATTTTGGAAGAGTTTAATGTTTTGCCAGGAGTGATACTTAATTTTGAAAATGAAGTTAATAGGCTGCTATGAAAATACTGGAATTGAGTGGCAATTGACCTGCCCATTGGGACCTGGCTGTTGATTAGATTCTATGGACAGTACTTGGTGTTTGCTGCCTAGCTTTGTGGGTAAAAGTTAGCCTTAAGGAAGGGAAAACCTGCCATATGTTTTTTTCTGCTGCCTGGCCTGAAAGTCACAGAATTCTTCTTAATGTTTGTTTCTGCTTATTCTTTGAGTTTCAGAAAAAAATGGAGGTGGAGAGGGACTGCAGATCAATGTGGCGAAAAGTAGCTTGAAAACGGAATAGCTTGGTGTCTGGTGGGAGTATTTTTTTGCAAATCTAATATGTGCTTTTCAATCTTTTGACTCATGGTAAAAAGTAGTGGACTCATTAGTTATGGCTCTGGTGTCTTCGATATGGTATGATCTGCTAGTGGTCTAATAGATTCTAGAGAGGCTATTTTTTGTGTTCTTTTCTGTGGAAGTGATTATGATCCCATCCCCCTGTCCTAAAAGTGTACTCCTTGCAATATTACTGAATCATCACTGTGCTCTGGTTGCAGCCAGATAATGCCAGGCTAAAATAGCATAGAATCTGAGAAAACTGAGCTGCTGGTGTAGGTGTAATGTGCTGGCACTTCTTACATTACTTCTTTCTCAAGTACTCTCCAAATGACTAAGTGTTTTCAGGCTGTGCACCTCCCTTCCATGGATTTCAGTTCAGTGCTAGTACACGGGGAATCGGATTTGAAGCATGTTATGTTACAGGGAATGAAATATTTGGCACGTACTTTATTTTTTTATGAACTAGGAGATAGGACTTCCTTGATAGTGCCATTTTGTCAGTGTGTGAAACCCTGAGAGAATGTGTAGAGGAGTATCTTTTCTAAAAATGTCTTGTTTCATAAAAGCCTTCTGCCTTTGAATACAAATTTGTTACAAATGTGCCTGAAGAACTTCTCTACAAGAGTTTGCAAACTAAAGGAAGAGCTTATTAGAGGTTGGTTGAATGGTTCTCAGCTATCTCGCTCTCAAGAGTCATTGAGTGACTCTCTTGGTTGTTTTCATAGCACAAGGTGATGGCCAGGCTGGATTAGGTCTCCCTGCTTCACACTTCCCATCAGCATCCACAAGGACGTAACGTTTCCGTGCTGTGCACCAGGTAAAGAAACTGGTCTGGATTCCGTTTTCAGTTTATAACCATTTGGCAGTGTGGGTATGCAGACAGCTGTTTCAGCCCAGGTGAGGAGGAGGCGCACTGAAGCGGACATCTGGGAGTGCTGTTGGCAGTGTTGCCATCACGAGCTTTGCAGGTCTGCAGTTAGTGTTTCACCTAAGGAATCTTGTTGACTTTGGTTAAACTACCACCATGACATGAGGTGCACAGTCAGGCTTATGTTAAAGATACCTGGAACTCTTTTTTCGGACTTCACTGATTTCCATAATGGCACTTGGAGTAAGAAGTATTTTTGCTTTACATCTGGATTGGAATTAAATTAGTATTTGATGTCTCATTTCTGTAAATCTAATTTCTATTAGTTTTGTAAAAATTGTTATTCTCTTGGAAACAAGTGTGTTATGCATAGCTTGTATATGTAAAAATAGAACCTCAAAGGAGTATTTCTATGCAGCAGGCAGTTAAAAGCTGTTGTAACTTAAGCAACTGTTTCTCTGCAAAACTGAAGTGAACAGAGGTTAAGTAACAGGTAAATGTATGTTATCTGTAGGCTTTAGGTGAAAGGGGTGATTTTGTTCCCCATCACTCAAGTGATGAATCTGGAGATAGTGCAGCTAGTGGGCTGTCAAAATATCCCTGTAATCTGGTAGAAAGCCACTCTTTTTTTTTAGTATATATTTTTCAGAATTATCTTAGTTGACTTGCAGTGCTGTGTCCCGTGAACATTGCATGGCCATATTATGCTACATGTAATGGGAAGTCTTGCTCAAATATTTAATTTTCATTACCATTTTAAAGAGACAAAACCTTCTGCTTCATCTTTTCTCTGATTTACTCCCCAGCAAGATACTGCAGCAGTGCTAGTGCTAACCAAAGGAGAGAGGGGGCACGTGGAGATGGACTGAAAGGAATCCTTTCAGTCACGGGCTGCACTTACATCATCTCGAAGCCATTGTTCTTAAGTTGTGGTTTCACATGAGGTGATTATTAACACAAGTGAAATGGATTTAACCTATTTTTGTTGTCTATAATGAGAAATGTAGACAGATCGTAAAACAGCAACCAATTAAATAGATATTGTAAAAAAAAAAAATCACAACATTAGTAATTTATGTGCAGGCTTAGACTTATATTGGTTTTGTTTGTGTGTGTTTGTTTGTTGTTTTTTTTTTTCCTCAAGCCCACCTGTTTGTGGGTTGGTATGTCAGTACATAGACACCTTAAGCTCATTCCCTTTGAAGTTTTAAATGTTTATCCAGCTTTATAAAGGCATACTGCAGTGCTTTAGTGAGGCTATCTTTGTAGAATCAAGACCTTATTTAAGTTGTTGGAATTAACACTCTAAAATCTTGCTGCCGGGATTTAAAGACCAGAGTTTGTCAATCTGCATTGTTTGCTTTAATCTTGGTGCTACTGTAAATAATCTACTGATGTCTTTGTATAATAAGGGAGTTGCGTGTTCTCAATAAAAAAAAAGTAGGAGCTCTATTTCTAGTGAAGTAGAACAATTCTCTTTGCTCAGTCATAGATCAGATAGTTCTCAAGAAGTATGTCAGTAGCCTTGTTTCTTTTCCAAGGGAAAAAAGGATTAATAGCAGGGTGCTGTACTGAGATCTGAGATTAAGACCTCATAACCTTTATAAGATAAATTATAGCACAGCTACTAAAACAACCTAAAACCAAAATGTCAAAATAATGTGGGGGAAGTACATCCTGCAGCGTAGAGGCTTGAGTTCTCCCAGGATTTTGAGTTTCCATGGTTGTTGTCCCTTGTTTTACAAGGTTAGCCATTTGTTTTTGTCAGACTTCTGTCAGCAACGAAGAATGTGCTCTTCTCAGAATATCGAGGTATGAGTAAGGTTTTTGGTTTGAATCTTACCAGTCCCTTCCTTGTTGCTTGTCTTGCCTGTGTTCAAAATGTAACGTATAAACTTTTACTTTCACTTTTCATGATAGAAAAGTAGCTGTGAGTTTGGTCCTGTCTTATTGCTTCAGGCTGACTGTCTGAAAGTTATTCAGCACTGCTGTGGGAGAATACTAGAAGTCTTCCTTCCCTAGCTATTTTACAACTAGACAGCTGGATTGACTGGCCACGGAAGAGTTGGAAATGGTTTGGTATGACACCAGGCTTGCCTGCTTTTTGTGTCAGCGTGTCATGGATTCTCCACCAAAAAAAACAACCAACCAACCAAAAAACAATAACAACCAAAACAACAAATGAAATTTGATTGCTGGCTTTGTCCTGCAGAGCTGCCTTTCATCTGCAGGTTTATGCAAATAAGTTTACTGTCTTCAGCAGCTTCCAGTTCCCTGCTCATCAGGCTTCCAACTAGCCATAGCCATGGAGCTTATGACAATTTGTTCACGCTTCAGTTGAGTTTGTCAAAAGTAGAGACTCCAACTCTGCTTTGCTAGCCATGATGTTTTAAAACAATTCTTTGGCATCCTAGAGAAATTCACCCTTACAGTTCCCAGGTTATCTCCATTTAATATTTGTCTTTAATATTTGTCTTTAATATTTTATCTCCACTTAGTATTTGTCTTACCTGTGGCATGTGCAGGAGGTGGTGCTATAATCATTCTCTTCAAGGACAAATACTCAGAGCTTTCCTCTTCTTGCCCCCATATTTTTTTTTGCAGTGCGGAAATCTTTCCCTGTAATTTATATTGCTTGTTTCTTTTCTGCAAGGTGGGTCGACCAAAGCAGAGTTTAGTTGGAACTGGTAGTTTTCAACTTTTATGGACCGTAGGGAGGGAGAGGTGGGGATTACTGCACCAACTTACCTTTTTAAAAGGTAACTGGGGAAAATGAGTTTGTTTTGGTCGCAGTGCTGACCCTTGGAGCATGCTGTGAGTCTCCTGAAAACAATCTTAGCAGTCAACAAACTTTAAATGAAATACAGAAAATAACCAATTTGAGCCATGACCTCTCATTTCATTACCACCTTAATTTAAGTCATGTTACCTTGAGTGGCTGCTCAGTTTCTGGTGTTTGACATGCATGCTGGTGTGTCATCCTTACCTTGAGAGTGCAGAATATTCTCCACCTCTTTGAATTTCTTCAGAAGTGTCCTGCAGTTCTGCCAGCCATGTCTGGGAAACAAAGGGAAGGTCAAGGGCTAATTTAAAGAAGACAGTACCCTTCCCCCTCTCCCTTTTTTTTTAATTGGAGTTTTTTTGTTGTTTATTTGTTCGGTGTTTTTTGTGTGTGTCATTTTGTTTTGGGTTTGTTTGATTTTTATTTTTTTTTTAAGATATTTTAAAAATCATGGCTGCTGTCTAGATCAGGAAGAGCACGGTTTGTGTAAAACTGCATATGATGTATTGCAGTTTTTGAGAGAATAGTTCTGCTGCTTTCTCTATCCTTCACTTGAAATAGGGAGATGCGTGGCCCTAACAGCAACATGTGCAGTTCTGTTGGTTTCTTTAACCTGCTGTGTTTCTTTAAAGCAAAGGGAGAAAATGCTTTTCTCAACAAATTTTCTGCATTTGAATTAGTAGATCATGTTTATCTTGAGGTAGATATCATTACATAGTTTTTCTCGTAATCTGCTATTGTTTAAGGAAAAACAGGGTTTTTAGTTTTTTATTATTAAGTGAAAAGAGGACAGATACAGGGATGTTAGCAAGTTAGATTGCTTAGCCTTCAGATTGCCAGAGTAATTTTGACCCTATTCAGAATGTAATTATTACATAGTACTCGAGTAAAAGTCCTTCTGTTGTCTCCCATGGGAACTCAAACCTTTTGTAGGCAGTCAATATATTTGCAAACCACTTTGTTGTTTCAGGCTAGTAAATTTAAAGCTAGAAAGTTTTATGATGTCTAGGCCCACTCAAGCATATGTGGTGATGGAAATAGAAGATCCTGTTTGGAACTTCATAATTGTGATGAGTTATATGCATTCCATTTTCTTGTAAACGTTGGATGTTTTTTCTGTTTGTAGTAACTAGTAACTGTACTTATGGCAAAATACAATGGATAGACAAAAGTGGATGAATAGTGGTAAAGAATGTTAAGCTAAAGATGCGAGATAGGAAGGAGTACAAACACTGAACACAGAACTTTAAGAAAGGACTTAACAGAAGAGTTGTTAAGAATATGCCGTCTGGGAAACGAAGAACAGAGTTCAGTCATAAGCTGATGGTGCTAACTGAAATGTCAGAATAAGTATTCATGTTTGGCTTCCCATCAGTATGAAGCTCCATTAACTCTTGTGAAGAAAGAAAATTTGCATGATGTTGTATCTTACAGCTGTAGGAGCATATACGTTTGCCAAAGTTTAGGTGTACTCATTTTTATGAGAAGGTACGAAAATGTTGTCCTGGTGAGTATGTTGCCTTTGTTTGCTAGGTGATGACTAGCTGATGATGACAGCACCTAGAGTGGTGCTGTTATCCAAGATGAAGAGAGAGCATCTTCCCCTTTAGAAAACCTTGTATCCTGGTGTCTGGGGTACTTCCCATGTGGGAAAAGTTATACTTCTTATATGCTGCCTTTGATTGGGGGCAGGAACTTTACTCTTGAACAAGATGTCATTTCAGGAAATAAAACAGGAAGAACTACTTGCCATACAGAAATCTGTATAGACATACCAGAGGAGTAGATTTTTTTTTTTAAATATTTAAATTATTGTACATTCCCCAAAGGCATAATCATAAACTTCACCAAGGAAGGTGATATTCTCCACTAATACTGCAGCATACTCTTGTCAGTATAATAATTTTCTTAAGCAAATTAACAAACTACTGGAATTACAGATAGGACACAATTGAGGGGTTTTTATTGTAGAATATAGGCTATAAAATTCAGTTTGAAATATGTTGGCCAAATCTTAGAATGGTTTGGGTTGGAAGGGACTGCAGTAAAGTCTCCCCAGAGTGTTCTCCAGGCTGAGCAACCCCAATTCTCTCAGCCTGTCCTCACAGCAGAGCTATTCCAGCCCTTTGATCATTTTTGTGGCCTCCTGTGGACCGGGTCCAGCAGGTCCATGTCTTTCCTGTACTGAGGGTCCCAGTGCTGGACACAGAACTCCAGGTGGGGTCTCACCAGGGTGGAGCAGAGGGGCAGAATCACCTCCCTCAGCCCGCTGGCCACGCTCCTTTTGATGCAGCCCAGGATATGGTTGCCTTTCTGGGCTGCAAGTGCACATTGACAGCTCATGTCCAAACTTGCATGCATTTCAACTTGGGGGTACTCCCCCAAGTCCTCCTCTGCAGGGCTGCTCTCAGTTCTTTCATAACCCAGTCTGTACTGATACCGATGATTGCTCCAACCCATGTGTAGGACCTCGCACTTGGCCTTATCGAGCTTCATGAGGTTCATATTTATCCACTCCTTAAGCCTGTTGGGGTCCCGCTGTGTGGCATCTCTTCCCTCAATGCCACACACTGAGCTTGGTATCATCCGCTAACTTGCTGAGGGTGCACTCGATCCCACTATCTAGGTCATTACTAAAGATACTGAACAGTACTGGTCGCAATAGAGACCTCTAAGGGACACCACTTGTCACTGATCACCCTTCAGACATTGAGCCATTGACGGCAACTCTTTGAATGTGGCCACCCAACCAGTTCCTTATCCATTGAGTAGTCCATCTGTCAAACCCACCTCTCTCCAATTTAGCAACAAGAATGTTGTGTGGGAAATGAGTTTCCTTTATATTATTAGATATCTAATTGAGATCTGCAAAATAATTAAATTAGGACTTTAATGCATCTGTAATAATCAACATTTTATGAGCTCTCTTTGACTGCTTTTCATTTTTGTCAAGCTTTCCTCTGGAGACAAAAAGCTTATTTTTACCAGGAGACTGAAGCTGCTGAGTGACAATGGAGAGTCAGATTTAAGAGGAAAACCTCTCATTTTGAATGACATTGTATCTCTGAAATAGGAGGTTTGGCTGAAGCAGTTCATTCTGGACATTCAAAGCTTAAGGTTTTGATCTAGAAATTCAAGTTGCAGTCATTTATCAGTTCATATTGTTTCTGCATGCTGTTTCTGTTGATAGTGAGATCTGTTTGAAACCAACATTATCTCATACTCTTTTTATACTAAGGAGCAGAGGTGGTAGGGAGGGTGATTTAGGGGAGAATGTTTAAGTCCCTTAGACAAAAGTTTGTGTAAAAGTTTCTTTAACTGAGTGTCTTGAAAATGCAAACAAAAGAAAATGGGAAAGAAAAATATTTTAAGAGAAATTACATCCATTTTGGTTGTAGTACAGTTGAATCTCTATGAGCATCACAGTCTCACTTTTAAAAACATCTGTTCAAAAATGTATGTGATGCTGAAACTAATATTGTCACTAATTATTTCAGATTGAGTGTTTATTACCATTGTGCCTTGTGATAATCTATGACTTCATTTTAATGTCATTTGAAGAGAGCCAGAAAAGACAGATCATCCAGGGTAAAGGCACAGGCTTCCTCTGAGGTTCTGTTTTTCCCAGCTTCAGATAGTCATAGGGTTATTTTTCTGGTTCCCCAGCATGTTGTGGATGAGTTACTTAAGGCATGCAAGGTTCTCAGAGTAGTAATCTGTGTTTTATAGAAACCTCCGCAGTAAGTATTATTGCAGAGAGACTCAAAGGATGTTCAGGTGAAAACATACATTCTGTTCCTATATTGTGAGGATCTAGACGAATAACTTGCCTGCTATGATGTGCAGCCAAAGTCTGACTCTGATAGATAGGGAAGTGTCCATTTAATGGTGGGTGCTCAACAACAAATTGCTTGGGATTCCTGTTGTACTTTTTTGTGTGTGACTTAACCGATTTGTTGGTGGTATGTATTTTGTTTTGTTGTTGTTTTACCAAGCCAATCTTGCCTGTAGGAGGTATCCAAAGGATGGCTCTTGGAATGCTGCTTTGCTGGAAGTAGCCCAGTCATCATACTGCTCTGCATGCAGCATAATTTCAGATACAATCTTCTCTAGGAAAACTGAGCAAAACTTTAAATTGCCAGGAATATAAATGTATTCAGTAGGAAGAAAACCATTCTTTACTTGGCTGTGACTGATTTGTTTTAAGGTAGTTTTGAGAAGCCTTGAAAAATCTCTGATTTTACCATGAGGCTGTGCTTGCCAAGTACATGTAGCTTTATCTGTCAAACGCTGGAGGGGGAAGAAACAACAACAAACCAAACAACAAAAAAAGGATTGGTGTTTTCTGAAAACCATGAGTGATTAATGTTTAGTTGCCAAAATGTAAATACCTCCTTAATAACAATACTGTGATTAAGACTTTAAGAAACAAATCTTATTTTTCTGAAAGTACAGCACTTTATCGCTTCATCCAAGGCACGACACTCTTCTCTGGAAGCTGTCATTTTAAAGTGTAATGTCTGTGGGAGTGATTAATGCCCCTGATGTATTTTTAATCTTCATGATATTTGCAATTAATCCTTGCAAAAACCCTACGATAAAAACAATTGTTGTCATTATTTTATGGAAGGGATGCAGAGGGGAGAAAACATCCCAGAGCAGATAGAGTCAAAATAGGACTATATCTTTCTCCTACAGGGCATTAAATCAGGCTTTCATGTGTCTCAGAACAATCTGGATATTCTGATCTCTTCCCTAATGGCAATTTATTATTACTCTAATCATTGAGTGAGGTTTGCAAATAGTTTTTTGAGAGAACAAGCAGAACCTCTACTTCTCTCTTGTAGGTGAGCGTCTTAATTGTTTGGTTACAAGTCATGCCTCTGTCTGTCTAGTCCAATTAATCATGAATTCTTCACTTGCACGGAGTTTCAGGAGATGGTGGGAAAACTCTGTCCATTAATATTATCCAGTTGGATGAATAGGAAGTTCTTCACAGAGTATGTGGCTCGGGGTGGGGAGGATGGTCAGGCTATTAAATCTCTGAGGTTTGAGAATTCACGTAAGGCTATTATCCTAGATAAATACATTTTTACTTTAAAAATCTGGCTTTAGAGTTGGAATTTTTTTAATTGTGAGGTGCTCAGTTATGTTAGTGTTTGGTTAAATTGGCTCCATTAGGAGTCTGATCCTTTTGAAAACTCTGTTTGTGTAGTGCCTGATTCACGACCTTGCTGGTGTGGAAGCTTTTTTAACCGTACAGGTCTGCAGCTTTTGGTGCATGAACTTGGTGGGCCTGTCAAAGGGCTTTATAGTGCCTGTGAGGGTTTTCATCCTGGATTTAGACTTGTAATTCTACATTGTTCTGCTTGTGGATATGGGCCAACTTGCCTTAATATGTTTCTGTCATTCAGAATAACTTTCCTGTCTGAATGTCAAACTGGCCTTGGCATAACCTTTAGGGCAAGGAAGTGGTAAGTCAAGGAAATCCTCCCTAAGCTGTAGTCATACTGCTGGTTCTGCAGGTGTGTCAGCCTGTTATATAAACAATTGTGTGATGTACATTTAGAAAAACAAACAAAAAACCCACAAAAACATTAGTTCCACTGTAGTGCGAAACCTTACCTCTGATTCCTTCAACCTTGATGTAAGCTGTATGTGAACACAGAGATGCCAAAGATCCTCCTTAGAATTGTGCTTTCTGAATTCTTTGTGACGGCAATTTGATCAAGAGAGTTTCTGCGGCACCTCTCTGTGTATGAAAGAGACTTTGGGGTTCTTCAAATCTGTCCATATGGTATTTTCTGTCTGGTTCCTTTTGCAGTTCCATTCTTTTTTGCAGTGTAACAAAATCACTCTTCCTAGAAGTTTGATGGAAGGTTGCTTACTCCTGCAGAACCAGGATATCAATCATGGTGTTTCTGGAAATACACAAATGCCTTTCTGAGCTCCCCTTTCCCTGCTGTGGATATTGAGCACACACAATTAACACGTTTTCTGTTGGAAGCCGGTTTCCTGTGTGCGATGTAGCTGCACTGTCTTCACTGCAGCAAAACTGGCAGAGTGGTATTTGTGGTGCAGCTGGCGACTCATTTTTTCATCAATTCCTCCTTCACCAACTAAGCCAGATGTTTCCTGCCACTGCGTAAACAATATGTTACATTATTTGTATGGGTTTCTGTAGTCCAGAAAAATAACTGATTGTAAGTGTAGCTGAGTAATGTATAACTTGACAATTCTGTACCTGTAGTTGCCAGATTGCCATCATTCACTGGGGAAAAAAAAATGGAGTTTTTCCATTAATGTTATAAAAAATAATTCTAAATCCTAGCCTGAGGGTAAATAACTTTAATTCAGCTTAGACTTCAACACTGTATCCCTTTTTTGCACTGAGAATTTACTTTACCTAATTAACATAAAATCCAGTGGTTTTTAAATTCAGTTGGATTATACTGAATATCTGTTCTGGTATAAACCTTCCTTACCTTTTCCCCAGAAGACGACAGAGTTTTTATGATACCACCATGATATCACAGTGTCCCCCTGCAGTTTGCTTGGTAGTCTGTTGTGGGTTCTTTTGGGTTACTGTTTGAAGTACTCAGCTATACTTGGTAGTTACATACAACTCAGTAGCAGTGCCATCCCCTGAAGGGTGGAACAGCAGCTGCATTACTGCATCCTCGCTCCTGTCCTTGAGGTCCCCTTTCCTGGGTACCTGTCCTTTCTTCTCCTCTCAGGGAGGTGCCTGTGACTGTAGCAGCTTTTTTTGTTTTCATGCTTCTGAGGCACCTTGTTGTCTGCTTAAGATCAATAAGTAATAACCATGAAAATGTATGTGCAAAGCCTGAATCTAGGCAAAGTACTTCATTAGCTGCTTGAGATCCAAAGCACAGGTTACAGAAACTGAGGGCACTTTAGAAGCTTTCTGCATGTATGTTAACACTGCATATAACCTACTCCTCCTTCTGAACATCCAGTGTAATTTGGATCCTTAGGTTGAGCCTTGTCTCTTAAAGAGTAATGGCAGAATGATTTCTGTGGTGATATTCTGGGTATGTTTCCTGTGGTGCTTATTGTTGCAGAGTCCCTTACGTAACTGTTCCCTATTAACCTTGTTTGTCTTGACGATCTGAAGTTGTCAGCTCTGTAGTGTAGCCTGGTTTATGGCTGCTTGTTTTTCTTCACTTTAAACTACATTTTGTGGCCCAGTTGAAAGTTAAAAGGAAAATCAGTGTTCTGATAGTCTTTGTGTAATCACTTAAACGCTTAACAGTTTCAAAAGGTTTTTTTTAATAGAAAATAAATTGAGCAGATGAATCTTTTTGTGAACACAGAGAAACAGCTGATACATGTTTGCTGTGCTATTTTATACTGCAGTTTGTCTTCCTTAAAACTTTTTTCCATATAAACTGTGTAATCAATGAGCCTTGTTTGCTTAGTAAGGCATTTGGTTATATTAGGTACCTTCTGTGTCTGCATAACAATGTATACATATTTAGAGAGAGAACACGTGTCCACAAGCACTTGGCTACCTTTAATGCAGGACTCTTTTGGCTTCTCTTTGGACTGATGCAGCTATCGCCTGCAATGGCCAGTCTTTTTACTCTTGTCAGTCTGCAGTTTCCAATTTGTGTGGTTCAGGTCTACAGGATTCTTTTCTTGCTCTTGCCATTTTTTTCAATATCCTTAATAAACAAGTCCAGAGCTCTGGTTTGTTTAATCTGGGTGCAATAACAAATTATAGTACAGAGAATTCTTGTATGTTTTGTTTATGTGATATCTTGTGGGGCTAATGACAGATAAGCATATCTGCTGATTTAGTCATCAGATAATTCCAGATGTGGAGTGGAATAGTCCAGTCCTTTTTTATTGAATTACTGTATTTTCTGATTTTTTTTATAGTCTCATGTAATTTCATCAGAATTCCTCCCATATTCTTGCACTGTGTTCTAGTCACTTGGTATGTGTGTGTATATATATCACGTATGTAACTTATTTAAATAATTTGTGATGATTAACGTACTTAATATTGTTTTAAATTCCTTCTGATGATAATAGAAAAAAATGACCTCATGTACTATTATATGGCACTGTAATGTTCTCTCTCTTCTTATTTTCCAGCTGTATGGGGAAATTTCGTCAATATGAGGTAATGTATATAATTTTTGTATAGAATATCCTTATCTGAAATAAAATTAACTTACCTTTCCCATCAACATGTATCACTGTATATAAAGTGGGTAGAAAACAGGATAGCAGCTCACTGTGTTGTTTGGATGGTTGCTAAGCAGCTGATAGCATTTTTTACACACAAGATGTTCGGTCTCAGAAAAGGTTGTATGTCTGCTGCAAATCTCGCCCAGGATCTTAGTCACACTTCAGCATCTGCCTTTCTTTACACAAGTTCATATTCTGATTTTGTTTTTTTCAGGCTAGTTGGTTGGCATAGCTGGACACATAGGCTTGGATTCTGTTTCTCTTCAGCACAGATCTGACTGTATCTCACTGGCAATACAGGCTTAAATATTGAAGAGCAGCAGATCCTGGCTTGCCATAATTATGTTTCTGTACCTAAAATAGGAAATGTGGATTTGAGGGATTTTTCCTCCTCCACTGTTAATTGGGAGAGAATCTGATGGTTCAACTACTGAAAAGCAAAGAAATCCTACGTTGTCCTAGAATTTTTGCCCTTAGAAATAGGAAGGCATACTATCCACATGCAAAACATGCAGATTTTCACAGCATTCCTGCTTGCATGTGTGTGTTTGTCCTCTGGGAAAATTCACCAGGAAGACACAACTGAAAAAGAAAGGGAAGAGGATCTGGGGACAGTGTGTTCCTACAACAAAGTCTTTGTGCACAGAAGACAAAATATTTTGCCATGTTCTTCTGTTAGTCAAGGGTTTTGGTACTCTGTTACCATTCTTAGGAGCACAGAGTAAAGAAAGTTTGAGGCATAGTAAGATAAATAATGAATTTTCTGTGGGCTTTGATTCACCCAGGACAGCTTACCCTGGGATCTGTTCCTGCCCCAAGCTGTCCACTTCTCCTGGAGTTTCCCACTCTTGCTACAAAGAGTGTTCAGCTGTCAGGCAAACAGCTGCTGAGCTGCTGCAGCTTCCAGATGGAGATATCATTTAGATGACCATGTTACCATGACCAGCAAACTGTGGCAGCTGTCACATGAGCAGCTGAGCATTTCCAAAGGAAGCACAAGAACCTCAGAGAGCGGTTTGAGGAGGGCAAGCAGGCATGGGATCCAGTGTATTTGTTCCCTGATAAGCCATACTTAAAAATTATGTGATCAGCTGCATCTGACTTATTTGAAGTGCCCATTACAGAGCTATCAAGGGGGAAGACTTTATGAAGGTCTGATGTTTGTCCTCAACCAATAAGGTTGTCGTTGTTAGGAGGAAGAACCCATTAAAAACTAAACTGCAGAATGCCAGTCCTTAAGTTCTAAGATTTGTAAATATACAATTAGAGGAACCTTTTTTGAGGGGATGTTTTAATATTCTGAGAGGTTTTCCAGATTTTCCTTGCTCGTTTAGTAGAGAGGAAAGGCTATGCATTTCACAGATTTTTCACACAGCTTTTTGTAAATTTCCATTATTTGGGAAAACACTTAAGTAATTCATGTGAATTTTTCAATATTGCTTCCTTATAGTTAATTCATACTGTGTTAACTAGAGGGTTTTTATTTGCCACTGTTACAATAAATTACAATTTGTTTTGAAAAAATTGTTCGGGTTGTGTGTCTTCATGTAGGAATTTACTGCACTGTTTACTGCTACAACAAAACAGATCTGGTCAATAAGATTTTTTCCTCAGTAATAGACTAAACTGACTCTTTAGTACAAGTTTTACAGAGGGATATGAAGGGAACCATTGCTCTAACAGTGTGGTATATGTACATCTGCTTAATAAAGGATCTTCTGTTTCCCTAGGTGTAATGACTTCAGGTCCCAAGTAAAGGAGCTCTGTTTTATTTGAAAGAACTCGATTTTATGTTGGCTACCCATGAATCCTCTAGTATGCAAAAACTTACTACTGTAAGATAAATAATTCCCCTTTCAGAAAGTTTAAGTGAAAAAAGAAATTAGGCAAACTTAAGGGAAATCGTTTAGACTAGATGCAGGAGGTGAAATTTAAAAATACATATTCTAAACTTGTAGAAGTGTACTGAAAGAACAAACACAACTAACTGAGATGCTTTACACAATTAGATGCTAAATGAGACCTCTCAGATTTGTGCAACGTCTTGGAGAATATGATGTTTTCACAAGTTACCTTTACATACTTCATTCTTCAGCATATAAGCTTGACTTAATTTCAAACAAGCAGCATTTGTGTGTTGAGTCAGTATTGCCCATCAGATAGTCACTTAAGTTTTGGTATAAGATTTTTTTTCCCTTGATTTTGTAGAAGTTCAAAGTCAAAGCTAGACACATTTGCCCTTCTCTCTTTTTGATTGAAATTACGGTTACAGTTATGGCATTTATGGCATCAAGGGAAAACACTTTTTTTTTTTAGCATGTTTGTAGCGTATAGTGAATGGAGACCCTAAAAAGACATCTTAGGCATTTGTATAGTAAAGCTACACTCAAAACTATTTCTGCTGACCCTACTGTAGTGCAGCGATTAGACACTTTTCTAGGATGAACTTTGTTTTCTCTGTACAATGAGTGTTGTTTTTATCATCATCACTCTTTCCTATGGGCTTGTTTCAGTTTCTGCCAAACTTGGTGACAAGACTAGCTAATTTCAATGGGAATTGGGCCATCTGCTTTCATTTGCTCTGAGTATGTCTTTGAAGTAATACTAACTTGAGATACTTTGAAGATAGTGTTTTAACAGGAGGTGCATGATGCACGTGCAGTGGACCAGCTGTTGCTTAGGTATGAATTATGTTTTTTCTTTTCTTGCCAACAGGTCTCTTCAAGAAAATGGGGATCAGAAGGTGGAAAGTAAAATAGAGGAGGTCAGTTTGCTAATAGTTGCATTCTGTTTTGTTTTGAGGATTCATTTCACTCGTTTCATATTGAAAGGGTGTATCTAGCTCTGTCTCATTACTCTCCATTCCACTAAAACCATTCAAAGCGTTGGATTTCTGTCTGTACATAAGTTTTTGAACTGTTTCTCATTACGGTGGAGTTCCTAACATAGATCTGTGACTCTTTTTTTTTTTTTTTTTTTTCCTCCAAAACTTTCTTGAAAGCAATAGTTCTACTGCCTCATTTCTTGCAGAGACTGTGGTAGACTCCTAGACTTCTCCTGAGCACTGTTTTTTTGTATCTAGATGGGCATAAATTCTTTCCTCTGTCGCTCTTACAAAATGTTAAGTATATATGTTTCATTAGAAACTTGAAACCTTCCCATGATGCTTTGCTTTGTTCTGAACTAATGAACAAAAATAACTGTTTGTGGT
The DNA here is from genome assembly GCF_036013475.1 of Columba livia. NCBI lineage: Eukaryota > Metazoa > Chordata > Aves > Columbiformes > Columbidae > Columba > Columba livia. The sequence continues at coordinate 66,344,237 of NC_088602.1, forward strand.
TGGGGATAGTGTGCTCTACCAGTGCACAAGTCTTGGCAATTTCTGGAGTAGACATATGGGTATTGAACACACTGGTGGTTCGGAACTTCTGTACCAATATCTCAGTTTATTGTGAAATATTGAGAATGTGTGCAACAGATCTTTCTCCAGGTGCTTTAGGCTTCCAGCCTAGTAACAATAAACCAAATAATTTAATAGATAACTAAAACCATTAAGGTCAATACCCCTTGTGTGGGTGTGTGAGACCATACTGGTCTAGTCTGGTGCACCCAGTGTCTTGTGTTCCAGCAGGTTTATATAGCAATAGTCCCTCTGGACACAGCAAGAAGCCTTCTGAAATTGCTTAAAATAAATTGAAAGATTGTGTTCTTAGTTGATGTCTTTTTCATACCTTTTTATTTTTTTTTCTTTCCCTAAAAATCTTGTAAACATTGAAACAAGCATTCTGAAAATCCCAGTTGTTTAACAATAGTCAAATGCATGAAAATCAGTGGGTAGATAGAATTGCTATAAGGTGTGAAAAGTTGCACATGTTGTTTTTAAAGCTTTAGTTGTACAGGATCTTGAGCCATCAGAATTAAGTAAACCGTTTCAAGAACTAGTTGCTGCTTCATAGAGCTAAATGTTTAATGCATATAAATTACATTGCTGTATTTCTTCTTAACATGAATATGCACCTTATTTCAGTTCATGAAGTTCCTGAATTTTCTAGCTCTAACTAGCAGTATTTGTACAAAACTAATTAATGGTGGTTGGTGATGTATTGCTATATAGTACAAGTTCAAGTGATAATTCTCTGGTAGCTTTCAACTTATGTATGACCCTAGATGGTATATTTTGTGACAAGGATTTTTGTAAACTTAAAAACAAGAGTTCAGGGACGTGCTGAAATTTGGCAGGACTGTTAGAAATTTGTGTCCTGTGATAACCTGAAACGGATGCTGACTGAAATTATTCTCTCCTTCAAAACACTGAAAATGCAAACAGAAGCCATAGTAGGAACACTACATTTTCTAACAAGTTTATTTTTATTAATATTTTTTGAAGCCTAGATATACTCTCAAATCATGATGTAAACCTTATCTTAGATTTTTAAACATGATGTTTCTTTAAATTCATATACCATGTTCTGAGAGAATTACAGCCTGTGCGCTGGAGCCAGTGCCTCTGTTTCTGTGTAGTCTTAAGTATGTGTATCTGCTGTCCATTTAAATAGTTGAGGTCTACTGACTGTCCTATTTTGCTGTTGGTCAATAGAGATTGCTTTTGACAACCTCAGGCAAGCCACCTGTGACTTCACTTTGCCAAACATGAATCATAACATTGGATGTTCTTATTGACAAGGCTGTGGTACTCATAACCTTGTGGTGTTTTGTTTTCAGTGGTAAGCAAGGGGATTTCACACTGTACTAGGTAACTTGATTTTTGGTGAAAAATATTCAAGGACTTTTTGACAGAAAGGATTCTTTAAGAGACAAGTTTATTGGAATTTCTTCAGTGAAGCTCTTAATAGGAGACTGTTTGCCATGATTTTTGCTGTGAAGTAACTTCCTATATGCATGTTTTGTGATGTGAATCTTGTTCTGTTCTTCAAAGTTTAAATGTTATTCCTTTAATTTAGGCTGTTGCGCCTCTAAGGGAGAAAATCAAAGATCTAGAAAAAAGGTACGTCTTTTTCGCTAAATTTCGGAAGCATTTAAAAAGCAGTTTCTGTTTGTATTGATCAATTCTGTCCTTGTAGACTTGAGATAAATGTTTTGTGTATACAGTCAGTGCTTTAGGATTTTTATTGTATCTAAGTGAGGATGAGACCTTGAATGCTGGAAGACATTAATGCTTAAGGTATCCAGGTTGACTAATCCCACTAAAGTAAACTGAGAGGGCTGGATTTCTGTGAAGTTCAAGTCCTGTGGAGGAATTTGCAGTTCTGAGTCCAGCTGGTGAATGGATTACCATGGTTTACTAAATCCAACTGAGATGTGTGCTAAAACATATTAGTTTCAACTTCAAGATACTGAAAATATGTTTTACCTCACATTTCCCACAGTTACCATGATTCAGCTAATGTACAGTGACTTGCTTATAAATCTTAGTCTGTGCATGTGCTTTGGATGAGCCCAAGTGATTCACTCCTCTCAGGATTTATAAGGGAATGCAATATCTTGGATTAAACTGGATGATGCAATTGAGCAAAAGCAGACAAGTTTTTTGATGGCCTGCAGTTATTAAATGTCTGCTGTACTTCCGCAAGCACCTTAAATTATCAACGTTGGTAAAAGAAAAAAAATCTGAGCTTGGTCTACTTATCCCTGGCTGCTTGTGTCCACCCTGCCACAATATTTCCTCTCTCTTGTGCCAGCAGAACCACTTGAGTGCTGATAGCGGGTAAGCTGCGTGGGGAAACCAGGCATTTCAGTCTCCTTGCAACTAACTCCCTCGCTCCCCAGCCTGGTTTCCCCTCTGCCAGATCAGTTCTCCCATCTGAGTGTCCACACGGGCAGATGCTTTTCATCACAAAATAAGGTCTGGAATAGGGGTGGGAACTGGCACCTCTGACAAGGATACTGCTGCTTTTGACAGTGATACTGTTTCACAGTTCACACTGTCGATATCCCAAACAACAGATAAATGAGAATGCTGCATTGCAAAGGGCCATGTCTGGACTTAGCCAAGCAGTGCCAGTGAGCCTGGATGGTTACGTGTGGCATACTGGTGGTTGTGTGCTATTCCTCTGGAGAGAGGGGCAGGATTCTGTTGCTTTTGGCCAGAGGTACACTCGATACCCACAGTGTTTGGTGTTCCAAGTTTTGGCTTGCCAGTGAGCCGTTGCCCCTTCTGCTCCCACGTCTTCTATGCCATTTAAAAAAAAAATTATCAGTTCTGGTTTTTTATAATCAATTTGAAAAATTCAGGGACCTGCCACATGCAATGTGTTTCAGTGACAATACTGGTCTTATTGCTCACCTCTTAATATACACATGAACTTTGTGGATCCAATAAGGTGATGTATTTTCAATATGAAACAAATTGTGGATTGTGCATGTGATACTGCCATCATACCAGTTATAATGGTCAAATTACAGAGTAAGGATTTTATGTTCAGATGAAATGATGCCCTGCCTCTGTTCATGTTACTTATTTAATCTTTATTGATAGCCTAGTATATCTTCAGCTGCAGTTGTTGGTAATTCAGGTATTTCCTTCTGCCATTCACAGAGGACCTTTCTGTAAGCATATCCTGATTGGCTCTTTTTTATAATTGTTATATTTTTCCAAATGAGCAATGAGTTGTTGGTTGGAACTGTTAAGTTAAAACTTCTTCCAGGAGCCATCTAAATGCTCTTTTCTTTTTGAGCAGAGTTTGCAGTGTATTGATGAGTCTTGCTTCAAATGCCTAGCAATGAGAAGAAATAATCAAAGTGGTTTTTTATTTTCACAAAATGTGAGCTAATGGGACCTTACAGCCCATATCAAAATATGGGCTCTTATTGCTGTTGGGTTTTTCAAATAATGTAGCAATTTACCTCTTCTGATTCAACTGCATGTGGATCATCGCAATTAGTAAATTTTGAATTTTGTATCTGTGTAAAATGACAGTAAATTACTACTCACTGTCAGCTACCTGAAGGCTGCTCCTGTTTGCAAAGCTTACTCTCTGGTGTCAAATGGTTTTTTTTTTTACCTCATAAGCTGATAAAACCTGAATGCAAGCCATCGTCATGCTTTTGGGGAAGCAGGAAAGACAAGAATTCCTTAATGCTAGTCTCATGACAAGAGATTGTTTAGCTGAAACTAAAGCTGGAAAGCTTTTATTAATAATTTGCACAGCAAAGTCATTGTGTATTAATCCACACAAACATTAGGTCAAGATAAACTTGCTGTTGTTGCCAAAAGATGAGCATTCAGCTGGATCAGTTCCAGACTCCTGCCCATTGCCTCTAAGCCAACAGTGGTGCAATGGAAGGACCAAAACTGGTTGTGAGGTCCCTTTGGCAGCAGTAGACTCCATGCTGGATTAATGTGACCTTAAAATAGTGGTCTTAAAAATGAAGGAGACTGACCTTTACCTTGCATCAAGTTATTTGGCACTTCTGGTTTTTTTTCTTAACTCTGTGAACCTCTTGCTGTTTTTGGTGGACTTGCCCTTCTCTCACAGGAAGGTTGTTTTACATGTCTGTGTTATACTTACACACTGCTGTTTCCCATTGCTTCAGCTTAAATCAAAGAAATAGGGTTACTGTTAGTGTCTCATGTGGTGATACAAAGCGAGTGTAGGTAGCTTCTTATTTCAGTCATCCTGTGTGCATAACATTGGAAGATTCTGCTGCTCTATTTCCCCTCTTCGGGAAACTGAAAACAGCTTTCACTCAGGGACAGAAAGTTAACACAAGTACAGAAGCATCTGTGCTTTGCCTCTGAATAATTTGTGTTGAGCCAGTACTGCAGGTTAGAAGCAGTGGAGGTGCTTCCAGATCAGAGGTGTAGAGTCAGTTCAATCAGAGTCTGTTTGTGAGTAGATGAAAATGTCTATGTGAACTCTTAGCACACACATACCCTGCGTGCTACATCCAATTGTATGTCTAGTGTGTGGACTTACTGGAGGAGAAGAGCAACCTCAGTTTGATTTCTGTCCAGTGTCACATTCATATTTAGTTAGGAAAAACCTGAGCTTTTAAAATATTGCCAAGACTACAGTGGTGCTTATGGGAATAAATAAAATAAAATTCACACCACCTTTCACACCTTCCTTTGAAGGAGTTTGTTGCTAAACGCAGAATGCATGCCGGTAGGGAGAAAAAGAAGTGATGTAAGTCTATGTCCATTAAATTGTTTGAAGCTCTAAGCATCAGTTTTAAGCTTGAAAGAGCACCTGAGGTTTGTATATCATGTAATTTTATTTTAGGATGTTTTAGTTTAAGTTCCTGTGAAGAAGAAGGTGCAAAAGATATAAGTGAAAGTAGCTTGAAGACCATCAAAACAATAGCATTCTAGCTGAAGAAAATCAAGATTAGCTTTTGTACTGAATAAACTCTCTGGTAAAAAATGTTGACGTATCTTAAGAAGAGTTTCTTCAACATTGATTGTAAACTTTACATTGATTATTGTGAAACTTTAAGGACTTTAAACTTCACATTGAAACTTTAAGGAGAATTGCTTGAAGTCAGTGTGGTAAGTCAAGATAAGTTGCTTTCTTTTCCAGAACTTGTTTGCTTTTTAAAGCTTTAAAACACAAACTTTTTTTTCTTTTGTGATGTCATGTCTGGCACCAGCAGAAGCTCCCAAAAGATAGAAGCCAGGTGATTCATTTGAGAAAGTCAATTAAGCGGAAATTTTAAAAGCACTTTTTGCAGATCAATTTTGCTATTTTTCACAGTGCTTTTACAATGCATAGGCATGTTCTTATGTTGGCCAAAATCCTTCTATAGAAAAAAGGAGTAAACATACCGTTAGTAGAACTTCAAAAATGGGAGGTTGCCAGAGTAGGTTTTCATATTTCAAAGACAGATATGTGAAAGAAGCAGCAAAGCTGAAACTTAACATGTTTTTTCTTCTTTGTTTTGAAATGTTCTGTAGTTTCACCCAGAAATATCCACCAGTGAAATTTTTGTCAGAAAAGGATCGTAAAAGAATCCTGGTAAGTTGGCATTTGCTCGGGGGTTATTTTAGGGAAATAAAAAATGTTCTGTGGATTGTAATCAGTCTTGTAGTATTAACTAAAGACATGAGCAGGAGTCAAATGAATTACCTTGGATGTCGTATGTGTTGCATGGTGGTTAGAGTAGTGCTTCACTTACTCTGATGTTCTCAGATTCATATTGATAGTAGACTTGGGCTCTGGTTTGGAGGTTTGATTTGCTAATTAAGCTACTGTTCCCTGCTTGCAGCATCTCAGGAGTGCATTGCCAAAGGGTCTTTGTGTCTGCTCCCAGGTGGATTAGACTTGCAGAGACTGGGAAATGTTTTAGGCACATCTTGACAGAAAGCTTGTGTGACAGAATTAGACAAAAAGTAGTAATAAGGCTAGAAAAGTAGCTGCTCTGCAGCACTATTCAGAAGGACCAGTGAATGAGGCTGAGAGAATATTCATCTCTCTGCTATCTTGTGTGTTGTTTCTGACATTTTGAAGCATGACAGGTGATTTAGGGTGGAAGAGGAAGGCAGGGTAAGTCAGGACAAGGAGTCATCCAAGGCATTCTTAAATGTCAGCTTTCCAGTTTTGTCTACACTTGAAGTTAGATATGTCCTTATCTTTTTTTTTCTGTTTCTCTCTGTCCTAGGGGGAAAAAAATGTCCATGCATTTTGAAGAGGCAGAGAAACTATAGCTACTTAAGATCTGTAAATACAGAATTTCTGCCTCTGTAGTAGAGAGCAAAGTCTGGGACAAATTCTTGCTAAAGTGCCTAACTTATCTGCTGTTTTGCTTTGCTTCGACTCTTCAAAATTTAGAAGAAAAACATTGAAAAGATGCAATAAAAAAACAAGTTTTGTTTTTACTGCATTATTAGACAGTAGTCTTCACTGCTATTGCAAAACTTTATAAAGAATCTGATGAAATCAGCTTAGTTCTTCAGTGTTATACCATCATTTTTGTGACAGTCTGAAGGAGATAGACCTATAGGCTTTCTGTTCCCTTGTTGAATATGGAAGGTACACTGAGGAAAATATCAGAGAGAGGCTGAATTCTGAAAATTCTTAGATCATGTGCTCATGTGTCCATATGTAAAGTTACCTCATATTTTTTGTGTCAGCAAGAAGAAACTTTCAAAAAAAAAATATTGGTGCAAGCTGTTAATAGGTTATGAAACTCTTAATACTAACTTTGAAACTTTGCTTCTTAAAGATACTGGAAATTTTCATGAAGTCTGTTTCTTCCACAGTGATGTCAAATAGTTGGAATATGGGTGTTTTCTGGTGACCTGGAGGTGAATAGCTGTTTGGTGACTGCATATTTTGCAGAGTTTAAATAAGTGAAGAAAAAGCTGGCCAAAAGAATCAGAGAGTGTTTCAGTTGTTTCTTCTCCCTCGTGGCTGGGAACTAGTTCAGTGGGAACTCAGATGGGCTTCCACAAGCCTCATGAGCAGTTTCATTCTGTTGTAATTGAACATTGCTGCCATAGTCCTTCAGGGAAAATTCTGAATGGCTGGAGTCAGCATATTGAGGACTTGTGTAGATTTAGCATGACACTTAGAAATTTCTTGGCAGTAAACACGAGACTTAGACTTCAGTAAAGCCTTTGACACCATATCCCACAGCATTCTTCTGGAGAAGCTGGCAGCTCATGGCCTGGGTGGGTGTACTCTGCGATGGATAAAGAACTGCCTGGCTGGCTGGGCCCACAGAGTTGTGGTAAATGGAGCCAAATCCAGTTGGTGGCTGGTTGCAAGTGGTGTTCCCCAGGGTTTGGTATTGGGGCCAGTTCTGTTTAATCTCTTCATCAATGATCTGGATGAAGGGGTTGAGTGCACCCTTAGTAAGTTTGCAGATGACACCAAATTGGGTGGGAGTGTTGATCTGCTGGAGGGTAGGAAGGCTCTACAGAGGGATCTGGACCTGCTGGATTATTGGGCTGAGGTCAGTTGTATGAGGTTTAACAAGGCCAAGTGCCGGGTCCTGCACTTGGGTCACAACAACCCCAGGCAGCACTACACGCTCGGGGAAGAGTGGCTGGAAAGCTGTCTGGGGTAAAAGGATCTGGGGGTGTTGATTGACAGCTGGCTGAACATGAGCCAGCAGTGTGCCCAGGTGGCCAAGAAGGCCAACAGCATCCTGGTTTGTAACAGGAATAGTGTGGCAAGCAGGACTAGGGAAGGGATTATGCCATTGTACTCACCACTGGTGAGACCCTACTTTGAATCTTGTGTTCAGTTTTGGGCCCCTTATCATAAAAAGGACATTGAGGTACTAGAGAGAGTGCAGAGAAGGGCAATGAAGCTGGTGAGGGATCTGGAGCATAAGTCGGATGAGGAGCGGCTGAGGGAACTGGGGCTGTTTAGCCTGGAGAAAAGGAGGCTGAGGGGAGACGTTATCACAGAATGTCAGGGATTGGAAGGGACCTTGAAAGATCATCTAGTCCAATCCCCTGCCAGAGAAGAAACACTTAGATGAGGTTACACAGGAAGGCGTCCAGGCGGGTTTTGAATGTCTCCAGAGTAGGAGACTCCACACCCTCCCTGGGCAGCCTGTTCCACTGTTCAGTTACCCTTACTTGCTCTCTGCAACTACATGAGAGGAGGTTGTAGCATGGAGGGGCTTGGTCTCTTCTCCCAAGTAACAAGTGGTAGGACAAGAAGAAATGACCTCAAGTTGCACCAGGGGAGGTTTAGATTGGATATTAGGAAAAAAATCTTCTTGGAAGGGGTTGTCAGGCATTGGAACGGGCTGCCCGGGGAAGTGGTGGAGTCACTGTCCCTGAGGTGTTTAGAAGGTGCTTAGATGCGTTTCTTAGGGATATGGTTTAGTGCTACAGGTAGGTTATGGTTGAACTCGATGATCCTGAAGGTCTCTTCTAACTGAAATGATTCTATGATTCTAAAAATTGGCAAGCCAAGTGAGCTTTGGTAGCTGATTTGCTTCATGTTCTATTGATACTGCTTCTTTTCCTGGAATCCTTTCTAAATAGTGGTTTTTCTCTGAATGCCGTCTGCAGCTGCAACCTGGAGATACCTACAGTGCTGACCTGATCAGACCACAGTTCTAGCAGTTACTTTATATTACACTGTGTCTGTTTGGAGACAGTTGCTAGTAGGGGCGGTATTTCAGCTGAGACAAGATACTCTGGCACTTGCATTCAAAAGAGCTCAAGTCTTCATCCTGTTGGTTGATCTACTTGCTCAGTTCTCTGAAGTGACTTCGCCACAGGCTTTTGTATACAAGAGGAGGAATTCTGTTAATATTATGTATTATAGTGTTAGCATGGGTTCAATCTGTTCTGTGTTTTGGGGGTTTGTTTTTTTCTGAATAGAATATGATAGACTAATTAAACATAAAATAATTATTAAAGGAATTCCATATGGGACATTAGATGTTTTGAGTCTGACTTCAGATAGCAGTGGAGGAAATTACCAGTTATAGTTGTGCCTTATAGTAGATGCTGAAGTTACCAAGCACTACTAAGTAATTAATTATTTTTATTAATGATGCCTTATTAAAGAATGTGTATTTAAGCTTCAGGTGCTCATGCTTCAATTCAGATATGGAAATAATTCACATACAGTATATGATTTTGTAGATTAATATGTCATTGTGATTTGCAGGAAGTCATTTTTAGAAATCAAGTATATCGACCTTGTTTTTGTGAAGGATTACAGGAAGACTGTACAGAGAGCTTCAGTGATAAATCTTCTGTTTTAATGTAGCCTCAAGTAATGATAAAACAATTAATTTACATAGTTGTTTGCTTTTCATGGGGAAATTCAGCTCCTTTTCCAAGTAGTTCTTCATCTAGTACCCGGGGAAGTGATATGTTAATAAAGCTAACATAAGTTTGTTGTAAAACAGAGATTTAAAATAATTGGAAACTTCTTCCTAGACAAAATTGGAAAATTGGTTTGTGCATTTTTTAATTTCTTTAGAAGAGTGCCTGTAAGCAGTGCTTGGTTTGGTTATGTTTTTTTCCAAAAGGGAGATGGGGAAAAAGACACCTTCTCTTAACTGCCCCAAAGGCATATTGCAAATGTCGAGTTTGTCATCTCTGGAATCCTGGAAATAGAAGTAGCTACAGGGCATTTCCTTGGGCCTCAGTTGGAGGAATAGGTTCAGATCATCTACAGAAAATTTTTGTCCTGGTCACCACAAAAAGGCAAAACCCTTGGAACATTTAGCAAGACTGCAGCTCAGTTCAAGTCAGGATAAATTTATGGCAGTAGGTTTTCCATGCAAATTATTCTTCCCTTGGTGAGTGGCAGCACCTGGCAAAGGGCTGTTCTCCCTCAGTTACTACCCTTCTTTCCTTGTTCACAGCATTTTGCCAGAAACCTCCTCTTCTTTCTGTTACGGAGTAGTGAAAGCCCTGAGAATTTTTTTATTTTTTGTTGAAAAAGTATTCTCCTAAATCCTCCTTGTTCTTTAGGTTTGTCAAGGAACTGAATCACATATTGAATTTGCTACAGGGAAGCCTTGACAAACCCAAAAGAATACTAAATAGACCAACTAAATGATTCTTTTATTAACTGGTACTTACAGTGTCTTTGACACACTAATGGCTGTGAATTTTTAAGAAGAAAAACAAGTATGAGAATGCAAGAAGTGGGCAGTAGACATTCAAGTTTTTACAGAAGAAAACAGATGTCATTATATTTTTTTCCTTTTCAGTTTTTGATAGCTCTCTATTTGCCTTTGTGATTTCCCTGTTTTTTTGGTTTTTATGTGTGGTTTGTCTGTTTGGGTTTTTTTTGGATGGTTTGGGGAGGGGGGGGGGGATGGTGTTTGTTCGTTTTTAATATTTCTGCTCATCTGGCTTTTTTCAGTAGTGGATGGAGGGAGAACAGGACAAAAGGCTTTGACTAGTCCAAAGGAACTCAGGCATCTACATTCTTCTCCACACAGCACTTTGCCATTGTAGCACATCATCCATTCATTAGATTTCTGCTTGACAATTTCACCATGTCCTTTTGTTGTTTGGTTAGTTGTCACTGCAGCTGAAGAATGGACATCAACACCTGAATCACTTTCAAACTGTGAATTTGATCATGTACTCACAGAACGTAGCTGATGCCACACGGGGTTTCTGCAAGTCCTTTAATTCTTTGAGTGATGATCTGTCATGTCTTTGTGTGTTCTTGAAAATAGCTTATGAAGTGCAGGGAAAATAGTTGCTTCCTAGATATGTCTGTCTGGATGTGTCACACAACTTGCACTTCTACTGCTTACTGTGTTGACTGCTTCAATACTGAGTTAGTGATTTTTTTGTTTGTTTGTCTACTGTTAAAGACTGAGGTCCAGAAAGGGAAAAAATGAGGAACTTCATTACTTCTACACCTGCAACGGAACAAAAGTTAATATTTTATTTCTGCTTATTTCTTTGCAGTAAGACAGCATAAAGTTCCAAGACAGGCAACTGCTGGATGTTGGAGCTAATGGTATAAGAGGCTGAAAACAGAATGGCAGGATGTGGGCTGTAGACGCATTAAAACACAAAAGGAATAACTTCAGTTTTAGCAGTTATTTCAGATGAGAGGTCTTGAAGACTTGCTTTTATTTAAGAGTACCCTTCCTTCTTTTTCTGAAGAGGGGAAGAATTTGTAGTACTTAGAATACCCAACAAGTCTCTCATTTAAACCAGACAAAAGCTGGATTTGACATTTCTGATACTACAAAACTTACACAAAAACAACCTGGCATTCTGTTGTCTTTTTTTTCTCAGAAATGGGAATCATAGACAATTCTTCTCTTACCTTTTTGGGTCTTTTTAGGCTTTGCTGTCACATAAAAGGGCACAATCCAATTTGAAGGAAAAAAGAAAAATTATCTAATCTGAAAAAGAAATTTTGTTGATGTGAATGGTTAGCTGAACTTCTAGGCTGACAGTGATGAAATATATCAAGCATCTCTCTTTAAATTTTAAATGCTGTAAATATTGCATTAAAAAAAAATGAAGCCTGGAAATGGAGTTGTTTCCCCTGGGGTAAGCAAAGATCTGAAAGCTACTGTTCTTCTGTCTTCATGTTTGTAGCCTTTGTCTGGTGTTTCTGTAAAAAGAAAAAGAAATTTATACCAACTGTCCTAACGCAGATAACTGGAGGAGCAGGGTTTGTGGGTTCTCATCTTACTGACAAACTAATGATGGATGGCCATGAGGTTACAGTTGTGGACAACTTCTTTACGGGCAGGAAAAGAAATGTGGAGCACTGGATTGGTCATGAGAACTTCGAACTGATAAATCACGATGTCGTTGAGCCCCTGTACATTGAAGGTGAGTAGTCTCTTTGTTGGTATATGCACTTTGTTGTGTTTTACCCTTATAAAGATGTATATCTGTAAAGAAATAAAATTTGTGCACTGACTTCTTGATTGGTCTGTCTAATACCTGTATTCTTTGCTTATTATTAGCCTAATTTCTGTGACCAGTGTGGGGTGAGAGCTTCAGAGCATTTTGAGCTCTTCCTTTTGGAGTGTACGGGAGAAAGGAAATCTTAGAAACTTCCTAATGTGACTGATTTTGTGAGAAGGCAAGGTGGCAATGTGTCAGTCTTTCTGTCCCATCCATTGTCCCACATCCCTATGCCTGCTTAGTCTTATACAGACAGAGTCTGTGGTCTAGATATGTAATGAACTGAGAAGTTTAATTCAGGGGTACAGTTACCCTAGGTGGCTTATATCCTGCAACTGTGTACAGTCAGTTGAGAGGAGCATAAGCCCTTCCAGGGGGCAGCTCAGCTCATTTTCTTTAGTTGCCTTGTGTGTCCTCTGTGGATAATATTGTTCCTACTTTAGGTACAAGCATTCCACAGCCTGTAGGATAGGAAAATGGCAGCACTGAATTTCCCCAGTTTAAAAAAAGAAGCCAACAACAACGAAAACTAAGCAAACAAACAAAAACAATTGTGCTTTGAAGAAAGAGAAGTAACTCAACGTCTAAACTATTATAAACCCCAAACTATTATGCCAAATTGTAAGACAGCATTGAAGCAGCTGTATTTGAGAGATATATGCATTTGTAGACTGTTTTGGGAGTATGTAAGCAATATAGCGAATCAATGAAAATGTTACTCAAATTACACTACAGTGCTGGTGGTCTTGGTCCATCCCCTTAAAACTGTGTAGCAATGTAGCCGTATCTGAAGTTGTATTTTTTTAATCCTTGATGAATTCTAATGAGTGGAATTTCACAGGGAAAATCTCTAGCAATCACATCTCTTGTATTGTTACTTACGATGAATTTCTGACAACATGACTGGAACAGTCCTGCAAACACTTGCTCCTCCTCTGCTCAGACGATGCCCTGGTTCAGTTGCTGCCTGTTGTTTTACTTCAAACTTTTCCCTTCACTGACAGGATAATGGGACTAGAATCTTATTAATTGCCTCCAGGTGCTGGTAGCTCATATCTCAGCCAGTTCAGTTTGTCAGCTTTTCTCATCTTTCCCCTGTGTTACCTTCTTTCTGACTGATTATGCCTGAGACCTTCTCGGAGAGTTATTGTTGCTAATACTGTGGAGCAGTTACTAGGGACTAATTAATGGGAATTCTGAGATCCTTCGACTATCTCTCCCATGTTTTATGTAATTAAGTCAGCAGTTTCCCATTTTGTACTGACAACAAATTATGCCATGTTATTTAGTGGGCAGTTTATTGAATGTCTCCTTATCTTCCAACAGCATAAATTAAAGCTGGCATGGCTAAATAATAAAACTAAATTAACTTCAATGTGCTAGTAGAGGAACACGCTAAAATTTCATATCAGTCCAGAGTTTATATTCCAATGTAGGAAAGGGGGGCTGAGGAGGGAAGATGAAGCAATGAGAGATAGTTATAACAGATTAACAAGTTAGGCATATGGATTGATACTTCTTAGTTCCAGTTTCTTCTTTTTACTTTTAAATAGAAATCGGAATGACTATGAAGCCTTGACAAAAGTTTGTATGTAAAGAACTACAGTTTATTTGCTGTCCTGTTTAAACAAGGTCATATAAGGATGTTTGGCACTTAAATTCCAGTGAGAGTGATCTCTGCTTTATTTCTGATCTAGAAAGAACAATGTTTGCGCTTCTGATACAGAAAGTGAGTTTGGGCTTAAGATTTATAGCTTTCACTAAATTTCTTGATGCATTTCTTTTTCTTCCTAGCTTCACAGTGATGCTTTCACACAACCTGCCTTGTTTGAGTCATTATCTTTGATCCATGATGTGAAGTGGCACTCAGCATTCTTGGATTGTGATCTAGATTGGCCAGAGACAGTAATAAATTGCCTAAACACACATTTTATTGATTAGCCCTGAGATAACTGTAGTTAACTGTAGTGCTGAATGACTTTCTTCTCCTCCACTAGAATTTTCTTTGCTTTAGCATTTGGAGATGTCAGTAGAAAACTGACAAGAACATAGCTTTCACTTAGGCTTTTTCAAGCAGAAGAACAAAGGTCCTGAATTTAATGGAAACTACTTCAGAAATCTTGAAAGGCAGAAAATAGTAAAAAAAAAAAAAAATTTAAAACTTTGCATAGTAGTTTTATTAAATGTGAAGTTGTACTTGAGTTCTGTGTTTTTTAAAGTATTTGGAATTTTTAAAGATATTTTCATTTCAGCCTAATGCTTATGTTGAGGTTTAATCCACTATTAAATGGTGGGTTTTGATACAGTATCACAGTATGTTTGGGATGAGAAGGGACCTCAAAAGATCATCTAGTCCAATCCCCCTGCTGGAGCAGGAACGCCTAGGTGAGGTCGCACAGGAACATGTCCAGGCGGGTTTTGAATGTCTCTAGAGAAGGAGACTCCACAACCTCCCTGGGCAGCCTGTTCCAGCTTGATCCCATTACTCCTTGTCCTATCATTGTTTGCCACTGAGAAGAGCCTGGCTCCATCCTCATGGCACTCACCCTTTATATATTTATAAACATTAATGAGGTCACCCCTCAGTCTCCTCCAAACTAAAGAGACCCAGCTCCCTCAGCCTTTCTTCATAAGGGAGGTGCTCCACTCCCTTAATCATCTTGGTTGCCCTACACTGGACCCTCTCCAGCAGTTCCCTGTCCTTCTTGAACTGAGGGGCCCAGAACTGGACACAATATTCCAGATGTGGTCTCACCAGGGTGGTGTAGAGGGGAAGGAGGACCTCTCTCGATTTACTAACCACCCCCCTTGTAATACACCCCAGGATGCCATTGGTCTTCCTGGCCACAAGGGCACAGTGCTGGCTCATGGTCATCCTGTTGTCCACCAGGACCCCCAGGTCCCTTTCCCCTACACTGCTCTCTAATATGTAATTTCCCAACCCATACTGGAACCTGGGGTTGTTCCTGCCCAGATGCAGGACTCTATACTTTCCCTTGTTAAATTTCATTAGGTTATTCCCCGCCCAACTCTCCAGCCTGTCCAGGTCCCGCTGGATGGCAGCACAGCCTTCTGGTGTGTCAGCCACCCCTCCCAGCTTAGTGTCATCAGCAAACTTGCTGATAGTACACTCTATTCCCTCGTCTAAATCGTTAATGAATATATTGAATAATATTGGCCCCAGTACTGACCCCTGAGGCACTCCACTAGATACTGGCCTCCAACTAGACTCCGCACCATTGACTACCACTCTCTGGCTTCTCTCCTTAAGCCAGTTTGCAACCCACCTCACTAGTCTATTGTCTAGACCACACCTCCTCAACTTAGCTGTGAGGATGCTGTGGGAGACTGCGTCAAAGGCTTTACTGAAGTCAAGGTAGACCACATCCACCGCTCTGCCATCATCCATCCACCTTGTTACATTCTCATAAAAGGCTATGAGGTTGGTCAAGCATGACTTACCCTTGGTGAAGCCATGCTGACTGCCCCTAATAACCCTCTTATCCTTGAGATGGCACCAAGGATAAGCTGTTCCATTACTTTCCCAGGGACAGAGGTGAAGCTGACCGGTCTATAATTACCCGGGTCCTCCTTCTTGCCCTTTTTGAAGACTGGAGTGACATTTGCTTTCCTCCAATCCTCGGGCACCTCACCCGTTTCCCAAGACTTGGCAAAGATGATGGAGAGCGGTCCACCAATGACTTCAGCCAGCTCCCTCAGCACCCGCGGATGCATCCCATCTGGACCCATGGATTTATGGATATCCAGACTATTTAATTGTTCCCTAACCCAGTCCTCCTCAATTAAAGCAAGCTCCTCCATTGACCTGGCTTCATCCGGGGTCTCAGGGGTACAGGGCTCCCCAGGACAGCCTCCGGCAGAGTAGACAGAGACAAAGAAGGCATTCAGTAATTCTGCCTTCTCTGTATCCTCTGCCACCAGGGCACCCACCCCGTTCATCAGTGGGCCTACATTGCCTCTGGTATTAGTTTTATCTGCTATGTATTTGAAAAAGTTCTTTTTGCTGTCCTTGACCCCTCTCGCCAGCTGTAATTCTAAGGAGGCCTTGGCTATCCTAGCTGCCTTCCTACATCCTCTAACAGCAGCCTTATATTCTTCCCAAGTGGCCAGCCCCTGCTTCCATGACCTGTAAACTCTCCTCTTCTGCTTGAGCATACCCAACAGATCCCTATTCAACCACGCAGGCCTCCTGGCTCCCTTCCTTGACTTCTTACGTGTGGGGATGCTCTGATCCTGAGCGTGGAAGAAGCAATCTCTGAATGCAATCCAGCTATCCTGGGCCCCTTTTCCTTCAAGCAGTCTTGCCCATGGGATTTCCCCCAGCAATTGCTTGAAAAGGCCAAAGTTAGCCCTGCTAAAGTCCAGGGTTGCAATTCTACTTGCTATTCTGTTCCTGCCACCCAAGATGCTGAACTCCACCATCTCGTGGTCACTGCAACACAGGCAGCCCTCAACCTTTACTGCTTCGACCAGACCCTCCTTGTTAGTGAGGATGAGATCCAGCAGTGCACCTCTCCTAGTCGGCTCCTCCACCATCTGCATGAGGAAGTTATCATCAATGCACTGGAGGAACCTCCTGGACTGTGGCTGGCTGGCTGAATGGTCCTTCCAGCAAACATCAGGGAAGTTAAAATCCCCCACAACAACCAGGGCCTGTGACTGTGAGGCCACTCTCAACTGCCCATAGAAGGCCTCATCAACTTCCTCAGCCTGATCTGGTGGCCTATAACAGACGCCCACAACAGTGTCACCCCTGCCAGCCTGCCCCTTGATCCTGAGCCATACACTCTCAACTCGTTCGTCATCTGCTCCTGGGCAGAATATAAAGAAAAGACTCTCATATTGCTCTTTTCTCTATTTTCAGAAAAAAGTATTGAAATCTACCTTTGCTTATTTTTTGCCTCTCATTCTCTATATTCTTTAAGATTACAAGCTCCTTAAGATGGTTACTTGAGAGCTCTGTGGCTCATGTTCCTGCAAACCATAGTGTTATGTCACACAGATATTAGTTGGAGAACAGATGAGAAGAATGATAGTATTTTACTAAATGCTTTTCTACAGTATCCCAGAATTTCTTAGTCTCCAAGTCATTTCACAGGGAACTTACAGCGCATACAAATAGAGCTTCTAATTTTTTATCTGAGTGCCTTCAATATATTGTTTTTTTTGGTTTGTTTTTTTTTTGTTGTTGTTTGTTTGTTTGTTTGGGGTTTTTTTTGCTTCATTACTTCCATCCCAGATTTTTCTCCCCTTAGTCTTCACTCCCTCTGCCAGATACTTCATACGTTCAACTGGATGGTTTTAAATTGTATGATTAGGGAAGGTCATGGCAAGGCAGAAGATAACACATGCTGCTTAATTTTGTTTGTCCAGAGCCAAGTGCAGTGGTGCCTGGGTCTCCAGTAAAGCTCTCCAAAAATGCTCCAGCATGAGCAATGTGGTAAATCTTTATAAAGTTATGCTCGTTTGCCTTAAGTTACAGGCAACATTTTAAACATCAGGAAAATGAATTTGTATTTGTAGTCCTTTTTAGTTCAGTGCAATAGAAATGTTTCACTTCACTGTGTCAGCCTCTCAGGCCTGACCTACACTAATGGAATTGGCATAGCTGTTCTTTACAAGAGAAGTTCATACTTTTAAGCCGTAGAAACCTGTTTGCACGCTTCTGATCAAAGCTTTTCTGTGTAGAACTTCCTAATTACCAAGTACAGTGATGGATGCAAGTGCTTAGTGGACTTACTGACCCGTTTAGTCCTTCCTGGTACTGTGACACAGGTTGAAGACAGAAATTGAAGGTGCAGGTCTTTGCTTTATAGGAAGGAATGTAATTTCCTGTCATGGGAAAGGTGGTAGATTCTACCCTTACTATTCACTTAAGAAGCGCACAGAACATGTGCGGTGATATGGCTGGAAAATAGAGATGTTATGAAGGAAGGTAGATTTATTGCAATATTTTGTAGAAGTGAGTGGTTATATTGATCATACTTGTTTAGCATTAAGAAAAACACAAGACCAAACATTTATGTCTGGATTTAGGTGTTACAGATTACATGTATACTAAATTATAGTGGGTTTTTTAGCTTTTCATGTAGGAAAGGACACAACTGACGAATGTTAGATGCTGTTGACCTTGCAATATGTTACTAAAACTTTTTTTATGTTGATCATAGATTTCTGTATTTGTCAGTGTGTGCCCAATGGCTTGAATGTTTATGCCAGTGTCTATGTCTGGCCTGTTTTGTAATGGATTTAAGTTTTTGCTCTTTTCCAGCAAAACTGTAATAAGAAGAGTTTTTTTAATGTTTCTTTATTTTACGACTGGTCTACTATCCTGTGCTGGGTAGACTACTCACTGCTGTGTTCACAGTGACTTACAGAGTTCTGGCCCCTGATGTGAGTTACCTACAAAACTTGCAGAATTTTATTATTACCATTTGTTCTTCTTTTAGGGTCCATACCTATCTACAAAAAGCTTTCCGCAACCTTTCTCAAGGTTATTTTCAATTAATTGCACTATGGCTTAATTACAAAGCTAAGCTCATGGCATCTTAGTGGGCATAATAAAATGTTGTAAAACTTTTTTTTCTTTAGGGGTGGAGGTCAATCGCAAGATGCATAATTTTTTTTCCTATCCTCCAGTAGATGCTGTCCCAAGCACCCAAAGAGCTAATCCTCTGAAGAGCTGTAGCTAGGATAGCTTTCCACAGCTCTGGCTTGAGGAGAGTTTAAGTTGCACGCTGTCTTCAGTAACTGCCAGCTTTGTGTTAGGGCACACGTGGTTGTCAGCCAAGCTGGGCAGATGGCTTTGTGTGGCATGTCTGACTGGCCCGCTGAAATTCTGAGACAAAAAAAAAGTATGCGTTTCTTAGACCTGACAGTTGAAAGAGGGAAGGTGGATGGAGAAATAATTGGACTTGTCACAACATCCTTAGTTTGATGGCTCACATGTGACCAGTTTGGGGTAAAAGCTTGCCTTGCCACCCTTTTGAAATGTCCAACATTCTCTCTAAACATTATGAAAAACCAATGATGTTTATACCTGGTCTAAAGCTCAATATTCTAAAGAACCCTTCCTAAGCAAGCGGTGGAAGTCCTGGAGCTGCCTCACTGCATGTCCCTTTGATCAAGAAGATGGCCATCTGACACTTGGCAAATGCCCCATCTTCCATCCTCTGTTAGTTCAGCTCTTGCTGAACCTTTTTATCACAGGGATCTATTTTTCTCTATGCATATGGGAGGAAGTATGCCGTGGCAAACCAGCCTTAGACACGCAAGACCATGTCTGGCAAGGAAAATCTTTTTGTCTCAGCTCCTTCTGTGTTTCATTTGAAGAAGCTGCCAGCTGGGAAACAAAATTATGTAGAAGGACTAGGAGGAGGAGAGTGCTTTATCTTTTTCTTTTTTTTTTTTTCTTTTTTTTTTGACCACTGTCCGTTACATGTAGCTTCTTGTATATAAATTAATAAATTTGAAGATTTTAAGGAACCTTTGGGATTTTCTATTTTGTTTGTGTGTGTTTCTAGCTAACAATTATACAGCCACTTGGATAATCACAGGCCTACCTGTATCCTGATGCAGAGAAAGGAAAGGTAGTTTTTGGCCCTGCTCATCTGAATTGCCACGTGTAATTTAAGGAAGTGTTCCTGTAGTACCTTCTATGTGTCAAAAATCCAGCAGGTATCTAAGAAACAGCAAAAATGAAGTGAATGGAGGTAGGAAGACAGGAAGGTGTTCACTTCTGCTTTGACAGACTAGTACCAAGCAGTAAGTTACTGACTGACCACAGCACTTTTGAACTGATGTTTTCACTCTGCAAAAATATCACCCACAGCTTGATGAAAAATAGATTTTGAAAGGGTTGTGAAGGAATAGATAGAAAGAAACAGCATAAAACTCAGGTCAGAGTTCAGCTCTGCACTGGCTGCAGGCAGCTTTAGCTGTTGCATTGCTCATTTCTGTGAGCTGCTGTGCTTGAATTACCTGCTGCAGCCATCAGCAGCTTCTCTGAACATGATTTCCATCAGCTTCTAGTCTACCCCTTTTCTTTGGTTTTGTGACAGTACCACCCTGTGGGAAGGCATTGCTCACATTCAGAGGCATAAGTTGAGGCAGTCATATATTTCATTCCTATTCATGGCTTCTCTGTAGGAGACAAGTCAAAGTTCAACATGCCAATTAAACTTTAGCTCACACTACTTCCGTGCATTATTGCCCCAACACAAGAAACCCTGCAGAACAATTTGATTACATTTTATTCACTGCTGAAGCTTGCAATGTCAACAGTGACCAAAACAAGAAGAAATTATCCTGTGCCATGCTTTGTCATACAGCTCAATTAACTGTTTTTATGTTGCAGATGGAATCCTAAAAGTTCTGTTTGCATTAGCAATGTGGGCAGGGCTTTGAGCCAAGCCTGAGCTGGGCACTCGCTTCCAGCCCTCGCTGTGTCAGCTTGTCTTTGGATACCAATTGCACTGCTACTTTAGGTTGCCTTCTGTGAAAAGCTCTTTTTTGATGCTGCACTGGAGTTGAGAGTGAATGGAAATAACAATTTCTGTTGATAAGAGAGCAGATAGCAGCACAACCTGCTACATGAAATTGTATTTCTCTGCACTTTTTAATGTGAGAGTAAGTCCTCACCTGTGTGACGCATCTGCCAAAATTTTATCTCTAGCTTTCTGGGCTGTTTTGGCACCTTGTAGGCAGCTGGTCATCTCTGCTCTAGAGATTAGCAGCTGTAGACCAAAGAGAAGCATGGCAACCTATAAGAAGTAGATATATTTTGTGGCATTTGCTTGAGCATGCTGACTGTCAAATATCATTACTCTGTCAAGGTGGTAAAACCGGGGGTGATGGAGTCACACAGGCCTTAGAAGCTGTTCCTGCGTTTATGCCAATAGCTAGTTGTTCTATGTGATGAGGTTTGACTGGCAAGAATTTCTCCTTGTTTTGGTCACTCTCGACAGTGTAAGTGTAAGCAGTGAATAAAATTTCATTATAAATTGTTTTGCACTATTTTTTGCATTGGGCAATAATGCAAAGATGCAGATCGGGGTACACTTTCACATGGCTCCTATGGAAGAGCCAGTGTGCACTCACAGGAGCCATGAGCTTGCCCTATGGATGTGTTTCTAGAGAAACATCACATGGCTATATATGCAAGTGCACTTCACTAAGGATTCAGAAAAATGTTAAATATTTTATCTTGCCAACTTTGCCAGTATTTTAAAAGCTTTATGATCAGAATGCATACTTATCTTAAAAAAAGATGTTGTGTTTTGGTTTTTTTTTTTCATTTTAAGGAGATGCTTGTGTTTTGAAGGCTTTTAACTATTTTAAAAATTTGGGTTGCCTAAAGGATTGTTGAAAATAGGTACTTTCCACATGGGTAAATTAAGCCACTTATATCTGCTGTCACCCTAACCCAGGGGCGTCAGACTCATTTTCCCCAGGGCCACATCAGCCTCGCAGTTGCTTTCAAAGGGCCAAATGTAATTTTAGGACTGTATAAATGTAACTACTCCTACATTTATATTATATACTCCTAAAATCATATTCGGCCCTTTGAAAGCAACTGCGAGGCTGATGTGGCCCCGGGGAAAATGAGTCTGACACCCACGCCCTAACCACTCTGCTTTTTTATATTAGAGAGCAGTCAGGAAGCAAAGGATTCTGTCACTGCTGTGCCAAATGAAGTTTGTGAACCAGAGAAGAAGGGAAGTCTTAACAGGAAACACAATCCTATAACATTTCATTGTTCTCAGCTAGTAAGGAGCAGGTGATAACTTCATACTTGATTGTTTTGTTCTGTTTTGTTTTGTTTTTCCAGGAAAATCTGGGCATGTTTGTGTGGGGGTTTTTTTTGTTTTGTTTTGTTTTTTAATTTAAATCCCTGGTTTTGGCAGAAGAATTAATTTAAAACTGGGAAAAATGTTTATTGTCACAGGTACTGTGAAAGTTGAACTTAACTGAGGGCTAACAATAATCAGTACAATGTCAAAATACCGTTTCATATTGTTCTTATTTGCTGCTGTTTGTTAATTATTAACCACCTGAGAAAATGGTTTAAAGAAACATATGTTTGAGTGTAGCATTTGACCAGTACTGTTCTGTTCTAGGGCAAGACAGCCCTTGTGCCACACGATATTGTCTTCTGGTGGAACAACAGCTGGCCTCTACTTTTCCAAACTCTTTCAAGTTTCAGTGCTGAGTCATCTTAAAAAAATCAAGCTTTCCTTTTGTAACACAGAAGGAATTACTTTCTCTTCTTCCATCCTGCCATTCTAATTCTTACATCACCTTTTGACTACTTTTCTTGGATGACCTTGGTAGGGGATTTTTTCTTTCTTCAGCATCACTGTGTCTCATTTGATCTTATGTTTAAATTTTTTTGGCATTCGCTTATCTGGGTTCTTTTTTTTAAGCAGTTCTGGCTAACTGTGTTTCATGTTATACAGAAGACAGAAAAGCATTTTTATTTTTACAATAGTTGTGTTCTGAAAGGTTTGCAGGTTGAGGTTTGTTGAACATCAGATGCTGCTTGTGAAAATGAGTGTAGTTTTTATTGGTTTGTTTTTATTATAATTTAATAACTTTTCCCCCTCTAACCTTTGAATTATCTTATGCAATGTACTTTGTAACCTTGATATGCTGAAGCTGATCTCAAATTAGGATTTGCCTAAGTTTTCCGTTATTATCAGTGTTAATCAACTAGGCTTGAGATTCTTTTAGGTATCATATTTAAGACTGATTCTGGTGTACTGTACAGTTTACTGATGTGTTTTTTTTTCAGTTATTTAAATTTGCTGGGTTGAGCTGAGCTCTTTGAAGTTCTGAAGTATGGGGAAAGCAACTTTTCCCCCGTGCTTGTTTTCTTCCTATCAAATACCATTTGTGATACCTGTTTGTGTCTTCTGAACTACCTTGGTACAAGTGATTGCCATAGTTGTTCTGGAAATAGACTATTTTATGAAAATGGATAAATAGCTGAAAATAATTGTCTGACTGCTGGATGAATAGACAGCAAACCACAGTTAATTTAGCTTAATATAGAAATAAACTGAAGTAGAAGAAGGTGGAGAAAAAAGCTTTGACTGATGATACATTTGGCCTTTGAACTTAAAATTTTTTACAACCCTTGTTCTATTTTCTTTATCTGTGCTCTCGTGCTAGGAATAATTGTTAAATTAAGAATCATGGGTTTTGATCTAACCTGTGCTCGTGACAGTGGTGTAACTGCTTAATTTTGTTGTAGTCATCTCTGTTTTGCTGTCGTGTTGATCATGTCTTTCCTTTGGGTCTGTTTATACTCCAGTTACAGAAATGCAGCAAATATAATTAGTTAAGACTGGGACTTATGCTACCTAGGCAGTCTGTTGCCAATACCCAAGCTACCTTATTTTAAATTAGGTTAGGCATCAGTGCACCTTCATTGACTGTAAGGTACTGTCTAGTGTGTTGGCTAATTGTATTTCATAATTGGGGGAGGTGGGGTTTGGGGGAGCACTGGGATTTCTATATTGGAGTTGTTTGGGTTTTCTTCTTTAAGCTAAAATGCTGTATTATCCAAAGTACAGCACAGAACAAAGGTAATAGGTAGGAGAAAAAGGACAAAAGTTGCATGCCCTTATCTTGGCATGTATGTATTTAAAATATAAATATGATACTAGTCCTATTAATATTTCGTTGTCAAGTGGCTTACAAATAAAAATACCCAAGATATTACTCCCGGTATTAAAAAATGTTTCTATCATCTTTGCTTAGGGTTCCATTTGAGAAGAATATTCTGAAGCTGGTAGTCACTTAAAAACTTGAGGGTAATAAAATGTTGCATATATTTTTGCAGCTTGTAAACATCTCTGAAATACTCATAACTAACATTTTTACAAGTGGAAAGTGTCAACACCTACACAGACTTCTGTGTCAACAGCGTTGATATATATATTATGCTTTAGTTTTTTTATTGTACTAAAAATTAAGTCTTTCTTGGGGTTACAGCAGGTTTGCATACATATCATCTGTAGGCAGCAATGTGGGAAGTGCTGATTTCCAGTGCTAAGAAATGTAAAAAGAAGCACTTGTTTCTTGACTCTAATGCTTTCTCATTTAATGTATTGCATGGGAAAATAATAATGCTTTCTTTCCCCCCTACTCTGGTTTTCTGTAGTGGACCAGATCTATCATCTGGCATCTCCTGCTTCTCCTCCAAATTACATGTATAATCCTATAAAAACGTTGAAGACAAACACTATTGGGACATTAAACATGCTAGGTAAGTGGAAATCTTTTCTCTTACTTAACTTTGTTAGACATAATGTAACCTGGACAGAGTTATTGGTGGGGTAACAAAGCAGATGAGTTGAACATTTTTAAAAGTTAATTTTTTAAGAAAAATAAGGGGTTTTTTTAAATCTTAGAAGACTTTTGTACTTTTCCTTTAAATATATCTGCAGATGAACTCTGAGGATGTGCAATCTCAGCTATCAAAGCGCAAGAACTTCGTGCCTGTAACTTGGCTATGGAGTAATAACTGTGTGGTAATTATGGAAGTCATAGAAACAATTAAGATCATGGGAGTCTGATAGCAAACTTGTGTCTGTGACCACACTTCCCACCTTGGTGACTGCACCCTCTTGTGCACACCTTGGCTAGCAAATTCCACAAAAACGTGTAATGTTTAGCTTCATGCTAGGTAATTACAAGGCAACATTTGTAGCTTTGTCTGTTGGTTTCGATGCCTGGACTAGGCTTGTGAAAAGGCAGCCTCAAGCCTTCCCTGCTTTTTCCTCTCGTCTTTGATCCATTTGGTATATGCTGCAGCTTGAACTGGGTGTCAGTGCTCATAAGAGTTATTATGAGGCAAAAAAACCCCACTAGGCATTAGCTCAGCTGAGTTTCTCATTTGAGTGGTACTCCAATGAGTAGAATTCAGAGAATTAAGTGATTTAGAAGCTATTGAGGTACCAGGCAGTTGTGTGACATAGATGACAGATTTCTTTGATTAGCCATGCCAACTGGAAGGCAAGAAAGTCATTGAAATAGAGTGCAAAATAGTTTTGAGTGATGAGTAGGATCATCAAGGCTGTTTAAAGGAACTTAATAAAGGGAAAATGATGCATTTATTTTGTCCTACAGCATGTTATTCTGTATGAGTTTATGCAGCTTATCTTTTAAGTTTTGGTGATCATGACATCTTGTTTCAAGATCCAGATTTCATAACTGGAATGGTTTGTGCTTCCTTGGTCTTCATTTACAGTTCAATATATTGAGTTCTTGGATCTCATTTCAGTGTAACTTTCAGTCCCAGAAGCAAACATGTCACACATGTGGGTGCTACTCTGCTGTTTCTCAAGTCTTCTAGCTTGAGAGTGGGAGCTATGGATGTGATTTACAACTAGATTTATCTAGTGAGAGAAATGGAATTCTCTTTAAAAACATGGAAAATGGGATCACTCTAAAGCAGTTAATGTCACTGACAGATTCTTGAACTTCATTTAATTATGTTCTGCTTTCCTTCTTGCCCAAAATTTAGGGTTAGCCAAGCGTGTTGGAGCACGGCTGTTGCTGGCCTCTACATCAGAGGTATATGGAGGTAAGAAAGAAAAAACAGTCTTTAGAACTCTTGAGATCTGTGTAAAAGGTTAATGACAAACCTTATTTTGGATGATTGATAGATTTTCATCACTGTCTTATCTCTGTTTCTTTATCTGATGTACTTCTCACAGCTTAAGATTTGGGCATTAGTACGTGCTCTAAATCTCTAGTCAGAGCGGTGGACGGAGGCTCAGACTTTAACTTTCCTATATTGTAGTTTATGATTCTTCTTCATAAGGCCTTGTGGGGTAATTTTCAGTGTTGAACTCTGATTAAAATCCAGATGCCATAATAAAACCTGTGAAGAAAGATCATTTCAGTAGCAGATCTGCTTCTCTCTTCCTGGTGTTCTTATGAATTGTATTGTTAAAATTTAGCAGTCGCCCCCATGTGTGCAGCACAGTGCAAGAGGCAAAGACACAGCCTCCAAGCTGAGAAAACAGTGATCATGCATGCATGCCATTGCAGTATCACTTAAAACAGAATATTGAGATATGGTGCTATGTATCTCCTTCCTTTTGCTGTTACTAAGAAGTGAAGTAGCAAGGACATGACTGATAGAATGGCTAGCTGGATGAAATTAGAATCTTCACTATCCTCCTTCCTTGGGATATGTGACAGACTGTGTGCCTAGTAGAGAAACTTTCTGCTGTGTGAACTCTTCCCTAATTGATAGTAACACTATTGGTAGGTTCATGGAGATCTGCAGGCACAGTCACTGCTCAACGTTACTAGTTGTGAGAGCCTAGGCTTTAGAAAACAAACAAGCAAACAAAAAATACCTCTGTAGCAAGATACAAAGCTTTGTGAAGGAAACATGAGGAAGGGCAAAGAACATACCTGAAGGAGCACACTTCTGGTGGAATAACTTCAGTCAAGGAGATTCAAAGCACATACACAAGCAAGAGATCCACTAAGATGACCAGGCCACCAGATAAGCAGCTTGAGTATCCCTTGCCTTTGATTATCCATGGTCAGGCTCCACAGATAAAAATGGTAGCCCCAAGGAGTCTACTGTAACTGAACAAACATTCTGAACACTCTTCTGGAACAGGGGACCAACAGGCAAGAAAATAAAGTTCTGGAGCCTCATAGCTCTGCTGCAGTCTGCTTGCTGAAGTGAAAACTTGAAACTCCCTCTATCAGGCTTTATTGTGACAGTAAAAGACAGTGGAGAGCAGCTGTTCATGTCATACTCTGACTAACCAGACAAGGTCATTTTGCTGAGAAATAAAGGACAGAAAGTAAAGTCAGAAAATAGCTGTTTCCTTGGGAGTTCTCAAAGCAGTGTTGTACAGAAAGTTTCCAGGTGCTTCTTAGGGCTTCCTCTGCCAGAAGGGAGACAAACTGAAGTGGCCTTCCAGATCACAGCATCTTCTGGGGCCCTTTTAAGAATACTACAAGCTTCTATAATAATGTAAAACCTCTCTGTATTTACCGTTGCTCTGTGGCTCTCATATGGCAGGAATTCATCTGTAGTCATGTCTGTGAGCAGCATGAAAACTGGAAGGGTTAGTCAGAACTGTCAGAGTTGTTTCAAAAATTAGCCTGTAACAGCTTGAAAGTTTAGTAGTAACTTACGCAAACTTCAAACCTGGTGAGAAGGATGGGGCAGCACAGATAGCAAAGTGGGGAAATGTAACAAAGTGTTTGTGTTGATTCAGGCAAATAAAGTGCACACAGAGCTTCCTAGGAGATATTTGGTTGTTTTTTGTTGGTGGTGATGGTTTGTGGGGGTGTTTTTTGTGGGCTTTTTTGTAATCAAGAACTTCTGTATTGGATCAGACAAAAGGATTGTCTAACCTGATTGTCTGTGTCCAGTTATAGCTAGTAAAAATGGTTAGGATAAAGCAGAAGGAACATAGCAAGTACATTGTGGCACATGACTCTACTCTTCTTTAAGAAATGCAGTACTTCTCCATTTTGTCCATTTTTCTTTCCTTGTTTCTTGTTTTGTAAAACTTGAAGATGCTTTATTTTTTTTTCCAAATACAGTAAAAAGTCCTGCCTTACATAATCGATTTCTTCTGAATTACTTTAGATAATAGTCCTAGTTGTGCCCTTGAGGTAGTCTTGTCTTTGCAGAGAAGACTTGAATTTAACCTTCAGTTCTCACGTATTTATAGGGGAAAGCAGATGATGGCAGCTGTTTGCTTGCACTCAGTTATCTTGCCTCACATCTTCTGTAACTGTCATTTTCATGGTTCCATTGAATACACTTTTAAGGAATGGTGTTGAAACTTAATATTTTCAAGTGTATAGTTCAGAGGGAAGCTGTTAAACTTTGTAACACCAATGATCTACTGAAATATTCATTAAATATAGTCACCTTTTTGACAGAAAAGCATGTAAGGTGTTTTGTTTTGTTTCCCACATAGATCCTGAAGTTCACCCTCAAAATGAGGATTACTGGGGCCATGTGAATCCAATAGGTCCAAGAGCCTGCTATGATGAAGGAAAGCGGGTTGCAGAAACCATGTGCTATGCATACATGAAGCAGGTATTAAACTTGTATCAGATTCAATGGATTTTATGTAATTATGAAGGCCAAATGTATGGCAAAAATGGAATATGTGTATTTAGGGTTAGGAGGGCAAAAGAGATTGTCTTTAGTAGGAGAGTTCATGCTGTAGTTTCAAAATCTGTGTTCTTTAGTGCAAAATTTTTATTGCTTCCATCTGCTGTGTTTTTCAGACCATGAGCAATATTCCTCAAGAAAATGTGCTTTAGTCTCCTCGATAGACATATTATGTCTTTCAGTATCATAAATTATGTTTAGATTAAACTGGGGTGACTTTACTAATTTGGGATCTAGATAACAGAGTTGTTTTAAGTTGGTCCTGTGCTGAATAGGGCCTTTGCTGAATAGGGCCTTTGCTGATAAATGTGGAGTGTTTAATGATCATAATTGAAATCGGAATATACAGGTAAAAATGAGGAAGTTCTTTAATGAGTACCCATATAGGACCAATGTATTTTAAATCACTTTAGAAGTGTCTTAAAATATGTAGGTGTAAATACAGCCCTTAACAATACATGTGAATACTCAGCTATGTAGTGCACTTTTTCATGCAAACACAGCATCAGAAGGATAAAAATGCAATTTAAAATATGTTTGTGAAATTATACATGCCAGTTTCTGTGGGTTCTGTAATCATCAAGAAGAAGCTCATCATTAACTAGCCCAGCATCAACTCTTTACCTGTGTGTGAATCTTATTTAGTTACTGTTCAGCTAGTCTCTGGGAGACCATTCAATTAGAAGAAATGTGGCATACTGAAGAAAATCATGCCACTATTTCTTGTTGCTTGCAGCCTTAATATATAAAGGTATAAATCTGTATATTGTGTATCAGTATATTCTGTAGACTTTTAGACCTTGAAATTATAAAATACCAAGTGCTTTCAAAAACCTGGAAAACAGAATTAAACTTAAGTGGTAAGTCTTTAGGGATGGTATTTTATAGTACAGAGGTTGTAGTAATCTTCTCATCTCTTCAGCCAGACAGTCAGAGGTCTCTGTCTCCTTTGTTCTCTTTTAAATAATTTAAGGTCAAATATGGTGGTACTGCACTTTTACATCATGATCGCTTCTGTACTTTACTGTAGCAAAGTATTCCTTGTGGGTCAGAAAATCCATTGACAGTTGAATATTGTAGTTTTATTGATCAGTTCTTGTGTAGGATATTGCATTTTTTTGTTTTTGCAAGGTTGCAGTACATATTGCAGTATTCTTTTAGAAGGGCAAGACAGTAGGTCATTTGAAAATAACAGGCTGTATCTTAAAGCCCCAGGAAGAGTCCTGATACTATCCCATAAATTTTATGCAGGATTTGCAAAGGATAGCAAAGGTTTGTAAGGTAGAACTGCAGGTGCACACATACGTTAAGTGAAAACTCATTATGTAAATGAGCTCTCTGTCCCAGGCACAAATCTGAGAGATATTTCTTGTACTGTATTATGGGCCAGTGAAGTCTGCGCAGGCTTGTCCCACATTCGGGTATTTTCTGAAACACTAAGCTGTTTTTTTTCTTCAGAGGTTAGATGATATGCTATTAGTGGAGGAAGCATTATCATTTGCTAGTGCAAAGGTCTGACTTCTGCTATGAAAATAAGTATGGTGCTTTTAAGAGGGTTTTCAGACAGGGGTGACCTAGCCCAAAGCAACTTGATTTACAGGATTTCAGAATAAAATATTTCCAAAATCTTCTCAGCTTCAATGAAAAGAAGAAACAACCAAACTTATTTCTGCATATTTTTTGTTATTTCTTATGAAGATTTCCATCAACATGCACATTATGAGATACCTTAAATACCTAATCATGATTCCAAAATATATAAAATAAAAATTAACTTCTACATTATACTTCCAGACAGGCTATTTGAATCAGAACAGTTCTTGAATCT
Source organism: Columba livia (assembly GCF_036013475.1). Lineage (NCBI taxonomy): Eukaryota > Metazoa > Chordata > Aves > Columbiformes > Columbidae > Columba > Columba livia. Next base: position 66,374,248 of record NC_088602.1, read on the forward strand.
AGTCAAAATTCATCGAATCATATAACGGTTTGGGTCATTTAGTTCCAACTCCCCTGTCCTGGGCAGGGACTACTGAGAATCCCATCCAGCCTGGCCATGAACTTTTCCAGGGGTTGGGGCATTTGCAGTTTGTCTGGGCAACCTGTTCCAGTTCCTCACCACTCCAATGGTGAAGAATTTCTTCCTTCTATCTAATCTAAATCCACCCTCTTTCAGTTTAAAGCCATTATCCCTTGTCCTGTTACTACATGCCTGTCGAGGGTTAAGATTGTGGGGTGACAATAAAACCCTGGCAGATGTATTGTTAACCCCCTCTCCCCCCCACACTTCCCCCTCCCTCTCCCCCCTTTTCACTAAGGAGAGGCGATTGGGAGGAAAAGAAGCACAGAGTGAAGAGAGTTGGAAAAAATTAAAGATGTTTTACTAATGCTACTAATAAGAATAGAGAAAATAATACAAAATATACAAAACCAATCTTGAAAGTCTCAGCAACTGCAGAGCCGGCAACCAAAGTCCTGGATTAGACTCTGCAGCCAACCAGAGCTGGATTCAGTCTCTCACTAGGCCTCAGTTTGCAGGGACGACTAGCAAGGTCCTCTTCTAATGTCGGCCATAAGCAGCAGGGAAAAGGGCAAAAGGGACGAGATCCTCGTGATCTCCCACGTTTATATGAAGTATTCACGTGAATGGGATGTTATACACAGTTGGTCAGTTTCTTGCTCTCTTGTTTCTCGTCGCCCCTCTCGCGAGATGTCCATCCGTGCTTATCAATAAGTTTGCATTCCATTGCTAGGTTTACCAAAACATGTGTCTGGTTCTCCAGGAAAATGCAGTTAATATGAAGGCTTTAGCTGACAGGCAAATTCACTAAAAGAGAAACTTGTTTTTAGCAAAACCAGGACAATGCCTTTGTAAAAAGTCCCTCTCCCGCTTTCTTGTAGGGCCCTTTTATGTACTGGAAGGCTGCTGCAAGGTCTCCCAGGAGCCTTTTCTTCTCCAGGCTGAACAACCCCAACTCTCTCAGCCTGTCCTCACAGCAGAGCTGTTCCAGCCCTCTGGTCATTTTTATGGCCTCTTCTGGACCCTCTCCAACAGGTCCATGTCTTTCCTGTACTGGGGGCTCCAGAGCTGGACACAGGACTTCAGGCCTCACCAGAGCAGAGTAGAAGGGCAGAATCACCTCCCTTGCTGTCCAGGTCACGCTTCTTTTGATGCATCCCAGGACACAATTGGCTTTCTGAGCTGCAAGTGCACATTGCTGGGTTATGTTGAGCTTCTTATCAACCAACTTACCAAATCCTTCTCCTCAAGGCTCTCTCAATCCTTTCTTCACCCAGCCTGTAGTTGTGTTTGAGATTGCCTTAACCCATGTGCAGGACCTTGCACTTGGCCTTGTTCAACTTCCTGAGATTCACACAGGCCCACCTCTCAAGCTTGTCAAGGTCCCTCTTTGTTCAGAGCTGTCAGAATTCCTCAGCAGCCTGTCCTGACCAAGACTTGTTTGATACAGTCTTTTGCTGGCAATTATATTTTGTTCAATTATTTTGACCCTATGATTAAGCATTTCACAGAATCACACAGAATCACTGAATGTTAGGGATTAGAAGGGGCCTCAAAAGATCATCTAGTCCAATCCCCCTGCCGGAACAGGAACACCTAGATGAGTTTACACAGGAATGTGTCCAGGTGGGTTTTGAATGTCTCCAAAGGAGTCTCCACAACCCCCCTGGGCAGCCTGTTCCAGTGCTCTGTTACCCTCACTGAGAAGTTTCTTCTCAAATTTAAGTGGAACCTCTTGTGTTCCAGTTTGAACACATTACCCCTTGTCCTACCATTGGTTGTCACTGAGAAGAGCCTGGCTCCATCCTTGTGACACTCACCCTTTATATATTTGTAAACATTAATAAGGTCCCCCCTTAGTCTCCTCTTCTCCAAACTAAAGAAACCCAGCTCCCTCAGCCTTTCCTTATAAGGGAGGTGCTCCACTCCCTTGATGATCTTTGTTGCCCTGCGCTGGACCCTCTCCAGCAGTTCCCTGTCCTTCTGGAACTGGTGGGCCCGGAACTGGACACAATATTCCAGACGTGCTCTCACCAGGGCAGAGTAGAGGGGAAGGAGAACCTCTGTGGACCTACTAACCACCCCCCTTCTAATACACCCCAGGATGCCATTGGCCTTCCTGGCCACAAGGGCACAGTGCTGGTTCATGCTCATCCTGCTGTCCACCAGGACCCCCAGGTCCCTTCCCCCTATTTCTTGACTTTATCTCCTCTTTACAAGTGCTGTCTTTAAACAAGCCCAGCAGTACATGCATATCAAAGAGTCCAAGGGCAGTAGTAGCATTCAGAAATATATAAGCATCTTCCTGAAAGGAGAGATGGGGAGTGAAATATTTACTGGAGAGATGCAGGGCTCAAATTCAAAGCACGTACACGAGTTCGTCTCAGCACATGTGAGGCACCTGAGTGTGCAGTTTGGGAAGATATTTGCTGTAGGCTTTTGGGAGCAGCTCTCCCTCTGTAAATTCGTGTGAGAACATAGGTCAGTCTTAGTGTGAGTAGAAGTACCACCTTCTGGAACTTTCCTCAAGCCATGGGAAGCTTTAGTTCCTTGACCTGTTCAACTGGAAACTAAATTGCGTCCTCTGATTCAGATTCTTCTCCAGAATTCCATTCTCTTCATCTCTTTTTCAGTGCTTGCTAGCATTCCTTACTGGAAAGACTTTTCCACTTCACTTAATTGCCTTAAAAAGATCACAGAATGGTTGGGGCTGGAAGGGACTTCTGGAGATCATCTAGTCCAACCGACCTGCTAAAGCTGGTTCACCGAGAGGCAAGGCTTAGTTTTGAAAACTCTCTGATTATAACAGCTTATTGATCTGTTTGGTTTCTCCATTCTCTGCTCTTATCTTTGTTACTGTTCTGCCCTTCCATCGCTGTCCTTCCAAAGTGTTTTTTTTGCATGAACTTCGTGTGCAGGTGTGTGACTTGCTATAGAGGTGATAAGATTGCATAGGAAGGTGGAGAAAACATCCAGTTGCGGGAGATGTAAAGAGGTGGGATGGGAGTTTCAGCACATAGCACTGCTTTGCAGATTTTGTGCTTTGTTCAGGAGTTGCCATTCAGTATGCATTTATTTCTTTGAAAAATTGTGGTTAGAATCATGAAGCTACCTGGAAATCCAAATATTCGCCTATACTCCAGCTCTGGCTTAAATTAAGTACTGGCCAGAATCTGACACTGCCTTCATGGCAGGTATCTGGTGTGTTTGCATAGGCATGTAATAAATACAAATACACAGCATTTTAAATGCTGAGTATATTAAGGGTGTTTTGTGAGTTAAATTTAATTCTCTTATACCATTGATCTGTAAGGAAGTTCTCCAGAGCTAAAGCAATGGTTCAGGTCAGCATGGAATGTTGCAGGGAAGTTTCTCATGTCCTTCCACTTTCTTCATCCTTTTTTTCATAACAACTTTGTGGCTCTGCAAGCTTCAGTGACAGCAAATGGGCTTAGCTGTGCATGGTGTGATGTGATAGTTTTCAAATTGTTTCAGAATAGCTTAGATCTTCCAATTAAGAATTCTATTGGGTGCCTTTCTAAGCACATAGGAGTGAATGGAGTTATCATAATCAAATATTAACTATAACCTTATTGAAGTGGACAAATGTTATGCTCTACATTAAAAAATATTCTATAACCAGGACTGTGAAGACTCAAGGTGCCTAAAAATCTTACCAGGTAACAGAAGAAAGGGAAGACCTGCTATAGGTGAAGTTTATTGTAAAAATATGAGAGAATAACACATGCACAATGATGCTGAAATTTGTTAAAAATAGAAGTGCGCTGCAGTTGCAACATGAGAATGATTTTCTATTTTATGTTGAGTTGTACTTTCCCCCTAATCTTTAATTCACAAATTGAATTGGTTTCAGTAATCATAAAAAGCTTTGATGTAAAATGTAGGGGTAATGAAAACTGTTGATTGAATTGCAACTGAAAAGGCATTGAATATTGAATAACGAGGTAGTTATTGAGTAATTAGATAGGAAACAAATAGCTGTGTTGAATTAAAGCAGTTTGCTTTAATGTCTTTTGGGAGTTTATCCTATATTCACTGATTATTGCTCGTTGTTTTCTTTCCTTGGTATTCAACATAGATTATATTTAAGCATGCCTCATTCTTTTTTGGTGTTGTCACGTGAAGATTTCTAGCAGTTCACTTAAGAAAATATGCAGAATTGATGCTTTTAGTGGAAGAATGGAATTGACTTGTTTGTGGTTTTCACACCAGAGGAGGGAAAGGGGAAGCAAAAGCATTGCGTCTCCTCAGGACAGTTGTCTAAAGCCCAGGCAACAGTCCTTTAATGACACAGGTGGTGGTTACTGTTGGATGTACACCAAAGCTAAACTGTAGTGATAACAGCTACCATGGATCCCTTTAGCTTTCTAGGAGCCATGCAGAGGAGTTTCCCATCCAGGAATATTAGTGGGGCGAGGGTTGGAGAGGGGAGTCTGTGAGGTGGTACAGACAGTCACCCCAGGCACTGCCTGGGAGGTCCAGCTGAGGTGCTGCAGCCGCTCTCGCTGCTGACTGGGAGGGCATTGGCAACTGAAGTACGGATGTCATCATCACAACTAGTGTTGAGCTATGATATACCAAGTCAGTGAAATAAGGAAAGGAAATTGTCCACAATTCCTTTCCTATGTAAAGTGTAAGAGGTAACACACTTGAAGTTATATTAATATTCTCAATAAATGTGGCAGTTCCATTGAAAATTTCAAGTACTATTTGTTTTTAGTCACTTTTATCTTCTTGATTAACTGGCTTCATTCAGAAGATGAGACAGCTACTTTCAACTTTGTTGTATGTTGGACCTTCGGGTCTCACAAACAGGCTTTTATACTTTGGAAAAGAGAAACCACAGATAAAATCCTTCCCCGTGGTTCCATAAAGTCCTGCAAACTGTAATCATTTAGAGATTAAAAAATGCTTAACTTTTGAAACTGACTTGTCCCGGTTATCCTCGTACAGTCCTTCTGATAGCCCTGCTGTTTTCTAAAACCTGCTGGTATGTATTCTCTGTGCTGTTGGATTAAAGGATCTGCACTGATCTGAGGCAGTATTATAAAAATGTAACCTGTTGTTTCACTGGGTTATTAGTAACAGGAGCCCTCCCGTAAGTGGAGAGTTTCATTATTTAAGTATCTGTTTCTAAATTGTGTTGCTTTATCTGAGTTGTCAGAATTTCCTAATACAAACACAGTGAGAATAAAATAGGAGGCTTTTTTCTATCAGTGGAGGAACACTTTTTCCAAGTTATATGGAAATAAAGCAAGAAAGAACTGTCACATCTTCTGGGCCGTGTTCAGATATAATGGTTTTGCTAATGCTCTAGTACCTACTGTTTCTACATGCTCTGTGCTGTTAACAACTGCAAAATAACTGCGTACCATAGACAAGGTCAGAAGACTGGATGGTAGTGATTGTCAAAGCCACGGAATAAACATAGGCAGTTTCCCAGGAGAAGTCTGAATACTTTCCATAGTTTCTGTGCTCTATTTTTTTGTGGGTTTTTTTGGTGGCGGTGGTTGGTTTTGTTGGGTTTTTTTGGTTGTCAGTTTTGGGGGTTTGTTTTTGTTTAGTTTGTTTTTTTCTTGTGCCGTAAGAAATCCCATCTTCTGATTTCCCTCAGGTAACTGGAGAACTTAGTTCTTTGTTCTTGATATTGCTACATGGTTGTGCATATTGAATTTTGAAGTTAGGAAGACTTTAAACTCTTTTTGAAGATTGATTCACTTCACTAAGTTTATCTGATGTTTGAGTAAGAATATACCCATGGCAGCATTCATCTCTTGATGCAAAGTGTGTGTTGTTTCTTGTGTTGTTTTCAATTTGGTACACCTCTTATCCTTGTCTGTAAGATGAACCGTCCTCATGCATCCACCTCATACAGTAGTGGTAAGGCATTTTCTTTCACCTGCATCTGTCATTGTTACACTAATTCATTATCATAATTCTGCAGAACTCTCCATTATGCAGACGACTAAAATTAAATTGTTCGGAGTATATATTGTCGTTCATTTGTTTGTGTTCCTGACCCTTATTGGAACCTTACTGGAAGCTGTGATACGGTTCTCCTTCAGTGGATATCACAGCACTGGTTCTATTATCTGCCACCTCTTGTTCAGAAGCCATATTGTGTGGTAAAATACTGAGGTTAAAATCTCTGTCTGAAGGGAATATCCTTGTAATTTGGGTACACATTGCTTCTCAATAGCAACGTCTTCTGTCAGAGTGCTGGTGGAAAAGAGCTGCGTCTGATTGCATTGGCCACATACAGTATATACAAGAGGTATGCAAAAGGTAGAAATAGAACGTAGTTTTAGCAGAGAGGTATAAATAACGCTATGAAGAGACCTCAGAGAGATGCTTTAGCTTCTCTAGTCTGGGAAGTGTTGAACTATAAGCACGGTAGTATTTCAGCCGTAAGAGAAGAGTAGTGCCTTGGTTGTGTTTGAGTACCTGCACTGTGTCAGGTGATTGTGACTGTCCTTCCTAGCTTGTTCAGGAGCTTTACTGTTTGTGAAATTCGTATCTTGGCATCAGTATTTTTGCAAAACAGTTTTAAAAAGCTGTTAATAACCAAGAATTTATCTCATATATATATATAGCCAGTACATATATATATATAATACCTTGGACCAAGCCTCAGTGTAGGATATTGTAGCTTAAACACAGGTGGATCCTGGTGAACACTGCTATAATTCTGCTGTGATTACAAATCGGGGTTTAGGGAATAATTTTGAGAGTTAGTTAATGATCTCTGAAATACATGGGAAAGAATGACTCAGTAAGGAAGCGACTCATAAAGCAAGAGATGCAGGCAACAATCATAGTAATTTTAGCTGAAATATTGATAAGGATTTGTATCAGGTCACAGTGATAACCATGCCTGGGCTTTCCCTGGCAGATTTTTTGTTTTGTTGGTGAATCCAGTTGTCTGCTGCAGAGCAGACAGTGGCAGGCTTCACCTTCTTGATTTTCTGTGCAGGAAGGTCTCATTCAAGCTTGGTGTTCTGGTACATCCGCAGACTTTACAAAGAAGGAAACACTGTTGATTAGTAAAACAAGCTTGCCTGATACCCTCGTGAATTACAGGTACAGCGTATGTTCAAGCTGTTTTGGTTAAAAGAACCTCTTGACATTTGAGTTGTATTCTGTATTGATCTGTTTTCTGAGACAGTCAACACAAGGAGATATGTTCTCTTAAAAGGCTTAAAATATGTCTTTTTAAATTCAGATGTTATCATAGTATCATTGATACTTTGATACTTTCTGGAGCAGGGATCTCTAGAACTAAGTGGCAAAGACTCGTGTACAATACCTTGGACAAGTCTGTTTTGCAGGGAAGACTGGATAACTAATGCTGCTTTTTGATGGAGAGCTATAGAATAGTCTGACTGTTTATTCAGAGGAGGTATCTCTAGAAGTCATAACAATTTTTCTTGCATCTTTTCTGTCTTCCCTCTCTGTCTGTACAGGCACAGTTTCTGTGTATGTGTCCATACTGGTAAATAATAGAGTGAGCTGAAGTGTTTTGATAGCCCACAATGCTGCATTTTGTTAGCTTGCTCCCAGGCTCTGTTTTGCATTGCTCAAGGAACTTTCTCTCTGAATAATCTGCTATAGGAAGGCATAGTCTTAAACTATGAGGACAGAAGCCAGTTGATGATATTTGATCTTAGTGTCAGGGATGAGTCTCAAGCTCTCTTTTCTTCAGCAGTATAAATGTGAGCCAAAGACATTTTTCTCCCTTCTCTAGGGATAGTAAAATATTGTACATGACTTACTGCCACAAATCTGGGGAAATAACTGCCTTTGCTAGTGGGAATATGGTGGAGATAGTCGTTGATGTTGATATTTAGAGTAACAGAACATAGGTAAGAGTATACCATAAGTTGGGGATGTCAAACTCATTTTCACCAGAGGCCACATCAGCCTTGTGGTTGCCTTCAAAGGGCCAAGTGTAATTTTAGGATTCAGCCCACAGGCCTTGTGTTTGTCACTCGGTTATATGCATTGTACTTCTTTATCACCCACACTGTCTCATAACACACAAGACATACTGTTCTTCCTCCTTGAAACACAAACATGTATTTACTTTCCCATCCATCATTAAATTGCCTTCCTCCTGCATCAGTCTTTCTCTTACTGGACATTTTGGGATTCAGATTGTTCCACCGAAGATGGTATGGTGTGCTACCTAAGTAGAAGACCAAGATGTCCGTTAGGACCAAGTTAAATAATACTCAGACCTTCTCACACAGGCTCACCTTTCCTTCAAACCCCCTTCCCCATGAACAGCAGTCACTCTTTCTTCATCAATTCTCCACCTCCATCTATCCCAGTAACAATCTCCTTATTCCCCCATCACCAGTTCCTTGGACAGCAACATTATCCTTAATGCTGTTCCCCAGCATGAACATTCTCCTCATTCTTCCATGGTGGAATAAAGAGAATGTTCTTGTGAGGGTGGACATGCCTAGTGATATTCTCCTTTTATCACCCCCCATGAGGAGCATTCTCCTTATTCCACCATCCTTCTCCTGGTAATTCTTGTCTGTCTTGTCTTTCAGTGCCCAAGGCAGTTACTAGTGTCGCCCATCAGTGTCACCCATTATTCTTCTCACACAGATTCACCGCTCTCTTGTAGCTACGGTCACAGCTCCCACTATTCTCCTGCTCCTGCAGTGCAACACGAGTCACACGCGCTGCACAGTGACCAGTGCTGGCAGGAGCCCGGGGACAAGGAGCTCAGTGCTGCCACCATGTAGAAACAAAGTGCCAGGCCAGATAAAACAAGGTGGAGGGCTGATTTCAGCCCATGGGCCATACGTTTGCCACCCATGCCATAAGTATTCATAAACAGTACAAAAAGGAGTAGGGAGTTATTCAACATGCAAAAAGGATCACTTCAAAGGAGATGCTCTTGAAATGACAAAGGGGACCGTAGGACAATTTTGAAGTTTACTGGTTCCAAAATCTCTTTTCTTTGTCTGTGGAAGAGTTTATTTTCAGAATATAGCTCCCAGTTTTATGGGCACAAATGAAAATTCAGCTAAAGAGAAAACAGATTTTCAAAGCAGCAGGCTGCAGAGGAAAGCTCTTCTAGATGATACTATGAATAAAAAATTACTCATTTTAAAAGACATCATTACACTGGGGGGCAGGGAATAAATAGAAGAGAGAAGAAATACTGGATTCACTGTGGCTATGAGTAAGTGCCTGGAGTGAATGTGTTTTTCTTTTCTAGATCTCTTGCTAGTTTCCTGGCAATACTAGAAAACAAGGCGGCTGCTGTAGCTAATGCAGTACAAGAGAGGCTTTTTGGTCAGCATTGTTTAATGAGTTATTTTAGTATCTTGAGTACTAGCTTCCAAGTGCCTCGTTTTCTGTGCTTGTTTTTAATGGCAGTGTCTGGAAAGCCCGCATGAAATACAATCCTTCCCTGAAGGAGTCAGTGTCCTTTTTAAGATAGAGTGCTGGGCAAGATGAAAGAATGAGAAACTGTATCAGAGTATATATTTCCAGATACAGTGAAGGCATTGAGAATGGCTCTGTAATGTAAATATGCTGCTGGAAGTATATGTTTGACATGTTACTCTGCTGTGCTTTTTTAGCTAGCAGGAAAAAAAGAATATGTTCCTGTCTGATGCATTTTGCTTGGGAAGGGACTTCTGCTCTTTCCAGGGCCTCTCATCAGGGGCAAGGGGATGTTGTGAGGTTATTTTGGCTCTGTTGTGGTTGCACGCTTGTTGTGTAAGAAGAACCCAAGACTATAGCTTTTTCTAACATCCCTGGTTAATGCTAGCTGACAGTTTAGTTGCAAATTAAAACAACATTTTAATCATGATGGCTAAAACCTTACCTGCAGTTAAACACAACTGGATGTTGTTTGGCCTTCTCCATACCAGAAAGTGTTTGGCTTTATGTGTACTACTTGGTGTTTCCCATTTCTCAACACCAAGGAATAGTTAGTGTTAAATGTTCCTTTTGCCTTTCATTTTCTCATCTGTAAAAAGCTAATGCTATTGTTTTCCCGTAACTTCTTTGAGGATTCATTCGTTTATGAATCCATTGGAGATCCGAGAGAGATCAGGTATTCCTGCAAGTCTCTGTTGGACACAAAGCTACATTTATTTCCAAGAAAAATGTGTTTTCAGATCTCTGCTGAGTCAAGTGTGTGTGAGCTGCAGCCTTCAGCCACAGATGTACCAGCAACACACTTCTTCCACGCACACCCTTGTCTTCCAACAAAATGGCAAACATTGGTCTAGTCCTTAGGAAAAGGCACTGAAAGTACGAGATGTTCTGTGTAAACTCTGACAGAAAGTGTGCAACTCCAGAACCTTGTGCTTGTTGCTTCAGGTGAATCAGCAGCACGAAGTTTGCTTCATACAAAGTGTGTTTGCTGTGGCTGATACAAGGATGGCTTTTTCTATAAGCGGGGAGTTATGAGGAGGATGCACAGGCCTGGGCTGAAGTTGACACCTTCCTCCCTGCCTTGTGGCTATCGCTCTTGTGGCTATCGCTCTCATGTGGTAGCATCTATCTTTTTACAGCATACTGTGCTGTTCTGAACTCATCAGGAGCCAAGTGCATGCTTCAGCTTACAAAGGCCAAATATCCTTCTTGTAGGGTTTGTCATTAACTGTGGTTTGTCCAGATGAGTAAGTATCAATAAACAGAAAATACCTAGAGAGAGGTTACTTGAGTTTGCAGTTTCCCAGTGTTAAAATGTTTTATCCAGACATTTTCTAATTTCACATGTTTGTTGCATTTTGCTTTGAAGATTTGTGAAATATCCTGCAGGAAAGACTTTTGGGAATGACAGAATAATTTGTTGCAAAAAACTAAGCCATTGAAGAGACCTGGATTGTAATGCATACGTTTACACAGCCTAATAAGTAGCAGGGAGCTGAGAAACCTTGTGACTGTGGTTTCAAAGGCACTTTATAGTATAGGTAAAGATACTTATCTGAAGTGCTCAGTTTTTCTAATCTTTGGAAATGCTACCTTGGTATTATATCTGATGATGTGAGACTTCACGTGTGTGCAAAAAATGTAGATAAGTCCCAGGTGAAATAAGTTGTTGTTGGAAGTACTATTGGTTGGTACTATTGAAAAACCTTAACGTTCTTGTCTGAAGAAAATGTGTGTGTGGAAATCATCAGCTGTTGTAGCTCTGATTTAGAATTTGCGTTACAAATACTGCCAACTAGTATAAATTACCTTGCTGTATGTTCTACAGTTTCCGGTGGCGTTGATTAGAGCTTAGAAGTGTTTCATGCTGAGAAAACAATGAAGGATTCTTAAGAAAGCTTTTGGACAGGGTAGAGTTAATTTGCCCTTTTAGGAAGAAAAACACTCTTATTAAGGTAAGAACAATTCTTTTTTTCTTTGCCTACAGGAAGGAGTTGAAGTCAGGGTTGCCAGAATATTCAATACCTTTGGTCCTCGAATGCATATGAATGATGGTAGAGTTGTCAGTAATTTTATCCTACAAGCCCTCCAAGGAGAACCATTAACAGTAAGTAGTGACCTCTCAGTGATGCAAAGAGTCATTTGCCTTCATATCCTATCCTCATGTGCTATGAAGGAAGCTAAATTTCAGAAAACACTGAGGTTTCCCTCCTTCTGAAAAATCAACTTTTTCAATATATAAAGCTCAAGTCTATAGAATTATGTGTGCAAAGATACACTCTGTCGGTGGTATTGGAGTTGTTCAGCCTGGAGAAGTGAAGGCTCTGGAGAGACCTAATTGTGGCCTTTCAGTACTTAAAAGGGCCCTATAAGAAAGATGGGGCCAGACTTTTTAGCAGGGCCTGTTCTGACAGGATAAGGGGTAATATTTTTAAACTAGAAGAGGGGAGATTCAGGCCAGACACAAGGAAGAAGGTTTTTACACTGAGGGTGGTGAAACTCTGGCCCAGGTTGCCCAGAGAGGTGGGAGATGCCCCATCCCTGGAGACATTCCAGGCCAGGCCAGACAGGGCTCTGAGCAACCTGATCCAGTTGCAGATGTCCCTGCTCATTGCAGGGGGTTGGACTAGATGACCTTTGAAGGTCCCTTCCAACCCAAACTATTACATGATTTCATGTATACCAGTTGTATTGTCTTTCCTGTTCCCTGGGAAAACAAGCATGTGGTAAGATATGTGTTTATCTGCTTAAATATGCCTACTGATAACTTCCAGAATTTAGGTATTTGTAGTGTAGAGATTTTAGTACTGCACACAATTATAATGTGAAAAAATAATAAATCTGATACCATTAATGTACACTGTAGGTATGTCTTAATATCTGTTTTGAACTGCAACAACTAGCTTACTCCAAAGTTCTAGCCACTAGAAATTATTTTACTTCCAATTTGCCCATATAGTAATATTTAGACAGTCATATGATTTTTTTTTGTTCTGATTCCTTTAAACGCTTACAGTGCTGTTTTTCTTGACAGTTTTTTGAGAGACCACTAAGATTTGGTGGTCTCTTTGAAGTCAGTTATCTGATGTTAATGAGCAAATAAAAATTGCTCATCATAACCACATCTTAGTATTCTGAGGTTTGCTTTAAATATTTGGCTGTCTTTTCTGGCTGAGTGAATGCTGCAGCCTCTTTCAGTACTCCAGGAGAGGACAAAGTGTCACTCTGTCCTACATCCCTGAGAATGTTTCCTACACTCAGAGTTCTAGTTAACAAAATGCTTCAGGTTATGTTTCCTGGAGACACGTCCAAGAGCAAAGAGACTTTCAAAGCACTGGTTCTTTGCCAAAGGCTCTGCATGCACATCTTTTTCTGTTCCTGCAACACTGAGCTTGTGTCTCAGGTGTTTCTTCTTGGGACATTTTTCTAGAAGAGTGAGGAGAAGATAATTAGGCTGAAGAGGACTTTTATATTTATGTAATTCTTCTATTTTCATCTGGTTTTAGGTCTATGGACCTGGAACTCAGACAAGAGCTTTCCAGTATGTCAGGTAAGTGTCGTTTGTACTGTCTGATATTTATTTTACTTGCTGGTTCTTTGAGCTTGACCAGCTTTGTATGCATTTTAGTCAAAGAAATTATGTTCATTCTTAGGCCAGCTTTACTTTCAGAAGAAAGACAATGAAGTTTTTTAAAATACCAAGAAACAAAACATTAGTTGATTTAGAACTTTTAATTAAAATATGAATGTGTTCTTCCCTTCAAAGGACAGCAAGTAACGGGTAGGGAAGTTTCTCATGCTGCTTTCAGTCTGAGCAGTGCGTCAGCCCTTACATTTCAATGCAGTACTGCCACCTCGTGTCTTCGGGGTGCTGTGGTCGGTGTGGGAGCTCTTCAGGCATGTGCCTCCTTTTGGGGAGAAGGAACCAGTTGAGAGGGAATTGCTGGAGCTAATATTTGCAGTGTAAGCAAAGGCAGAATGTGCTTTCACTGTGAAAAATTGGTCTGTACCTCAGAATCTTTTGTTCTGTCGTGCTGGCTGCACTTCCGTGCCAGGATTCTGCTTTGTTTTAATCATCCGCTGCTTGGAAATGTTCTCTCCCTCTGCTTAAAGTAATGACAGCAGTGATAGACATTAAGGAAACCCCATCAGTTCAAAGTAGCCACTCCTTTCCTGACTGTGAGTCATAATGAAAGGAATCTGGATTTCTATGTCCGGGGCAAAATGCTGAGTTTGCTAATAATCCAAAATAACTTTGGGTTATTTTGCTAGGAGGAGGTAGCACCAAAATGCTGTGTTTTAACAAATGTGGTTTAAGAATAGAAAGCGAGAAGACAATTCAAACAACAAACTGCAAAGCAGGCGGTGGTGTCATGTGCATCTGTATTACAACCTAACTACTTTATTTGAAATGTGTTACAAATGGGCCTCTAAATATACTTGGATACTGGAGAGAAGAAGAAGTATTAATTTTTTAGTAACTTTATTTTTTTTTTATGTTATTTCAAATGCTCACATGAACTATAGTCAGTATGTCCCAAAGATAATTGCCCTTTCAAACTAACCTTTAATTCAGTATGTTACATTACAACAAGCAGCCATTGCACCCATTGCAATATACACTGTAAATCTAATTTCAGTATTGCTCAGCTGCTTGATCTGCTTTACTAGGGCTGAGGAGGTAGCTCTCTTTTTAGACAAGAATATTATTTATAGGCAAGTAGAAATTACCTCAATCTGTTCTTCCCTTTTATATAGTGATCTTGTGAATGGGTTGGTGGCGTTGATGAACAGCAATGTCAGCAGTCCTGTCAACTTGGTGAGTACGACAGCTCTGCTCTACTGTTTACTGTGTAGTGGCCAACGTTACCTCTGTTTTATTCCTCATCACTGATGCTGATTTGTAGAAGAATTAAATGGAGTAGAAAAGCTCTTTCCATTATGAATAATATATTCTTCCATGTTTTTTTTTTTTTTAAGAAGGAGATTAATCCCCTAGATACTGAGATCTTGTAGTTCCAAGAACAAGATAAATTTACTAGAGTTTTTCATTTGTTTTAGTGAAAAGATTTGTGCAACTAGAATATGAAAAAAAAAAAAAAATCAGCAGAGAGGGGCACATGCAAAATACACCCAGGAAATTATGGTTAAAGCCTGGTTTTAATGAAAAAAATATTGAAGGAATACTTAGCTCTAAATAATTAGAGATCACTTCATACTAGCCTTGATTAGAGGAAAATGGGGAAGTATTTGATTGTGTAATTTTCTGGTATTGATTAAAGCTGCTTAGAACTTTTCTCAGCAGTGGATATAAGAATAGAAAAAGGATGCATATGCCAGCTCATTTCTGTGTATGTGAACTTTTGCCAAATCATATATACAACACTTCAGGGAATTGTTCACTAGATTTTCAGTTTTTACTGTGCCATGAATTAATTTCTATGTTTTTTACTGTGGCCATGAATTAATTTCTGTGCTTGTCTTTTTAAACCCCATCACGTTTCGTCTCCAGAAAACTCAGTGTTTAGATCTCTGTGTACCTAAATGTTCAGCTTTAGATCAAGCAAAATATAGTAAAAAAGAGTTTTGCAATGAGGAAAGCTAGGGTGGAAGGAATTGGGTCTGATGATGGTGAGCAAATGCTAACAGGAAGCTTTCTGAATTTTATTTTGAGATGTTGATCCAGAGTTCATGTGCAAGCTGGTTAAAAAATAGTTAAAAAAGGCACTACTGTATAGAGAGCAAGTAACTTCATACATATTGATATGTAAGGTGTAGTAAATGTGGAAGCAATTGATTACAGCCAAATTATTTTGATTTCCCAACTTTAGATGAACAGAGAATTTAGCATACTTCTTTGTTATATTGTCTGTCCTCAACTCAGCAAAGTCCCTGGATCCAGATTTCGAACTGATGATGTGGTTGTGCGGGCTGCTGAGTAACATATGCCTTCACTGTGAGTGAGGTGCATTTGCCCATTCTTTACAGACTGATTTATTTGGGCACCCCCCTATATACATTGAATTAGCAAGGCAAATGTAATGGAGGGCAACTTTTCCAGTGGGTATGAATCTTATCCAAGTTACATTTTTTCATCGAAGTAGGACTAAGACATAATGTTTAGCTTTTTCAGAGTTTAACATGACCGTGTTAGAAGTGTCTCATGTCAGAAAGCTAACCTGTCGTAAGGTTTTCAATTGTTGTCGTAATGAATACCTCTTTTATTTCTAGGGAAACCCAGAAGAGCACACTATCCTAGAATTTGCCCAGTTAATTAAAAAACTTGTTGGTGAGTATGATAACTAATTCTTCCTAAAGCTTATGAAGTACTTATTGTCATTAGCTGATTATTACTTGATTAATGTGTGTAATATATGGATAATTTAGTAGGTCTTTGGATTTCTTAATAACTTTATCAAAGCCATTTAACTGTATCCTGATCATATAATTAAATATTCTTGAGATAATCCAAATCCTCTCAATTGTATGCAAAATATTGCATGAATTGTAGAAAGAATACATTCTTTCTGTGTATCTGCAGTCTGTACCCATTATTTTATATAGTGATTTTTGAACTTTTTTAGCTTTGTTTTGGCACAGGGGCTTGGAGGACCTGGGACCTCAAGTCCTGGGACATGAGGGAATGTCAGGAAGATGTGCCAGGTGAGGTTTAGGTTGGACATTAGGAAAAGGTTCTTCCCCCAGAGGGTGGTGGAGCACTGGAACAGGCTCCCCAGGGAGGTGTCACGGCCCCAAGCCTGACAGTGTTCAAGAAGAGACTGGACAACACTCTGAGACACATGGTGTGAACTGTGGGGTTGTCCTGTGCAGGGACAGGAGTTGGACTCGATGATCCTTGTGGATCCTTTCCAACTCAGGAGATTCTATTAAATGTAAAATACATGAATGAAAATGCCTTGCCTAACATCTTAGCTGAAATACAGATATTTCAGCAACGTGGTTCCTCACAATCATGCGGGCTGTTCTCCCTCAACTACCGTTAAAAAGCTCATGCTGTGGTGACAGTCTGTCTCTATTTTTCATGGATCCACCAGTGACTCTTGCAAGGGCTGTCAGCACCTCCCAGCTATGTGGCCAGGAAGAAAGCACTGTGACTTTCTCTTTGTTCTTGCTCTTGATACGTGTAGCAAATCAGAGCTCTCAAGAATGGAAGCGCGTGGCTGTGCTTAGTCTTGTAGTGCAGCTTCCTAATGAGAGGAAACATCCTGGTGCCATTAGCCAAGGGTTTTTAGTCAGTAGATTCCAAAAGTGCTTCTGAGGGATCTGGAAAAGGCAAGTTCAAACATACAGTATGGATGGAAGCTGATGCATGTGATGTTTCTAATAGAGGGCTATCCTCTCTGGAAAACATTTGTGAATCCACAGGTCAGTGAAGGCAATTGAAAATCACAGCACCAAACCCATCAGGCACATAGAATAATTGTTAGCTCCATTTATCTGTTCACAAACAATTGGATCTGTTTCAGTCCACCCAGAAAGGTGGTTTAGGTCTACAGCCATAAAATCTCACAGTAACATAGCATGTAAACTATTAGCTACCTTTGGTTAGAGAAATTGTCCTGTTTCTGCTTATTGTCATGAGGAAAGGCAAGTACCATGTTGGCTATTGACATGAGACTGCAGAGTATGGACAAAGAGGAGTTGAAGTCCTTTTACAATGCAGAAGTGCTAACAGAATGACAGAATGGTTGAGGATAGAAGGGACCTCTGGAGGTCATTTGGTCCAACCCTCCTGCTCAAGCAGGGTCACCTACAGCCAGCAGTGGCCCAGGACCACGTCCAGACAGCTTTTGAGTGTCTTCAAGGGTGGAGACTCCACAGCCTCCTTGGGCAACCTGTGCCAGCGCTGGGTCACCCTCACAGTAACAATGTAACAATGTGTTTCCTGATGTTCAGATGAAACCACCTGTGGTTCATTTTGTGCCCATTGCCTCTGGTCCTGTCACATGGCACCACTGAAAAGATCCTGGCTGCCTCTTCTTTACCCTCCCCATCAGGTATTTATACACGTGGATAAAATCTCCCTGAGCCTTCTCTTCTCCAGGCTGAAAAGTCCCGGCTCTCTCAGCTTCAGTCCCTTCATCATCTCTGTGGCCTTTTGTTGGATGCTCTTCAGTATGTCCATGTCTCTCTTGTACTGGGAAGCCCAGGACTGAACCCAGCACTCCAGATGTATCTCACCATTGCTGAGGAGAGGGGAAAGATCATCTCCCTCAACTTGCTGAGAGCACTTCTCCCACTGGAGCCCAGGATACCATTTTCCTTCTTTGTGGCAAGGGCACATTGCTGGCTCATATTCAACTTGGTGTCCACTAGGACATCCAGGTCCATTGCTGCCAAGCTGTTTTCCAGCTGTTTGGCCCCCAGCCTGTATTGGTCCATGCAGCTGTTCCTCCCCAGGTATGGGACTTTGCATTTCTCCTTGTTGAACTTCTTAAGTTCCTATCAGCCCATTTCTCCAGCCTTCTTTGTCGAGGTCCCTCTGGATGGCAGCACAATCTTCTGGTGTATCATCAACTCCGAACTGACTTCCTGGGGTACACCACTAGTTACCAGCCTCCAGCTAGACTTTGTGTCACTGATCACCATGCTCTGGGCCTGGCCGTGCAGCCAGTTTTCAACCCACTGTCTGCTCAGCCCTCAATAAGGATGTTATGGGAGACTGAGGTCAAGGTAGATGGTCTCCACTCCCTTTGGCCACTGAGACAGTCATTTCATTGTAGAAGGTTATTAGACTAGTCAAACATAGCTTCCTTTTTGTGAAGCCATGCTGAAATCTTATGAAATGCTTTGTGAATCCATCTTGCTGTGGGACAGCTGCTTCATCCAGCTGTTGCCAGCAGTGCAGATGTGTCTGTGGAAAGCATTTCAATGTTAGGATTGTGAAGCAGAAAGCTGCAAAAAGACCTGGTGCTACAATAGATAGGAAAGGTATAAATGCGAAGCATAGTGAATTGCAGATGATAATGCACCCTCTCTTGTTTAACAGGCAGTGGGAGTGAAATCCAGTTTCTCTCAGAAGCACAGGATGACCCTCAGAAACGAAAACCTGACATCAGAAAAGCCAAGTTATTGCTTGGCTGGGAACCTGTGGTGCGTACAGCTGTGTTAATGTTGGTGTGTGCAAAAACACAGGGCGGCTGAGGGGGGCAGAGGAGGACCACATGATAAAGATACATTCCAGTTAACAGAATTTCTGCTTAATATAGTCTCAAGGGCAGTTTAAAAGCCTGACACTCGTGTGTTGCCCTAGCTTACAATTCAAGAACTGCTGGGTAAGATTGTATGGCCTATGCAATGCAGAAGAGCAGATTAGCATTTGTAATAGACTTGAGTAGAAAAAAGTGTTGTTAGGATAGGCTTTTTAACTGTTTCACATGCATACTATGAAGTGTCTGCCTTTCTGTAAGCCTGATGAATCCTTTGAAATATATGGTACGTAGTTATGGGAGCTAACGAGTTTGCTGTTGTTGCTGCAGTTCTTCCTATTTTGCAGTGATAGCGTGCATTATGGAAGGAAAAAATTGCTTTTATTTAATAAAATATTTTTTAGAAAATCTTTGGAGTAAGATTGTTGTTAAGACTATCTTGTTACATCATTGTAACCAAAAATTTTTTGTTTGGATTAATAAGGAGAAATATAAGCATCAGAAAAAATCTGGTTTTTAGAGTTTGTTTAAACAGAAATAGGTGAAACTCAGGCAAAACAGAAGCTACCCAGAGAGAGATTACACTTTTATTATTATCGTTATTATTATTAGGAGCAGTAGTATTATGGTGTGGACCGAAGTAAACCAGAATAAGAAGCCCTCATTTTAGAGTAGAAGTATCATATGGAAAAGATGTTCAGGGCTTGTTCTGTGTGTTGATAAGCTTGAAACATGCTCAGGGTTAATCTAATGTCTCACCACCCACAATAATATGTCTGTCCATCTGTAAAGCTTTGTTACCAGCCACCTGGGGCGACGTCAGGATTGTTCTGCACAGCTAATAAGCAAGAAATACAAAATGCCCATGGTTGCTGTTTTTTCTGTTCCCAACCTTTTTGGTGAAGTTTACCACAAGTGTATAACCAGACGTAGCTGATGATAAAATCTGGTTTGTTTGGGGAGGTAAAGTCTACTTAATCCCCAGAAAGGGTGTGACTTTTCGTAGTCAACTCCCCATTCTAGCTAGCACAGTGACTTTTGTTTTTTTAAGATTTACAGACAAAAATCTTTCCAGGAAGCATGTGAACCTATCAAGTAAATGTAACAGGAAAAGGTAGCTCTGAACCCCTTCTGAAAGGATTCATGGAGGCACCAGATATTAACAAACTGTGCCTGAAAGTATGAGGACGATGGCAAGTGGTGGAGTCACAAAAGGTTTAAAACAGTTGACTTTTATACTTCGGAACTTCTGTGTTTGGCACAGTCAGTGCCAAATATTACTCTGAAGTAGCAGTTCAGTGTGGGTATATCAAGGCAAATAGTTTTTGTGCTGCTGTTTTATCCTCCTGTATTGATGATGGGGTCAGCAAGCATGTCAGAGGATGTGGCTCCTGCGAAAAGTGGGTAGTATTTCTGTTGTTCCTGTCTACCAATCATAGTCCTTAAATACAGACATAGAATATAAAGAATTACAATTATTTGTATAGGATTTGAGAATATAAAATGAAATACTGGATGACAATTTGTATCCCTTTTTCTGTATATCAGTGGAGCATTGAAGAAATAAAAACTGAAAAAGCCCCACCACCTTCATACCTTTCTGTGGTATATACCATTGTCATGGTTTATGTGAGATTGTGTGAAAGAGGATTTTTAATCATTAGAAACAGAAAGGGGCTTAAATTGTGTGCTTATCTCTTTCAGTGTATTATGAATTGAAAGTGGAATTACGTGAGTCTGTTTTGACACTAAACAGACCAGTCATAACCATCTGATGAGATTTAAATTTGTTGGGTTTTTTACTTAGTGTGTCAGAAAATGTATCTGATGTTTTAAAGCTAAGACACACATTAGCAGTGCAGAGATGTAACCAGTATGTGGTGCTGTTAATACTTATATTGGCTAAGAATTAGATTTCCTAGCAGTCTTCTGATAGCTGTATTAAAAAAGATGCTGTTGTGAAAAGAGCTGATGTGAACTTAGAGTGATATGATTCTCTCCTCGCTTTTGGGAACAGGTCCCCTTGGAAGAAGGTTTGAATAAAGCAATTCATTACTTCCGTAAAGAACTTGAGTATCAGGCGAACAATCAGTACATCCCCAAACCAAAACCTGCAAGGATGAAAAAAGGAAGAACAAGACATAACTGAAGACTGTTAGTTGGACAGGAGATTCCCTGCTTGACATTTGACAGATGTAATTTTTTTTTCTTCTTGTTTATTTTGAGAGAGACTTTGAAACAGGTATCATGAAGAATAAACTGGAATTTCATTCTGAAGCTTGCTTTAAAGAAGTGGATGTGCCTAAAAATAACAAATATTCCCCTTCCCCTGCAAATCTTGCCTTGCACTTTTTAAATCTGTCTTTTTATGTAAAATAGAGTAGAAGCATCTTTTAGTATCTTCAAGTTTTATATCTTGCTGTGAGATCATTTTGTTGTGACTGTCCTTGACAGTTTTATTTACTGGTTTCTTTGTGAAGCTGAAGATAAACACAAATGGAATGGAAGATGCCAATTTATTTATAAAATGGGTACTATAAAATATGAGATGTTCTACTATGCATAAGAAAAAAGCTAGTGGTATTGTCAGGTGAGAGACACTGATATCTAAGTAAAGAGGAGTTTAAAAGAATTCTGTATGAGAGCTTTATGTATTGTTTAAAGGAGAGATTTTTTTCAAAAGCTTAGTTTTAGTTGTACACTTGAATTTGAGATATTTTCATTGACTACCATGGATAAGGATATTTTGAATCACTACTACTGTGTTGTGCATACTCTGGGAAAAAAAGTTAATGTATTATTGGTTACAGTGGTTGAATATGCTATTTTAATAAAATATTGAAACTTCTGCTTATTAGTTTCAGGGTTTTACTGTAGGCACCTCTCTGGCACTACACATCTATGCATTTATTGTATATTAATTAGAAAGTAACAGTCTGTAAATAATTGGCTCAAAGTTAATAAGTTTGGTCTTTCTTTGCTTGTCTCTTGATAGATACATAAGAAGGGCTGCAGAATGCCTGTTGAAATAGATCAGACAAAAACAACATGAATTGTTCCAGTTCAGGACCGTAACATTTGTTTTTTCAAACCGTAGAGTCTAACTTCAGCCTCCCTAACAGAGGAAATGTTTCTGTTTTAAACAGTTAATGAATTGCCAGTAAATGCTTTCAACTTTGATAACTATGCATGTCATCTTAACAAAAAAAACAACAACATAAACATATAAAATATCCAGGTCCCCTTATTTTTAATAGCTCCCCTTTATTTTTAATACCAAAGACTGGATAGCTAGGAGGGGAGACCGGTAGAGGTTTTTAAAAGCTATTTGGGCTTAGTGCCACTCAAAACTGAAAATCCTAAATCTCATCAAGCAAAGTGACTTGACTTTGTCTCATTAAAATTTGAGGTTTCATGAGCTTCGACCGTCTTCATGTTGACGGTCAACGCGGGAATTACCTGTGGCAATGACCTGATGCCTGGACCCTGGGAGGACCCTGCGAGCAGGGTGGTATTTAGGCCCCCTGGTCCACCAGAGCCTTCTGGTGATAACAGGGCTTGGGGTCCTATCCAGCCTGTCTAGTCAAGTTCCCTCAGACCCCAGCAGTGATGGTGCTGCTGTCTTTGCTGTGTGCCCTGTCTGGGCTGGGTTTGCAGTCATCCTTTTAAGACAAAACAGTTTCTTCCCTGCTCACGTGTGTAGGTCTTGTTCCAGTGGAAATCCGCTATGCAGCGAAGATGGGGAGCCAGGACTCATCTCCCTGTCTGGACTCCGAGGTGGAATTTAGGTATTAAACATTGCCTCCATCTTTTCACAGCTGAGCAGCTTGTTGTCTGCTTTCTGTTTGAAGCCTTTTTCTAGGTGCTTGATCTGAGCATTTATTCCATGTTAAGTTGCCTGAAAAGTACACCGTGGTGTGCATGCTACAAATGTGCCTGTAACCTGTTATTACTGATACAGTCACAAAGCGCAGCCTGTCCCTGTGCTCAAAACCACGGGATGGATGTGAAAGTAGCACCCACGTTTTTAGTAGTTCTGTGTGAGAACTGTTAAGCAGCTCCCAGAACAGTGTTTTCAACCCTTAAACTCTAGATTATATTTGAGGGAAGATGTTACTTCTCCTTATATTTTTACTCCTCATGCAAATTGGGCATTGGGGTATGCCAGAGCATCTCTGAAGAGGTGGTGCGTGAGGGTGTCTTTAGAGCAGGCACTGAGAATAAATGGGAGCTGTGAGTGCCAGCTGTTGCTTCCAGGGCTGTTTTCCATTTAATTCAGTGACTTTGAGGCAAAACACATAAACCATACTGGAACAAGCATGCTTCTGGAGACTAGCACAAAATGTACATTTTCAAAAAAAAGAAAAAAAATCCCTCAGGAAGGAAGTCTGAACATTTGGATACTACAGATATGAATTTAAAAGTGTTATAAGTTACTTCACAGCCTGACCTCCTTCATAAAAGGGGCGAATCAGAGAGAACGCAAATGTCTGGTACCGATTCAGCCCATCTGTGAGTGTGTGACATGCCTCCCGTTGGGCCTGAGTGACAGACTGTATTGATTTCCTACTTTCCTTGGACTGTTTCTGGCTTTTATTTCAGAGGTTCCTGGTTTGGTCTCCATATTTTTTCTAAATAGCTTCTTCCAGAAACAGCAGCCGAGGCAGCTGTTGCCTTTTGTGTCTGGAGCCAGTGCTACCTGACTGGAAAGACATGAATCGTGGATGTTAAAATAGTCTGCTGACACTTAAGATTGAAGGTCTGGGGTAATTATAAGTTTGATCTGGTTTGAACTGAGTTTTCGAGAAGGCAAATGCGGGTTTGCATGTTGGTGCTCTCTGCTCCCACCTGGGGTTACACATCTTGGAATGAGAAAGAAGACGTCAGGTTTGCAGGGAACCACAGGTGAGAAACTGCTTCCTCTCCAGAAGAGGCACTTTGGATGGCAGGTGGTGGAACACAACACTGAAAGCTTGGAAATGTAGGACTTGGGCATAAATGATGCCAAGCCATGTTCTCAGTACCATGCCTGAACAGAACATATTGTAGGGGTTTTTTTTCTCAGGAAATTTGAGAATTGGGATGCTCTGCTGTTACCTGGTCAGGCAGACAAGGTAAAACAGACATGACCAGGCTTGAGATGCCTCTTTAGTCACAGTGATCTGCATGAGGTGTGCAAGGCATCTATTGCTGTGGGTGGATTTCTTGGACCTAACAAGGAGGACCACTCTTGCTGCTGGAAGTTATCACTGTGTGAGGTCCACAGTTGGATATTTTTTTTTTAATCGGTTGTACTTTTATTTAATTTCTATATGTGGGCTGTTCAGAACCTTTGTAAACCACATGGCTGATCTACAGACAAGCTACAGTGATGCTTTCAGATGTAATTTATTTTAAGTAGCTCCATGGATGCATAGTCTAGAGAAACCTCATGTCTAGGTTTGAATTTTTGCTATGTGGGAAAATTACGATCTGACAGTCTTCTTAACCCATGTTAATGGGTTGTTTAGTAGCCAGTGAGCCAGATACCCTCTGGGCATTTATGAATATCTCCTGGTCATCTGTTTTTTTTCAAGAAACTTTTATAAATGTAATATATTTGAAAAAACTTTGTCAGATACTGTTGGAATTGAGTTTCAAAGTTGAGAGAAAGAAGCAAGGGAGGAGGTGGATGACACAAACACAATTGCATGAATTTGTTAGCCTTGGAGAACAGGTTACAGAGGGCAGAACAGGGCTTTGATTAGTGTGATCGATTGAGGTAGTGCCCAGGCTTTTATTAGTATTGAGTTTAATCCTGTTTGAGGCCAATCCATTCTTGAAGGTTGTTAGATGCTGATCAGAGACCTGTCCTTCCACAGGAAGATGGTTTCTTAATAGCAAGGGAAGTGTGTTCTCAACATTGCTGGCTCTAGCATCCATACATAGAATCATAGAATAGTTTGGGTTGGAAGGGACCTTCGAAGGTCATCTAGTTCAACCCCCCTGCAATGAGCAGGGACATCTGCAACTGGATCAGGTTGCTCAGAGCCCCATCCAGCCTGGCCTGGAATGTCTCCAGGGATGGGGCATCTCCCACCTCTCTGGGAAACCTGGGCCAGTGTTTCACCACCCTTATTGTAAAAAGTTTCTTCCTCACATCTAGCCTGAATCCCCCCTCCTTTACAGTATCACAGTATGTTTGGGATTGGAAGGGACCTCAAAAGATCATCTAGTCCAATCCCCCTGCTGGAATACCAAACCCCTTGTTCCTCTTCCCAGCTTTTATTGCTGAGCAAGATGCTATATGGGATGGAACTGGTCAGTTTGGGTCAGCTGTCCCACCCGTGTCCACTCACAACCTCTCACCCACCCCTCACCTACCTGCTGGGGGGACAGTGTGGGAGACAGAGGTGGCCTTGATGCTGTTCAAGCTCTGTTCAGCAATAACTAAAACATTGTTATCAACACTGGTTTAGGCACAAATGTAAAACACGGCACCATGCGTGTATTATGAAGATAGTCAACTTTATCCCAGGCAGACCCAGTACATGGTGGAAAACTTCAGCGCGCAGCACAAAGTAGTGGAAAAGATTTCTGCTTTTTCCTGTTAAGCCAATCCAGAAGAGAGAGATCGTAATCTTTGTTGTGAGCCCGTAGGGCACAGAAAGCTGTTGGACTGAATGAGCCTGCAGGAATGGACACAGCTTACCTTAGCCTAAAGAAGGATGGTATTTATTTACAGAACTTTATAAAATTATTCTTCCTAATTCAGGACATCTGAACTCCCAGTTGTTGTAAATTCTGGGAAAGAATGAAAATTATCAGCATGGTTCAAATGTTTCCAAATTCTGTTCACTTTTTTGATAGAACACAAAATGGAAGTATTCTTCTAGGAACAGGTGTTTTGCAAGTGTGCAAAAGAGTGTGTGCTTGACTCAGAATATGATTATTCTGTATTTGGAATAAAGGCTCTTCTACTGAGGCAACACACCAGTTTAAACTGATTAAACTGGCAAGGATTTTGAGAAGAGCAAGCACTCAAAACCTAGGGGAAAGCTGACTTTTTGGAGCATGTTAGGCGGGCACGTATCTGTGCGTGCAGAGAAGTGACTGACACGTTTGTTCAATTTGGCTCCCTCGGTAAAAAGCTGTACCCTTGGAAGCGTTCCCGCAGGGGCTGGGATCGTGCTGGGCTGCCTCTCCTGGACACGCAATGAGGGGTTTAAGTGAAAGATTAGGAAATACATTTAGAGTTAAGGATGAAGTGAGTGAAGTGTAAAAAACAGTGTTACCATGATCCATGTTTTGGAAATTTCTCGTAAGCTTTAGGTGACAGGCAGCTGAAGCACCCATGCTGCCTCCTCTGGTTGCTGTAGTTTGCATCTCTCTTTATCCTGATTCTCCAGCTCCAAAGTCATGGAGCCAGCCAGCCTTCCTCACCTGCCCCTTCCCAGTCCTCTGTGCTGGTCCAGCAGCACTTATCCCCAAAAGCTCCTCCTGGAGCCCCTGACAGCTGAAAGCTCCCTCCTAGGCTCAGGTCTGTGTCAGGACTTTCTCTACAGTAACGAGAGAGAAGCGGCAATGTGGCCAATGTTGCTGTAGTAGAAAAGTTGGTTGTATTTTGGCGTTCTTAACACAAACAGCCCCACCAACCGACCTCCCATTTACCCATGACATTAACAAGTGCCCAGTCTCTGATGTGTTTTGATGCTCAGCCCAATGTGTATGGATGCCAGTTTGAACTGGGGAGAGAGGAAACTTCACGGTTGGAAATTATGTCTGGGCACTGTGCTGGATGCTGTCAGCTACTAACTCCATATGAAATAGCTTATTTTATTATTTTTATTCCCTGCTTTGAGCTAGACTGCAAGTTTGCAGCTAAGTGGAAAGGACCCAAAGGGGAGTACTCATCAAAGACAACCTTTGGGTTATCATGCCTGGGAGGGGTAGGGGCCACTCAGGTTTGATGCTCTGAATCTCAGCAATTACTTCTGAAGTCAGGTTCCTGCACTGAGCCCTTTCCCTGGAGAATCCTTGCCTTTCACAGGCTGTGCAGGTAGGCCAGCTCCTCTGCACTGAATTTAGCTTTTCTGAACATCTGTGTCCCTGCCCCAACAGGACCTGTGGAACCTGTAGACATGCCAGGTCACACAAGTTTGGAGGGCTGTGCACAGTAGGTATGGGAACAGCAGAAGAGGCAACGAGGCGGCATTTGACTTGAGAGGAATGTGTCTGTTGGGTTTTTATTTTATTTTATTTTTCCCCCCAAGAATAATTTGATTTCTTAGTTGACACAAATCTGAATGAGCTGGCACATCTGAAATATATTGGCTTATATCATGTATTCTACATGCCAAACTGGATGATATATTGTAATTTTGCAATTAATGGTAGGCAAGCAAATGAAAAAAAAACCTTTAAAAAGGAGTCTGTAGTAATATAGTTGGAATGAAACTTGCTGTGACACAGTCTACTAAATAATGGCAACCTGTTTATTTTATCAAAAAAGCTTTTATTTCTATTACACTTTATATATAGTGTACTACTAAGTGATGATAATTCGTTTAAAAAGTCATGTTGCTTTCTTCAAAGTCTGGCCGTTCCTTTACTCTTGCTGTTTTACATTAATAGAAGGAAAGCAGGGTCATTCTACCTAAGGGAGGACTCAGCCTTGCCCGGTGCAGCTCTATAGGCAGCAGCTATAGGAAGATAAATGGCATTAGTAATCATCATAGTTGACACCTGCTCCGTGCCTGAAGGTGTGTGGATTTTGTGGGCCAATTGGTGAATCTTCATCATAGTGGTGTTGGTAGTATCCACCATAGTATTCATTACGAGCACGCCCTAAGCTTGTCCAGTAGGAGATGTCATCTTCAAATTTCTGCCAGGAAATATAAAAAAGAAAAAAGATAAAATACTTGTTTTCCAAGCTCGAAACTTTACACCAAAGAGAGTGAAATGGAAGTTGTGAAAGAGGTTCCTTTTGTTTCTTTCTGATATTCACATCCTTTGAGGATTTGTCAAAACAAAATCTTTGGATCTGAGAGGTTTTGTGACTTGTGCTATGGAATTATCAGGGTCCCAAGGGCAGGAATTGTCCTGCCCAGCCTCACCTGGGACCCCCATTCACACCTTCTGCCCACAGTAAAGTGCTTAAACCAAAAGCACTTTCAACTGAAAGATGCACTGAGCACATTCAATATTTCTATTACCTTTTTAGTGGTGGACTATAAAAACATTTCAATGTTTTGTACTTAAAAATATGAAGGTTTGGGTTTTTGTTGCCCCATTCCTTTAGTCATTATGTCCCTGGTTGCGAAGTGGGTGCAAGAGGCTTTGCTTTATGTCTGTGATCTTTTGTTCCCATTTTGCATGGATGAAAACAAACGTACAGTGCAGCCTTCTAGCTATGGAAATGTAATAAGCAATTCAATTCTGCTCACAACAGCAGAGGAAAAGCAGCATGCAAGGATATCAAATACTTGCCAAGCCAAAGCCTTTCTATCTGAATGACTCTTTGGAAATATTTTTGGCTGAGATTTGAAAAAAAAAAGTTTTGCAAAATACACAATGGGTAAGTATGGCCCAAGTCCTTTGCCGGTACAAACAGTTATTTCATTGTTAAAACTGTGTCTTAATACTCAAGAAAACCTACTAAGTGGATTCATTGTATCCCACAACAGGCATAATTTCAGTTTTTGAAATGCACACAGGAACTCAGAGAGGAATTCGTCTTATCTGCATGTTTGGTCCTTGTTACCTCCTAGTATTTTCCCCCAGTCTTCAGTTTCTGATGCATAAACCCAGTTTCTCTGTTTTTCCTATTCCTATTGGGGGAAGGGGAGATAGCCATGCTATTAAAAAGTCACTTTTATCTGCATAAGGTCCAGGAGCAACAAAAAATGTATCCTTTGTTATTCAGTCCAAGAAAAGGATTATATTTCTAATTGTTCCAGCTTTGAAAATGAGTGCATTCATCTTTAAAACAATCCACATAGCATGAAGGTCCAAAATGTGCTCCAGCTTGCCTGTGCCAATGCAATCTCATTAAACGTATTCATGCAGCTGACACAAGCCAAGAATTCAACATCTACTACTATTTTTACCTCTTATTAACGCAGAAATTATTCTACATGTGGGACTGCAGCTAAAGCCACATTTTTCGCCCTATTTCAACATCTGTTTAGTAGAGCTTTGTGCAGAGCTGGGAACTCCTGATTCCACTCCAGTATTTTCAAAAACTAACTGTTTTTCAAAAAAAGTATCCTTCTGATTTGAAGGGGGGTGGGCTGCACACTCTGACTGAGTTTCACCTTCACATTTAGAGTCGAGGCACAGCTGCCAGTGCTCGCAATGTTCGGGAGCTGCCTGCCCCACGGAGCCACAGGCCTGTATTAGGTACCTGCCGTCAATGCGGTTTCATTGAGGAATGCCAATCACACCCAGCTTGGCGTGGATTTCTCAGCGTGTTTAAAAGCAGATTGATTAGGCTGAGGCTGCCAAATTAATTTGCTGAAATACAACTGGTTGCTGTGGGTCTGGCCACCTATTTCTTGAAGCAGACTTTGTTTTTAAGTCTGGTTGCAATTTATTAAGCTTAAAGTTCAGTAGCAGACAAGAACTCCATGCAAGAATTTAATGTAATTATTCTCTATTAAGAAATTAATGCAGAAATCTCTAGTAAATACAGAGCTTACATTTCTGTGCAATATTTGCTACTTTAAAATAATGAAATCACAGTGTCTGTGAAGAAAAACAGTGCAGCTTAGAAGCATAGAATATCCTGAGTTGGAAGGGACCCACAAGGATCATTGATCCTCCTGTCCCTGTATGTGACAACCCCACAGTTCACACCATGTGTGCCGTCCAGTCTCTTCTTGAACACTGTCAGGCTTGGGGCTGTGACATCTCCCTGGGGAGCCTGTTCCAGTGCTCCACCACCCTCTGGGGGAAGAACCTTCTCCTAATGTCCAACCTAAACCTCCCCTGGCACATCTTCCTGACACTCCCTCTTGTCCCAGGACTTGAGGTCCTACGCCCTCCAGGTTTCTCCCTGGGTGCCCCTGTGGCTGTGCATCCGCACTCACAGCCCCTCAGGCTGAAGCCCTCCCAGCCCTTGGAAGCCCAACACTCACCGCCTCATCGAACCCCAGGTAGAGGAACTGCTGGTACCACTGCTGGACGTCAGGCTGGCTCCGGTCCCACAGCTGGCGCCTGTGGCGTCTCAGGCTACTCAGGAACTCTTTGGCCACCGTTTCTTTCACTGATACCTCAGGCTTCACGGCAACAGGGGCTGAAATTAATTTCCCCCCAAAAAACACAGCAGAAAATTTTTAGGCAGTCAGCCTGAAGCACACTGTATGGAAAAACGCTTCTTGCATCGTGCCACCACCTTTGTGCTTGGCGGCGCAATGTGTGCCGCAGCAGTAATAAACTCAGGGATCAGCAATGTAATAGGGTTTCTCAGTTACCCTCATACTCTTGGATTTTATAAAAGCTGTTCTGAGCTCAAAGGCACAAGCTAAGTAAGGAATTTAAATAAATAAACCCAAAGCAAAAGAGAATAAACACGCTGTGTTTGTGCTTTCAGGAGAGAACAGGAGACTGGCCTCTGTGTGCTGCTGCGGCAGGAATGGGAATGAAGATGAGACATGAAATTAAAAAGCCCAAAGCAGCTGGAGAAACACTGATAGCTCATTAGGATAAAGAAAGGCACACATAAAGAGATAGATCTTCGAATCTGTTGTGTAGAAGCGTAGCTTTTGAACAATCAGTGCTACAAAATGACATGTATGCATGAAAACAAAAGCCCATCAGGCTTCCATAGCACACAGCTTGGTGGATGCAGAACGCCCTTGACCTGCCAGACCTAGATGTGCCACCCAGCCTGCCCCATGCCGAAGAGACAGGCTGTTTGCTGCGGCTCCTAGAGGAATTTATTATAGTGCCTCTGAAAGGTACGGCTGTGAGAACTGGCAAGCCCCGTGCTAGGCACATAAATGATTTTCTCTTGCATGATATAACATGGTATGATGTTTGGTCTTCCTGTGGAACAAGAAGCATGTATAGGAGTAGGAGGAATGTCTTGGCTTCAGAGGGTTCATTGCATTGAGGGTGAGACCAGGAACATGGGCGTGGATGGTGATTTTTGGAGGACGTGAAGGAAGCAGAAGGGGAATTCAGGCGGAGATTTGAAAATGACTGAGATAGTAGCCGGGCAGCCTCACAGGGGGAGGCAAAGGACTGCAGTGGGAAGGAGAGTCAAGAGGCAAAAGTGATCGATGAGTTGTTGCAGGTAGAGTGGGAAACAGCAGGCTACCCTGCAGTGATGAGCTGGAAACTGATAACTCAGCGTGCACTGGAGCTGGGTGTTATTACCGGCAGGTGGGACAGCTGAACAAATGTCATGTGAACGAACCTTGTAACAGGGAGGCTGCCAGCAAGGGAACCAGGGCCATGTACTTACTGCTTGCTTTAGCGCACAAATGGAAAAGGGGAGTGAGGCTGGAATAAAGAGGCTGTATATGGCCTCCCTCATCACAACAAGGCTTTGCAGTTCTTCCTGGTCTAGGCCACGGTGTCTGCACCCTCAAGAAGCCTCCCCCAGGTGGTCCATCTCATCAGGGGACACGAACAAACAAGCCAGCTGCCGGTGGGGTGCAGGGAAGGTGGCTGATGCAAGTGGGCTCTTCTAGCTGCATGCAAGTATTGCAGAATGGTGAGACAGGGAACCTGCATGCCAGGAAAACAGCCGTGGATGTGGCATATGTTTTTAGGGCTGACAAGAGCTGATGGGTGATGGCAGGGAAAACCCAGGGAGAAATCAGGCAGGCTTGCAGAAAGAGGAAGTCCGCTCTGTTGGGGTTCAGATTATTTGCCTCAGCTACAAAGCAGGCTGAGGGGAGGCAACCCAAACTCATGGGGTGTTTTAGACTGACCCCCATCTACTGCAGTGCTGCTTGTCTCTGGCCAGCTCCATTTCCATCCCTTTCCCTCAAAGAGCGAGCCATTCGGTGCATCTGCCCGCTGGCCCCTCAGCCATCATCTCTCCCAGAGAGAGAGCAATCTTCCAAGAAGGAAGCATACGTGGGGCCAAGAGGACAAAAAGAACAAGTCAAAGCATCACAAGCAAGCCTGGTTTGCACATTTTCTCCTCTGCATCTGAGCCAGCAGTATTTCCATGCATTAGAATTCCTTGGAAAAGCTTGTGACTTCCCAGAATAAACCAGATAAATGCCACGTCTGCCATGCACACAGTGGAAAAGGTAGGTGCTATACACTGCATGGAGAAAAACACAGGCTGGGAACCCTGATTTTCAGTGGGAGGTGTGATAAGCAGAGCCTCCAGCATTGCCAGTACTGAGTCCCAAATGGACAGGCAGGCACAGGCTCCGTATGTGCAGGAGGTTTTGGTGCAGTACATAGTGAGAGCTCTACCAGCTTTGAACCAGGTGCTTATGTCCTGCTCCTCTGACTGCCGTCTTGGAGCTGAAGGTTGAGTGACAGTGCATTGGCAGCTCTGACCGATAGCAACTAACTCGAAGGCAAAATAAGGGAAAGAACTTTGCTGTCTCTTTACTTACCTTCTCGTTTTTGAAGCATCAGTTTAAGCTTGTTTGCCCTTGAAACATCTAGAGAAGTAAAATTAAACCATACACATTTACTAAGAAGGAAATAACGAAAAGATCATATCTTCAGAAACCCTCTAAGTGTTTTTGTCATAGCTCCGGACCACAAGGCAAAAACCCTGCAGCAAGTTTCTCCCAGTGCCTCCCTTCACTCCTGGTCCATGCTCGAGTGCAACATGCACTGCAAAGAAGCTTCTGATGCTCTGACATCCTCTCCCTGGCTTTCCTTGGTAAGAGAACCCCAATACTGGTCATCTTTGCCAATTACATTATATTTTTCATCAGAAGACCACAGCCAGTGCGTTGACACGTTGTCCAGGGTGGCACAATAACCCTGGAAAACCTTTGTCACTGACTGATGGGCATGTTAATAACCGGACTGCTTCAGGTTTCTTCCCAAAGCCCACCAAGGCTGTCGTCCTGCTGAAGCCCTTTCCCAGAAGGGATCCGAGGCTTTAGCCCAGGGCCGGGCAGTGCAACAGGAGACACGCAAGCGCTCGGCTGCTCCGAAATGCTTTATTCAGTCGGGAAAAAGAAAAAAAAAAAAGGCGCTTTTAAAAGAAGATGCTTTACTTGCAGAAGTTTTGGAGTGACCGAAAGCGTGGGGCTGCGGGGGATGCCAGGGGAAGGCTTTTGCCCACGGTCGCGGGTGATGCCAGGGGAAAGCTGTTGGTTCTTTTCCCGGGACGTGCCAGGTTATGTTTTCCCTCCCCGCACCCCGGCCCGTGCGCGGGCGCTCACTCACCGGGGGCCGCGCAGAGCAGCGGGAGGAGGAGGAAGAGGAGGGCGGCCCCGGGCAGGGCCCCGCGGGGGCACGGCGCTGGCATGGCGGCGGGGGGCGGCGGGCGGCGCGGAGACCCACCTGGGCGGGAGGAGACGGAGAGGATGAGCATACAGACGGAGCCGGAGCGCAGGGAAGGGGCGCGCACGCCCGCCCCACGCCGCGCCCCTGCCCGGCCCCACGCCGCGCCCCCGCCCGGCCCCCCGGGTGAGGGGGCCGGGGCAGCCGTGGCGCGATGCGGATCTGCGAACCACCGGCGTGGGAGGTGGGACAGCGCTCCCGGCCCCCACCCCGTGCCGCCCTGGCCTCGGCATCCGTGGGCGTCCGTGGGCTCGTGCCCTTTGCGCCCAACCACGGAGCGAGATGCGTTTCGGCAGGAGAAGGCGACACTCCGGGCAGAGCTTTGGTTTTGTGGTTACACATCATCCAGCGCGACTGGTAAAGAGCTTTCAGCAAATCACGCAGGCTTTTCTTACGGAGAAATGTGAAAAAATAAATAGATATAGCATGTCGTTGAACATTTTTCTACACATTAAGCCAGTTTGTCAGTGGCCTGTGACAGCAGATGAAAATTGGGTGCTTGTCTTGGTGGGAAAACAAAACCAGAATCAACCAAAGGTGGCTTAGTTCACGGGTATTTTCCTCCCTCTTCTTCCCTCCCTCCCATCTCTCAAGTCCACAGAAAATCAGAATGCATTGTAACTCATCAGCCTTTAAAAATAATTTGAATTTCTTTTTCTAAATATAGACAGATTTAGCTTATAGTAAGAACTCAGGGACCAAAAGCCAAACCCACAAACTAAAAGAAGTCCTTGCTCAGCAGGATCGTAACTGTAGTGGTGCCTAAACTTGTGCTGCCTTTTCCTAATTAGAGTTTAAGCTCCAGTCAGTGAACTCACCTTCTCTCAGCTCCTTCCCCTGCAAATGCCAGAAACAGCCCAGATGAAGCCAAATTAAACCTCTATCCTGGGACACAAACCTCTCCCCTCACAGCAGAGACCCACGACGCTCAGGAGACCATTCTGGCATCTCACATCCTGCTGAAGCTGTGCCAGGGTACAGCAAGGAGCGCAGGAGGGATTTAGGGGGAGGTGAGGATGAGCCAGGAAGGCTCTCTGTAACCTACTTGTGAGAAATCTGGCAAATGCCACTGCCCTGGCTCCCTGATTCAAGGATTATTTCCAGATTGGTTGCAGCTGAAACATGAATATGTATATATATTCATGTGTATATATATATATATACATATATATACACACACTGTATACACTGTATATCAGGAGTGTCAAATTCCTTTTCAGCAGGGGCTGCATCAGCCACACAGTTGCCTTCAAAGGGCTGAATGTAATTTTAGGACTGGTAAATGCAGGAGTAGTTACATTTATACAGCCCTACAATTACATTCAGCCCTTTGAAGGCAACCACGTGGCTGATGCAGGCTCTGCTGAAAATGAGTTTGACACCCCTGCTGTATATATTATAAATGTATATAAATATGTATATTGAATACATATGTTTGTATACAGATACACATGTGTAAGGCGAGGAAGTTGTAGAGCTGTACAGTGGTGTGACAGCTCCCTGAGATGTGGAGTCTGTTAGTGCTATTTCAGGCACAGCTAATTGTGGGTGTGGGACAAGATCCTACGGCCAGCTTTACCATTCACTATAAAATGCAGCAGCAGCACCAGCACAGGCTGGTCCCTCAGTGGTTCCCCAGTCCCAGCCTGAATGTTGCTTCAGGTGACCACCCCTGGTTGACCCGCACGTCTTTCCTCTGGTGAAAAAAGTACCTGGAACTGCACCCAAAGCCATTTCCCACCTCCCTCTGTCCCCAGCCACCCTCAAGCTGATGCTCAGGCCTCTCTGCTCATCCCAGTTAAAGTGACAGTGGCAAGAGCTTGAAAAAGTGATGTGGTCACTCCAGCCAAATTGTTTCTTGTTCTCTGCAGCCTTTGTGGGGGCAGAATGGGAGGGAGCAGCACCTTCCAGACCCCTGTGATGGAAGCACTCCTGTAGCAGACCAGTGTCCCAGCTCAATTCCCACGCAACTTTCTGTCACTGCTTTTGGGTGTTCTTTCCCTATAGCCCTATGTTTCAACAGTCAGCAGACTTGGCACCATGTGTTGGAGCAAATGCCCCTTTTTCTGAATCAATGCACTCTTTCATCAACTTAACGTTGACAGCCTCTTTACTAAAACCACCAGAGGTTTTTGGAAAGCTAGTTGTAGAATATAGCTGGAAGGGACAGAATTGAAGAGCACATATGGAATGCTACAAGAAAGAGTCATAACAGTTTATAAAAACAAGGCAATAACTAGTGACTATTTATTGTCTATTGGTATACTGGCAAAGGCAAAAGGTGTTTTGTTCAGCTGGTCAGTTTGTAACAAGCCTTGCATGGGAGTTAAGGCTCTGCAGAACTTCAGGTGCTTGGTGCCTCTGGGCCAAAGGAATGCAAAGCACAAAACCTCTTCTGGATACCACATGTGTCACAGTAACTCAAGAAACTGCTGAGATAAAGTGCTATCTGGTGAAACCCAGAGATGGATTGACTCAAGTGAAAAGTTATTGTAGAAAATCATTGCTCTGGTGGTGGAAGAAATGATTGACAGAAGAATATAATGCTCAGGGTTAAGCTGAGAGCAGCATCTTCCCAGAAGAGGTCACTTGCTCAGTTCAGGGGACAGAAGTTTATGACATAAAGTAAAAAAGTTGTGTGAAAATATAACACCAATTATTTTCAAAGGCAGTGGTGAAAGGTGGCTGGTGTTTTTCCAGTAGCAATCTTTATTTCTGCTCCAGGTTGTTGTAAGGACTAAGTCAGTGTTGTGCTGGTGTTGTAGTAAGACACTTTTTTTTTTTTCTGCTGAGCTTGTGATTACTACATTGTTGTTAGAAGTGTTCACCTTCAAGTGAGTATCCATGTTTATTGACATGCTTGCAGTATCTGCTATTTGCCATGTAAAACCACAGCCACTCATGTGCCACTTGGCTATAGCAGTGTTTTCCTGGGCTCTCTCCATCAGCGGTGATATCAGTCTCTTTAAAACATCCCTTTCTCCAGCATGGAGGAGTTTAAGCCTTATTTTAGGGCTTGGTTTGCCTCTGCTGGGAGTCCTTGGCTGCCCAGCACCCACCGGGACTTCAGGTAAGCAAGTCTGTGCTAATGATGTCATTTGGCTAAATGTCTTTCATCACCACTGCTGACAATGGTAGACTCTTGGTGTCAAAATTTTGTTGAAATATGTTAATTAATGTTATCAGCAGGACTGCTCCCCAAACAGCTCTGGGATGAAAGATGGTGAGCAGGGCCCATTCCATGCATGGTGTAAAATCCAATTGAGCCCCTTAGCATATTGGGGACCACTAATTTAGGAGTTGCCCACAGAAGGATAGCAGGATGGAGCTGGCAGGTTTTGTTGCTTCACCAGCATGGGGCTGGACTATGGTCTTCAAGCCTGAGACAGAAATTTGGGATCAATCCAACAGAAAACCACTCTGAGCCTGTCTGAGCAACAACAGGCAGCAGCCAGGCAAGGAGCTCACTTGAGCTGGAGCAATCCTAATCGCTGAACCTACTGCCAGCCACTGTTGCCTTTGGAGCCTGTAGGAATCAAAGAATCATAGAATCAAGTCCTGAGTTGGAAAGGAACCACAAGGATCATCGAGTCCAACTCCTGTCCCTGCATAAAACAACCACCAAATCCACACCAAGTGTCTGAGGACATTGTGTGTGTTTTTTGAGGTGAGTAAAGAAGATCCTAGTTGATTGTTAAATAGTTTTGCAAGTCATTGCATATTTGGTGACTGCTTGGGCAACCCTGTTTCAACTGCGTGATCTCTGAGTTTACACATAGTAGTTTTAAGCCCAGTGACTTCTACAGCTACTCAAAGTGTCTTGGGCATGTGTGGCTGTCTAACTGATATGAACTAAACAGGGGAAAAAAAATCTCTGCCTCAAGGCATTACTGAATTTTTAAGTGTTTGAATTTTTATTGCTATTCTACATTTCGCCTAAAATTTAGTACAGAGAGGTTCCTCAATAGCAGAGAGACACCCCTGGTTTTGCCTCTTATCACAGTAGCTGCTCAGAGCACTGTGTTGTATTCATTAAAATGTAAGAGATAGTGTCAGTAATGGCCATTCAAAGATAATCAGTAAATCAAAGTACAAAAAATAGGGGTAAAAATATTGGTCTTGGTTTCTTCCCTTCTTCCTTTATTAGGCTTCATGTTTCTAAGTGTTTCAACAAAATAATATTCTCGAATATAGTGTAGATTAAATGCTTATGTAATCATAGGACTCCCAAAGCTGAATTTTCAAGGAAAAAAATGTACCAAATATAATGAGACTTATGATAAAATAGTGAGACCTGGCATCAGCATAAGTTAGTAGGTAAATAGATAAATTGGACATCAGCCAGGGGTTGCAGGAGATGTCTTTTGCAATGAAGCACCATGAAGATTTTAATGATCCACTAAAACAACCCATTTGGTCAAGAACATGGCAGCATTGAACAGTGGTCTCAACACCCAGGAAATGGTTACTTCCTGTTAACGAGATTTTTACAAAATCTCACAACCATATTGCCCTGGCCACCAGCCTCAGGACAGAGGCACTTGGAACTTCAGATTGTTTTCTGCAGCCTGTTCCAAGAAAACCACAGGAGTCATGTTTTTCTTCCAAGCAGAAGGAAGAACATTCAAGTCATCAGACAGTTTCTTCCAAAACATTTTGAGTTTCACGCTACTTCTTCCACTGCTCCAGGGTCCTCCTGATAGTGACAGGACCAGCCCCAAATCCCAGGTCAAATACCTTTGTGTTAGGATAAGCTTATTAGTTGCTGGCTGTGAGTCTCATTGGCCTCAGTGCATGAGTTGGGAAACATTTGATCCAT
Source organism: Columba livia (assembly GCF_036013475.1). Taxonomy (NCBI): domain Eukaryota; kingdom Metazoa; phylum Chordata; class Aves; order Columbiformes; family Columbidae; genus Columba; species Columba livia. Next base: position 66,412,195 of record NC_088602.1, read on the forward strand.
TATGTCTCACTTGGAAGTATTATGACTTTGGTCCACGTTATTAATAAATATTAGTGTTTATATTTTCCATGTAAAATAGCTTAAAGTACCCCTGGTGCTGTGGTGTGGTTAGTTTGGTTCAGGTTGATTTTTTTTCTTCTTGTGCTTGGATACTGCTGGTATTTTTCTGCAGCTTCTGGCTGATCCTGTCAGATAAGAAATGGTGTCTGTTGGTCTGTCTGTCCTCCTCCCTTCACTAAATGACAGTACTTTGCTGCTCTCAATACAGAATTGACCTTATTGCTCTCATGATAAGCTCAATGAGAAGCAGTTTTGTTCAGCAGCATTATCTGAACATGGCTTCTTCCTTTCAATAGCGGGATATGTAATTTCTCTAAGAAATCCTTATCCCTTTTCTCTTCCACTGCCTCCAGTATATTTTTAGGATAAGCCTAGAAGTGTATGGCAAGTCTGCGAGTCAGGTCTAAGAGGAAGGGAGATGGAGAGGGACCGTAGTACACTAAAACATCTCTTTTTACCACAGCCTGATTTCATTTGACTCATCTTTCTTTCACCACTGTCTCCCAGGACTCTTCCTTCTATGCTTCAAAACATTTTTTTCTGAACTCTTATTTCTGAGCTATTTTTGACTTGTTTTCATTCCCTTATTTTATTATTCACATCCAGAAAGCATGCGCACTTAAACAAAACAAAACAAAACCCCATGCACCAAAAAATCCCAACAAATGAGCTGTGATTACTCAAAGATTAGTAAATGCAAAGTCTTAAAAATCTTAATATTAGCAACCTGATTTTAACATCCCTCTTCCTATACATTATTGCTGTCTTAATGGTTTGTACACATTTTTGTTCTTTCCTCAAAACTCTGGACTTATTGGGTGGATGGTGCTCATTTAATGAAAAAAATCTACTCAACCCTGTGGCACATGGTGTTGCCAGTGACCACATGCTGTTCATGGTGATAGAGCCTTTCCCTGAAGAGTGTCCCACCAGCTGCCTTGTCCCACCTGCCACAGTCTTCCCAACTTCTCAGGCCCCCAACCAAAGCCTGACCACAATATCATTATTTCCTCCCTCATTCTTCACCAGAAGGCTGGTTTGGGGACACATCATCATCATGTCAGCAACAGCAAGACCAGGGGAAGCTGTGAGGAGTTTCTAGCAAGCCCAGCCACTTTCAGACACTTAGGCACTGGAGGAGTACGCCTCCCCTTGCCACCCACAGCCCTAAATCCCTTTGCAGAGCAGCATGCATGAGTCTCTTCCTTTGTAAAGAGCACCACTGGAGGAGCCAACCTTTCCAATGCACAGCTCAATGCCTTGTGGTGAAGCCAGCACAAACTGGATGACTGCTGGCAACCAGGTTGTGCTTCCCAAGACAGCTGCCTTACCCTGAGGAGCTGAAGTCAATGTGGTGTATTGCTACCAACAAGATGGGGAAACCTCTCTGCCTCCTGCTACCTGGTCCTTCCCTTGCTTACCAGCTCTGGCTCCAGTGTTTTTAGGAGCTGATTTAGCACGCTGAAACAGCAGAGTTGTAGTTAGGCTTATTCTTACTGGGTTAGTTTTCTTTGGGACTAGTGAGCTGTGACGGCTCAGGTAGCTGTTTTGCAGGAGTTGGGGCCAAATAAGAAGGCGATGGGAGAATATGGCCAGAAGTGGGAATGGGGTGAAAATGATAAAACAGAACTTCTTCACCTTTTTTCTGGAAGTGGGTACTACATCAAACCCACTCTGAGGAATAGCTGGGGGTCAGGCCCATGTCATGCTCGGTAAGCACTATCCCCTGAGCAGGTCACTGCAGAGAGAGGAGTGATCTGATCCCATGCACTGCCATCATATCACTTCCTCCTCCTGTGTTTGAGGCTTTAGTAATGCCTAAAACTGGTCCCTGCAGTCCAAATTGGAGTCTTTATGACCCCTTAGCTATGACTTGGATGCCTGTTAAATTTAGGCATTCTCTAGAGTGGATTTCTGCCTGCAGATGGTTACTAGCACACCAAGTGTCCTTGCTGAGGTGCTGGAGACAGTGATGGGTTAGCTCTAACCAAAGTTTCCTTCCCTGTGCTTCAGTCCCCTCAGTCCCAGCAGCCTGCAGCGATGTAGGACAGCCTGGGTGACAGGGCAAGCCCTGCACATCTCCACTGCAGCCTCACCAGCAGGGACACAAGCCTCAGGGACCTGCAGGGACACAGCACATGCTTACTGAGCCTGTGCTTTTAAACTTTTTATTTTAAATTGAAATGAGGCAAAGTGCGTGCATTTTCACACAGAAGGAAAGGGGTTGCATCTCAGACAGCTGCTGCCCCTCCTTGCTCAGTCTGAAGCCCCTGTTTCCAAGCAGGGGAGCTGGACCATCTCCTCAAGCCTGCCAGCTGCTTTTAGCATAAACAAAACAACTTGCTTTTCTCAGGCAGCTAAGAATCGCATGGCTTGAAATTTTCAGCATCACCACCAGCCTGCCTGAGGCAGGCCCCCGGCACAGGAAAAGTCTGCCCGAACGGTCAGAACATGGCAAAGTCATCATCAGCAGACAGCAGGTGATTGCTGTATCCTCGGGTCAAACACGAGCCTTTTGGAGCCTTAATAACGGGCAGCATGTCCCAGCTCGAAGGATGGTTCTAAGGTTATCAGAGCAGAAACCTCACTTGGATTCCTGACATTATCATGTGTGACCTTATACCTCTCTTGATACTCTTTGTGGCCGCTTTCGCTGGCTCTGTTTTATAAGTCTGCTTTCCAATTTCACCAATGCCCTACCTGAGCCCTTCCTGTGAACAAGCCCTTGGCTCTGTTCATTTGATGTTGGATTACCTTTCTGATTCACAGTTCAGTTTGTTTCCAGGAGAGCACACTTTCTGTAGTCTCTCCGTGCTGCTGCTGAGTAAAAGATCGTGACATCTTTAATCTCCCCACGTGAAACCCACTGCACCCGCCTGTGCTCGGATGCCAGCAACTTCAAAGGACGTGTGTGCCAACCTGGCAGTGCAACAGCTGTGGGTAATGGAAATTTGAGTGGAGATTTTTTTTGCCTGCTGTGATCATTTAGGCATCTGTCCTGCAAGTTCTTAATGTATTTTTATTTTTAAGAGCCCTACGGAATCCCATTTATCACAAAAAGATTGAATCCCAGTCTCCTGCTGCTACATCTGGATCTCACAAAATGCCATTGTACAGAAACGTGGCTCTCCTGGAAAGGCAGGCATATCATCCTCAGACCTTTGCTCTCTTGTGGTTGTGATCGGTGAGTGTTGGAGGGCAACATCCCAGGGCTCTGACCCCAAAGACTGCACAAGGCCTGACCCAGCTCACAGCAGTGCCCAGTAGCTCTGCCTGTGCTAATAGGGCTGCAGGACTTCTGAAATGAAGCTGGTTCTCCTTCACTCAAGCAGAAGAACCTGCCCACATTTATTCATGTAGACAGGTCTCTGAGGTCCCTGCTAGATCCTCTAGGCATTGGCATAATTGCTCTCATGCCCTGGAGCTCCTGCCATTGGGGATGGCTGAAACACAGAGGAGCTAATACGCTGTCATCCATCTCCAGCATGTTGTTTCCTCACCATCAAAAATGTCCCGTTGAGCAAGACAGTAAGATAATTCAGGTTTAGGCCTGACAAAATATACAGTTTAACCAGAAAGATAATCTGCTTCTGAAACAGGAATTCTGAAGCTGTAATTTTTGAAGGTGTGGTGAGCAATTTAATCTCTTGCTGCTACCAAAACCAACACAAAAGTATTTCACCTCCTCCTTTCTCAAGATCTGCCACCATAAACCTTTGTGTCTGACTTTTTTTTATGAAGACTGCAGTGATTTTTGCTTCAAAGAACAATTCCCTGGTTTAACATCTATTCACAACCTGTGCTGCAGACCTAAGCGAAGGACGGTGACTGCCTTTGTGTAATGTTACCACCTAATGGCCACAATGGAAAGATGCTTTCTCCTGGTAATTATTAGTAACGATGCAATGGCTGTAAGTCTAATACATCTTAGCTGAACATTGCTGAGAGCTGAGGAGGACTTGAGCAGGGTAATTGTACAGGGATGCTCTGGTGACACGGATCTCTCTCTTTCCCATGTGTGTTGGGATTAGCAGTGTTTAGCTATACAGGAGTGAGTAAATATGCAGACAAACCTCTGAGGAATCCTTGTATCCTACAGAAACAACAGGAGCATGGTAATGGCTATATGATAGAGGCGGAGAGGTTGCACAGTAACATAAAATTAGTCATTTTCACTCAAGTAGTAACTGGCTTAGGAATATCTTCTTAAAGATGGTCATTTAAACTTTCATTTTTCATGCTGATTAATAGAGATGCAGGGACAGCATGTGACATGTGATATAACTTTGCTGTTGGTAATCACTTGTTAATCAGAGACAGTAAGATTTGGGTTTGCTGCCCTTTTTACAATGAAGAGAAAACTGGAGGAGCACAAACCGGGCACACTTTGAAGTATGTGCTAGCCGACCTGGAAACACATTTTTCAGAGACTTGGCCTGTCCCACTGCTGAGCAAATGTTTGGGATGTGGACAAGAAGAATCCTTGTCCTGCTGATTCAAATGCAACACCTGTTTTTGGGTTCAGCAACATCAACATTTTGTCCTTGATCATTTCATATGAAAGTTTTGAAGCTTTGTCGTGTGGGTACTTTGGGTTGCCCCTTTAATGAGAAACAGTGTTACACTGAAGAAAAAAACAAAACATAACAAAAAAACCCAACACCCCAATACCAATATAACCAAATCTCTGAGTCATCACAAAGCCACTAAATATGCCTATAGAAAAGCTTTTCCATAGTACTGAACTTGCATGACTTATTAATTTATTTTGCACTGAAAACAAGCCATACTGAAATGTTTGGAGGGGAAGGAGAGAACTGCACAGCAGAGAGAGGAGAGAAAGACACAGCAGAGGGGGGCGGCTTTTTCTTTTTATCTGAACAAGGAGCACATATTGTAACGTATACTTACAAATCTCCACTACTGACACCATTCCTATACAGTTCCCATAAAACCTACAGTCTCAATATGTGAAACAATCAATCAGCCTCCCCCAGCCAGGGAGAGACCCTGCTGCCCAAGGCACTGATTGATTTCCCTGCAAACCCACAGCCAGCTCCAGGCTGCTAGGCTAAAAAAGAAACAAAGTAAAACAAAGGCTGACAAGAATACCTTCATTTTGGTTTCATTATGGACGAATTCCGCCTCCTCTTATTTCAGCAGAGGTTTCTATCCCGTAATCATCTCTGGTTTCTGCTTAAACATCATATATTTTGACTTAAAATAAGCTCTCACACACAGAGAAGTAAACTCTTTTATGTAAACAAACAATACAAACCAGAAACACTGTTCAAAGATCTGAGCACATTCTCTGCATAGCAGTACATTGGAAAATGTATCTGCCTTTTCCCTTCCCAGACTATGTGAGCAGCTTCAGGAATGAACTATCCACAATGGTCTGAGGCTGAGTTTGTGATAAGAATAATTACAGTTATGAAATGTGTATATTTTGTTTACTAATACCTGAATTCTATGCAGGGCTGATGCATGTGCAGCTAGTGAAGGAGTCTCCCTTCGGGAGTGCTTAGAACCTAATAGGATGTGTAATGGGCTCAGAGCATAACTCCGGAGGAAAAATCTCAGATGGGTGTTAAAAAGCACGTGAAAAGTATAAGGCATTTTTCTTGGAATAACTTAAGAAGGACTGTCTTTGACTATGTGGATCTCTCTTAATTAAAGGTAGAATTTTTTTTTTTCTTACTAAAAGACGGTCTCTGCCACAAGTACTTTTTTTGATCCTGAAACATGAGTTTATACAGGGATGTCAGAGGATCTGAATTATGCAGGTGGTCAGCCCAGAGTGATGTCTTCTAGCCTTAAAATCAATGCATCTCTCTTGGATGTGAAAGGAAGGAAAAGACAGGTGGTAGCACAGACTCTGTACGTTTACAAATCCCCTCTGAAATTGATTGCTCCAGTTTTATACAAAAATGTCAGCTGAAGCCAACTTTCCTTCAACCTAACCGTTACCTTTTTACCATCAATCGCACAGCAGTGGCTTCAGGCAATATCTGAAAAGGACGAGGGCTGATGACAGAGCTGCAAGGAGCAGAGGGGCTGCAGGTAAGCAGCAGGGCAGGCAAAGGGTGGTAGCAGAACAGATCAGAAAGACCCAGGGGCAAGAGCAAGACCAGATTCTGCAAGGCCTTGACAAATTACATTCATTCCCTGAAGTCAAAGACTTGTGCCTCCTGCTGAGGATGAGAGCTGCATGGTAAGAACAATTTCTGTAAGCACAGCATTCACAAAGCAAAGTAACAAAGACATGCATTTTCTCATTGCGACATTGAGACCCAACCATCAGACTGGCTGACTGCCACAGGGATGGACTGACACAAGGGCTTATCCTTCCTATAACTGAAAATCCAGGTTTGATCCACGCTCTGCTAACTGTTCAGTTCCAAACGCTTCAGCATCTTTTCTCCCTAACCACACTAGGCGATCAATATTTTCAGGGGCCGTTGACAGAGCTTTAAAGGCATCTCATCTGTGTCTATCATTGGGGAGTTTCTCATCTCCTTATACCAACGCATTAGCATTCACAGGGAATGAAACTGTATTGAAAAAAAAAAGACATTGAGTATGAGACCTCTAAATAATACCCAAATGGATTTATTACAGAGTGTCAGTGTGTTGCAACATCCAAATGAACATTTAGGAGACAAGCCCCAGAAAATATTAGATCCCGCACAGTTTCTTTCAGACAGGCCTTTTGTACATCATTAAGTCTTGCCTGTAGTAAGTCAAACCAAACACAGCATGCAAACATTTCTGTATTTCAGCCTGTGTTAAATAAATGTGTTGTTCCTGTTGGTTTTTAATGATAGATGTTTCCCTTTGAATCTTCGTGCACCAGCATAACTCATTCTACTGTCAGCTTGAATGCAGATGAATAAACTGCAATGTTCAAACATGCATACAAGTGAGCAGACGCCCTGCATGCCAAGCTTTTTTAAAATCATGTCTGTCCATCACCATCCCCTGCACTTGTTAAGGGACAGACAATGTTCTTCCACCCTACTCTTACATTAAGAACTTCCCTAAGACAGCTAGAGTTCTGAAAGTGCCTGCAGTCAGGCTTATCCAGGTGAGCTTTCCTCTCCATTGGGCATTTGTTTGAGGCCAAGAATAGAGTTTGGCCAAAAATAAGACCTTGGCAGGTCTTGGTGGGAGTTAAGTTCAAAGAACCGAGAAGAGATCCGAGCCTGATTTAACTGTGTGCTTCCAAACAGCAAACCCCAAGCAGGCTGCCTTGCCCCAAGTCCCCCCCACAGCCTGCCAGCACAGCATTTTCCTGCACCGCTGTGTCAGTGAGGGATGTGTCAAGTTGTCACTTCTGACCATTTTTATCAGTCCAGCCAGGGGGACGCTGCGGCTGGGCTGGGACATGCGTGCCCTGGGGGCACCACGGCTACAACTGCATCACTGCACAGGCAAAGCACCAAAGTACCTTCTGCAGACCTGGCATAAGTCCTCAGGCTATCTGGACTATGAGCCAGTAAAAAACACTTTTAGAAGGGATGGCAGCCTAGCCTTTGCAAATATATTAACTGATGAATAGATTTGAGCATTAAAAGGATACTGCGGCTGCTGCCTTCAGCGGGCTTTCAGGAATCACAGTGAAGCTGAGCTACTCAACATCAAGCTTGCTTTTGTTAAAAATATTTTCCCTTTATTGTACAAACATGGCATTCTTAATTGCATCTATAAATTATTTTCTTTAGTCCTCTGGTATAGGAGCATGAAAGGCAAGTTTTGAAATGTAATCTGACAAATCAACGAAAGCACGTACACCATAAAACATCTGTGCTACAAACTGCAGCTTTGATTAAAGTAGTGATTTTTAGTTGTTTCTTCATTAGATGGCTGCAATAAAGAAAATATTAAGAAACAAACAATAGCATTACCAGGGACTCTCCTAATTTTCCTCTGTGTCCACTCGCTGTCCTTTACTTTTAATATTTTTAGCCATTTCCTTTGCTACGGAGTGTGTATTCACACCCTTGTGCACACACACACATGCGTGCACAGACGGACAAAGAGTATCCTTCCAGCAAGAAATATACCCTGCATGAGGCTACAGACTGCTGAAGACCAAAACATTTCTTTATGACACCCCACAGCCATTGTCAGGGCAGGAGTAAGATGCCACAGTAATTTTTTCTAGAGAACGCTAACATGTTTTTTGACATTCCTCCCCTTCCTCCAGCAAACAAATATTTTCAGTTTACCTTTAAAATAATATGCTTCCTGTCTCCTTTCCAAATTCCTGGCCAGAAGAAATGACCTTTCCTGCCACAGAACAAGTTTCTCTTTATTTCAGCATGTCTTGCCTCCTGCAAGCCAGGGCAAGAAGCGACCAAGGCTGCGAGCGCGGGAGCCGCGGGACTGCCAGGGATGCTGGGCGTGAAAGGCGCATTTATTCTGCCTCCCCCAAATCCCAGCCCCTCGGCTTCAGGCGTCTGCCCAGCGCTCCCCAGACCAAGTGTGGAGAATCACATTTCTGCTTCATCAGGCTGGCTGCCTGAAGAAAGATGATTAAAAGCAGATGTACCCATGTTCTCATGTGAAAGGAATTTGGGCTTTTGTGTCAGCTGTACGGTGAGTGACCAGCACGGGGGAGTATTTCAGCGCTCTTTAATTTGTTGCAGGTGCTGGGATCCAATATCCAATGGTGCAGCAGAGCTGAGAATCAGCACGTAGGTGTGTGGAGGGATGTCACACCTTGGGTCAGCAGGAGGGCCAGAAGGAGAAGGTATGACCTGCAGGTTCACCCAACTGCAGGAAACAAGGCTCCATCTTGTAAAGACCTACACCCCTGGTAAATGCCAACTATGTTCAAAACCTCTCACGGCTGCAGCAGCAAAACTTGGAGGAGGGGGAATGTCAGGAAGATGTGCCGCGGGAGGTTTAGGCTGGACATTAAGAAAAGGTTCTTCCCCCAGAGGGTGGTGGAGCACTGGAACAGGCTCCCCAGGGAGGTGTCACGGCCCCAAGCCTGACAGTGTTCAAGAAGAGACTGGACAGCACCCTCAGACACATGGTGTGAACTGTGAGGTTGTCACATACAGGGACAGGGGTTGGACTTGATCCTTGCAGGTCCATTCCAGCTCAGGACATTCTATGATTTTATGTTTTACTCCTGGTGCAATGTTTCTTACCTCTTGTGATAGAGAATCCAGGAGGAATAAATGGGATTGCCATCAGCAATATCAAAATAATTTATCTGAATCTGTAACTAGTCAGGGACAGACAACAATTGTGGCATCTGGTTACAGAAAAACTCTGTTTTTTAATGGGACATCCAAGTAACATGGCAAATGGCCCAGGGGGATCAAAATCAGTTTAAATAAACTTCTGATGCACTTTGGAGGCACATGATGTATTTCTAGTGCCAGAACAGCTAAGACAAGATGCATATCCAGGTGTGCAGTGGAAATGGATGTACGCATTGGATCATACCCCAGGATGTCTGGCCACATGGGGGTCAATATTCGTGACCATAGCATGTATCTGGACATAGAGTGGTGAAGCAGCCACATGCATTCCTTAAGAGCCCAGATACTCCACACAAGCCTCACGTAAAGGCAACCAGCCACACATTCACATGCACGTAGGAGTACTGAAAGGCGAGACTGTATTTACTGCCACTGCTTGGAAGTAACATGATCATGCAGACCTCAAAAATACCACTACTGTTTACTGTGCAAAACCCCATTCTCCTAGTCTAGGGATGTAAACCAAATGGAACAGGATGTGGAAGCCTCCAAAAGCTTTTTTTGTTCTTCATTGACACAACAGGAAACATCAGTGATTACTTGAAGAGATCTGCCCTCTTGGAAGACTAAAATTTAGGTTCAAGTCTGGTCCCTGGGGCTCTAGTGTGGTGAATGCTTTTCAGCAGCAGGGATGGGTTAAGCAATCCCTGTCCTGCCTCTTCCCACACTGTTGTGTTTTCTCACAGTGATCCAGATGAGGGAAGTGGCCTTGGCTGCAAGTACCCCAAGGGAAAAAAAGAAAAACAATCTCCCCATCACTTGAGCTGACATTCTGATGTGCCCTGTTGCTGAGTGAGACACAGCACAACGGACTGGAGGACACCAGGCAGGGATGAGGATCAAACTATATGAGACTGAGCCACCCAGATGACTTATGACCATGACCACCCTCTCTTCTCCCTGTGTTGTCAAGGTGCCACAGAGCAGGGGATGCCGAGGGCACCCAGCCTTTTGCTGTGTAAGATAACTGGTTACACTGATGTGGCTGAAAGCCATTCATGGTGGAGCTTCACTGCTCCCTCCTCCTGGCTGCCATGTCCCACAGTACTGTCCCCTGGTCAGGAGAGCCTGATGGCACCTCAGCGTGCCACAGCCATGGGGTTAGTGAGAGAGTTTGAGGGGGTTAGCTACCTCAGGAAGACATTGCAGCAAAGCTCATGAGTGAGAAAAATCCCAGCGTATGGCCTGATCCAGGGTCCTTCTGTGGGCTGAGTTTCCTAGACTGGACATCTGGGACATAGATGATTCAGCAAGTCACCTGTCACCCTGGAGACATTCCAGGCCAGGCTGGATGGGTCTCTCAGCAACCTGATCTAGTTGATGTCCCTGCTCATTGCAGGGTAGGGTGGACTAGATGAAGTGTAAAGGTCCCTTACAGCCCAAACTATTCTGTGAGTCTAAGAAACATTGATAGGTAGCAACTTGAGGAGAAACCTTCCATCATACAGAAACTGAAATATCAGCTAAGTGAAAACTCTGCATAAAAAGATTTTGTACACAGCCACCATTTCATATAGTCTGTGACTATAATTCTGCATTTGTCATAATCGAAACTTTCTTGCATATGTCAAGTATGCAGGAGAACAGCTCTTAAGCCATCCCCCAGCTCAGAGGTACAAATCTTTAAACTCTACAACCAGTTGCTCAGATTCTTCCTTTTTAATAACCAACAAAATAATGATTATGAAAAAAGTCATGAGACAAATCAATAAAGCCTCAGTGAGACTTTTGCCTCGGTAGAGAGCCGTGTGTAAAAGCAGTAACTGGAGCAAAAAGCTACTTCTAGACAGATGCAAAGGGAAGAAAAAAAAAACAAACTGAGGAGTTTGACAAGTCATTAGTCTGAATTACTGGAAAATGCACAGCAAAATGACAGGTAGCTTCCAGCAAATTTCTACATAAAGGTTTAGCAGAAACTTCGCCACCAAAGCTCTGAGAGGAATTAGGAATTTCATTCCTGATCACTAAGAAAGCTTCAGACATTAGCCTGAGGAAGCTTCAATATTCAGAAATCTGATGATGCAACTGTGATGGGGAAATGTCAGCAGAAGGTGGCTGCTTTTAGCACCAGGGGAGACAGACAAGAAGAGAAAGAACACAAATCCTGTTAATGGAGATATTTTATTTCAGATTTCTTGACCCATATTATTTAAATAGCACGTCAGCCCAAGTCAGAAAGAGACACAGTTTCTTTTTTTTCACATTTGTGATTTTCCTTCTTGTTGACAATAATAGCAGTAAACAAATCCTTCAGTTACTGAGCCACACAGTAACTAAACCAGCTATTTTGAATAAATTCTTCCTGTTCTCCTGCAGACTCTGCCTCTTTTGGCTGTTGCCCCTGCCTCCTCACATTCCAGCCATGGCTCTGCTTATACATCTGTGTTTCACAGTACGAGTAACTCAGGCTGGAACATATTTATACTTGTCTCCCTTACGCTAATGGACCACACTATGAATGGCCCCTTCTGTAAGTACACGAGCGAGCTCTCAGAGCCAAGCAGTGTTTTGCTGAAGGTGTCAGCACACAGGTAACCTGCTGCTAGCTTTATTCCGTAAATAACTACAGCAGTATTTGGGGGGGGGGAAGGGCAAAAGCCCACAGCACCCCCTGTCCCAGTTAAATGAGTGAATTCCATCAAAATCCTCCTCCCCTTCAGACTTCAATACTTGTCTAAAGCAGATGGCCCCATAAATAATACATCCTAGGAAACCCGATCAGCTACCTCTGGGATATGCTTGAGCTCCTGTCTCTCATAATATCATCGCTCAATTAGCTCTGGGAATTCTTTTAATTTAATCCTTTTAACAGGTCATGTGCACAAGAAGCTGTGACAGAAAAATTAGATGCATTTGGTTGGGCTAAACCCTTGGTAGCCTGGAGCTAGCATGTCCCTGCTTGCTGTTTTCAGGGACTTGCACGCCCACATGCAGTTCCTGACCCCTCACTCCCCGAGCCTGAGGCAAGGGAGACCAGAACTGATGTGGATAAACATGGGGAGGATGGGAAAGAGGGACCAGGGGACAGTGTATCTGAGCAGCATCGTCCCATGTAGCCAGAGGGCTCAGCAGGAAAAACCATCCTTGAGACGGCAAGTGCTTGCTGCCTTGTCTGGGAGTGGAATATGTCATCTTCATTTTAGGATGTAAGACACAAATGCATAAATTCCCTTTTCTTTGTCTTTAGTACCTACTGCTTTTTCAAATTACTGCATTTTAACAGGTGTGCAGGGAGGTCCCATAGGTTTTGTTCTCACCCTCACCCAACCCCACTCCAGGTATCTGGGCAGAAATACCAAGTATAATACCACAGATGAGGTGGATCCTTCTTACAGTTACCCCTGTAGTGATGCCAGCCTCAGGGCTTCCTGTTCTCCTCCTCCTCCTCTCCCTCCCCTGCTACAGGCTGAGCTCCACATAAATTGGCAAAATTGGCATCACGGCAGTCCCTGCTTGGCTGATCAGGTCCTTTGCAAGTTGAATTTCATGTCCCCAGTATCCAGTCTGCTGCAAAACATGTTTATAGCACTGCTCTGTGAACAACTTCAACAAAATGACCCCAAGTATTCAAAAAAAGAAAATAAGCAACTTTCTGTTTTCTATTGTTAAGCTGTATGTTCCCAAGGCCTGGGTGCACAGAGGTGCCGCCCAGTTTTATCTGCACAATTCAGGCAGCAGCGAACTGTGATGGAGAGTGTGGAGAAATGTGACTTTTCCGAATGATTTGCTTGACAAGAAAATTTCATTGCAGACCCACACCCTGACACTGCACTCTAGGCATGAATCTGATGCTCTTAGCATGGGTACCGCAAAACCCCCTCTCCTCAACTTCCCCTGCCACTCATCCCCTCTCCTGGTTGCTCCAGGGAATGGGCACAGCTGAAGCCATGGCCAGGTTTGTGCTACCTTTGTTGCAGACATTTGCAAGGATGGATGTGCAGGATGAAGCTGGGGGAGGAAGCACGTCCATAGGTACAGGGGAGAGGGGCAAGTGCAGAGACTGCTTTTCACGTCTGTGGAGCCACCGTCTGGTCCCTGCGGTCACACGGGCTGCAGTGGGAAAGCCCAAAGACCCGTTTAAGGGTTTGGGAACTACTCTGCTGCTTTAAAAAAATGGGACCGGAAAAGAAAAGCTGGTCTTGAGTTCTTATCTGGAAATGCCTGCAGGGTGCAAATATTTTAAAGTAGCACTGCTGAGACTGCATGCCTTTTAAATCATAACAAATCATATCTTGCATTTCTGTAATGCCTTTCATCCTATGTTATCTTCACAAACATAAACACATGAAGTTCAACAAGGCATCTGAGGAAGTATTTTGCTGTGTGGGAGCTTTCACATCCCAGTTTGGCAGATGAGCAGACATGTGGGGTCAGTAGTGGCCTGCCACCCCATGTCAGACAGGATATCTGAGGTACCAGTTGGAACATGATCAAGATCTCCTGACCACCAGCTTTATGCTCAAGTTAGGAGACATCTTTCCCTGGTAGCCCTGCAACTTTATTTGTCAAGAGACTGGCTCACGGATCCAGAAAATAAAGTTTTGAGGGGGGGGAGACTGCAGGGGACAAAGCAAAGTCAACTTGTCTAGCTGTTTTCTTTTGAGTATTCAGTGTCTATTCAATGCACTGGAAATGCAGAGATGTCACCCCATTTAGGTTTCTATCTTCTGCATGCCTGGTTGGTATCCTACTGGAAACCGATTACCAAGAGACACATTTACTGTGTGGCGAATCAGAATTTGTTATTATCACCACCCCATTAATTTCCACACACATCTGCTGGAGTACTTGTTTCTGCCTGTGTCTCACATTTATCTTCATCTAATCCACTTTTTACTGCCCTTGTCTTAGTGCCAGCAACTATCATGAGGCACTGTTAACACTTGTTAGTTAACCATTTGCAATCGTCAGCTCTTCAGACTCCACATTACACTAGTCGTTGGAGTTTAGCGAGTTTAAGTTCTGCGATATGGCAATTATTTAACTACATAATGAAATAAGTCCAAGGAAGCACCCTGAGCCAGTCCCAGTCCCCCAGGGGTGGGAGGGGAGAGGAAATCTGGGATTTTCAAAGAGATCCAGGAACTGAGGAGCCCAGTTCCACCTGGATGTCAGTTGGACTGGGCTATGCTCAGCCCTGCCAGCTTCCTCTAGAAAGCTCAGCCTAAATCTTTTGATAAGCAAATAGTCAAGAGGTTTTGCATGGCCTAAGCCTTCTTCAGGTCCATCACCTGCCTGAACATGCCCCAGCAGCCCCCACCCTTCTGGCTGCTGCCGCCTCTCCGAGGCACCAGGAAGGTGGGATGCTGCTGGCTGATACGAAACCTCAGCCTCAGCAGCCTTTCATCTCCTGTCTTTCAGCCACTGTCCAAATAGAACATGTCCCTAGTGAAGGGGAAATGTTGCTGAAAAGACAACACATCCTGCTCTCAGACACACTGGCTTCCTATCTGCGCCTCCTGCCTACAGGACATCTCAGGTTAAAACGTTTTCTGCTGAATCAAAAATAATTTCTCCCATACTACCTGACAGCCTCTTTTCCTCTGTCAAATGTAATTAGCTTCCCCTAGTTAAAGGGCTGCAGCCAGGCTCAGCAGGAAGCTGGAGGAGCTCAGTCCTCAACAAGCAGCTTTTCATTTCTGCTCAGCATTCAGGCAGCTGAAAGGCAGGAAGGCCTCACCAGTCTCCTCTGGGGCACCCCATGGTGTTGGCCATCTTCTGTTTGGAGACATGAGCACAGCCCAGGCTCCAGTGGCCAAGGAGGCTGTGCTGCTGCCAGGCAGGGGTGGGCACCCATGGGACACCATGCTAGCAGGTGGTCTATGCTCAGCATGGCCAAGACCTGTAGATGTTAGCCAAAGGTTTCCTCTCGTCTAGTTCCATACCTGGTAATGTGCTAAATAAAATGTAAAAGAGGTCTCGATACCATCTTCCAGCAGCAAGTGATTGCCTGGTGCGCTGTGATCTGTCCTATTCAGATTTATTGTGCCCCGCTGGAGTTACACATCTTCTCTCTGCCTTCATCTGAAATACATACCTAGTAGTTGTACATTGACAGGAGAAAAATATCCCCCCAGAGTCCCCTGGGCAACTCCATGAACCCTGCATGTAGGGAGGTTTGTTGCACCAATGGCCTTAACAGCTCTACCCAGGTGCAGAGGGCTTCCCAGCCTCTCCATGGAGCAAGAAGGAGACAACAAATGGGAACCATCATATTTTCATCTGCACAGCCATCTGCAGTAGTTCAAATTATATGCATGTGTCCATGCTAGAATCTCCTCTGCTCCAATTTTCCCTTTGCACCTGATCTCTCTCTTGCTTACTTACCCCTCTGTGACTTTATACACATTGTGTGAAGTCAGTTTTGAAAGAGCATCATTTTGTAAGGGACATGCTATCATAAATTTACAGAGGTGCCTGGTGTAGTCATGAATAGCCCACCTCCTTTCCCATTCAGGTACTGTGACATCCCGTTAACTTTGAGAATAGCAAATCACATCTTGTGTCAAGGCTGAATTCATCTGACTTCAATTTCTACCTGCCTGATCTTGTTATCCCCTTGTCTGCAACTTTATACCACCTCACCATTCCCTTATCAGATTGATTTTTCTGTGTGTAAGAATATAAGCCACCACTCAGCTTCCTCCTTGGCAAGAAAGTCAGCCTGTCTACCTGAAGTCATACCTGGGGAGGCTTGGTCTCCTGGCTGAGGGTCACCCTGGCTGTCCTCCGCTGGACTCTCCCCAGTATTTCCTCATCCTCCGTGTGGTGTAGACCCCATAGTGGGCATCTTACTCCTGAAGTGGTCTCATTCGTGCTTCACAGAGGCACAGCAACGTGCCTGCTTCTGTTTGATCTCCCTCTTGTGCATCATTGCCCTGGGATGTTGTGTCAAGGAAGTTATTCATAAGCACTCACAGATTCCTGAGACAGACTCTCCTGTTTTACAGGTACTCCTTACATTTTCCAGGTGGCAATTTGCCTCTATTTTAGAAATATTTGAACATGTTTTGGATGCTGATTATTAACCAGACATTATTCTCTCTCAGTAACCTGTCATTATCTCTGTAGTTTCATCCACTAACTTTCCCACAGTGCATTTTATTTTACAGCACAGGCTGATTGTGACACTTAATGATTTGAGTATTAGATGAAATTTTGCTGGCTAAAACTCTTGAAGGGGGGGGCGTTTTGTTTTTGTTTTCCACAGGTCTTCTTGACTATAAATAAATACAGGTCTCTTCCTCTTCTAATCTGTTTCTGGTGGTGTCTTAGACTACAACGCTGGCTGTCATAACGATGCTCCAGGCTCTTGCAGTGTAGAAAACAAGAAGACTGTTGATCTCCATGCCAAAGGTAAATCCCAGTAGTTTATTTAGAAGCAATTACACTTCTAAAGTTAAAGTTTAATTACTAAAGTACCTGAACATTCACCAGGTTAATTAGACAGGATCAGCAAAATCTCATCCAGATGTGGTGGTTTCTTTATTTCCATTTAGATATGGATCTGTTTCAGTTTCAATGGACTCTTCTGTGAACCTTCGTATTCAAGTCAGCAAAAGTGCCTGCAGCCTTTTTTCTTTTCTCACGTGCTCTTTTATTTTTTTTTTTCAATTTTTGTCAGTGTTGATTACGAAGTGGCACCCTGCTTCACTCCAAATGCATAATCCTGTCTGAAGCTCACCGAAGCCGATGAAAGTCCTTCCATTGGTCTCAGAAGTCCCTACCTGAGGCTCATAATCTATGTATTACCTTGGCCGTAGGAATCTGAGGTATGTAAAGAACATAATCTCTTTCTATCATGTCTTCTTTTTGTTCCTTTTTTTTCAAACATACTATACAAGCTGTTAATGGAGCAAATGACATGGAAACATAATCTGTATTCCTGCAGGTTTTGTGGCTGTGCTTGCTGCTCGTTCCTTATCACCTAAAGTGATGAAGCCACGTTGGTGATACCGTAATTGAGTTTAGTGGAAGTGATTTATCAGGTTGCTAACAGAGAATGAAAACTTTTGGGCAGGGAGGGGCAACAAGCAGCAGGAGAACAGGAACTTTTCAGAAACAAGAGTCTTGTTTTTTTTATGCAAATGGTTGTATTAATGAAAATTAAGGGAACAAAACCACAGTAACAACAATTTTGCTTACGGAGCAGATGACATCTTATCTAAGGAAAAAGGATTTAAAAGTTCTTCCTGAAATGTCATCTGCATTTCATTATCTCCCTGGTAACACCTAGTGTGTAGGATCTGTTCTTCACTCCTTGCTGTTAACTGATTAGGAATAAGTCTATAATTCTTCATTATGCGGAAAAACGTGGAAGACACAGTTGAACACAGGAACAATAAACATACTTTTAGTGTTTCTTCATGGGAAAGAATAATTTTTTCCAAGAGTCAAACCGAAGTCCTAATGGGCTCGAAAGAAAGGCCTCACGGATTTCAATAGAGTTTGAACCGAGCTTTTGTTTAGTTTATTTTCCTGTCCTTACATTTATGAATTGTTATCTCATATTTGCAATGTGGTAGTACTCAAAAGCCCCAAACTCAGTGGTGCCATCATGCTGAGCTTCAGATAAGCATCCATGAAGACACCAGGTTCTAAAAGTGAACGTGCACCTTATGGCTGCTGGAGCTTGTGAAACTGCAAATTCCCACAACTGTCCTCAGTGGCCTTGGGCCTGGTGGCTTTCACTCTGCCAGGGCTGAGGAGAAAAGTCACTTCTCCTGGCAGGGGCTGCTGTGGGGACCATGACCACCAGCAACTCCTGAAGGTGACACCGACCTGCAGAGGGGAAGGTGGTCAGATGTCCAGTACCTGCAGCTACGTTTGGTGAAACTGCACTTCAGCAGTTAATCAGTGACCTGACAAGTTTAAAATTAAGCTGGTGATTCAAAGTGTTGCTGAATAGCTTAGGAGGATGTTCTGAGACCTGGCACCAATAATTTAGCAATGGTCTAGATTGAGAGATCATAGAGTTTCCGGGAACTGGTGTCTATGTACAGTGCCTATCTTCTGAGCCCACCAACTTCCTCACCAAGGACAAAATAAATCCATTATCATGATAGGCTCAACCTTATTTGGCTGGAGAGCCATGTTTTTGGAGAAATTCTGCTTTTCCTTTAATTGATTGTTTTGTTTTCTTCTCTAATGGTAGAGGAACTGTGAAACTGCCCTATCAAGAATTTCTAATTTTGATAAATTAATCGTTTCTGTGTAGAGCGATTGATCACAGGAGATGCTGGGAAACACACTTGCTTGTTTCAGAATGTCTCAAATTCATTAGCTATTCCACTTGAGCTACAAGTTAGTGAGCAAGATGAAAAAAACTCTAGAATAACTCTTTGCAGCTTCTGGTTTTTAAACAGGCAGCTAACAATTTATCATTCCCCTCTTTTCAGTTGTTTTATTTTTCATATGAAAGAGAATGGAATCAGCTTTTCTATTAAATAAAAAGATGAGGATAAAGTTCCCCTTGCTAAATCAGGTCTGCCAGCATCTCCTTATCTCCACGTAACAATTGTTATTTTCTAAATATTCTTTTCCCATTATCCTGTGAGTATTTAGTTGCTGTTTTTTCTATCAAGATTTCTCTAAGGCAGGCCTCTAAAATTGCTGTAGCAATGTTTTGCCTTATATTTTCTTCTCTTGTTTGGTAGGCAGGGTGGCTTCCATTCCAGAAAGCCAAAAAGGGCTTATCACCACAGGACCAGCATGGATTTTTCCTTTTCCCCTAGACCCTACATGGAGCTACCTTGAGAAGTCTGCACCATGGTCCCCTGTACTTGCAATTTCAGAAAAGCCACCAGGATGCTCAGAGGAGCTGGGGGTGTGGTACGTCTGGTCTGTCATGGTTAAATGCTGCATTCAGACCATTTGGCCACATTAAGCCATGTTGAAACCTTGAAGAGCTGTTTGGGTACCTCTGCCTCAGCCCCTGCATGTACTCTGAACCATTTGCTCTCCAGTTCCCATGCCAGGATAATGCATCCTGACCAAAACAGTCATGCAGTCTTGCAGCTTTATTAAATGTCCATGGGGTGAGGACACTACTCACAGAGCCTCTACACATCCACTGTCTGAGAGAGTGTGCAATCCCACCCAGTGAAACAGATGTGATGTACAAATGAGCAGGTCTGAGGTGGTGGAGATAAGAAAGAAGAAAAACCAGAAGAAAAACAGGTGTGAAGGAGTCATCCCACAACAAGTTCAGCCAAATTCTGCAGCAAACCAGTACACTGAATAAGGAGGGGACTTGGTCTGCAAAACTGCAGTGGCTGCCAAAAGTCTTTCCTGCTGGTTCTTGAACTTATGTTTCACAATTAAATCATCCAGAGGCCTCAGGCAAGTTTAGGACTGTGATATGCAAAGGGATGCCATTGCTGCATGGAGAATGAGAAAGACTTTCTATAAAAAATGCTTAAAAATATCTCAAGGGTAGGTTTTGAGAGGATGGGACCAGACTCTTTTCAACGGTGCCAAATGATAGGATGAGGGACAATAGGCACAGACAGGCACAGACTGAAGCATAGGAGGCTCCATCACATGAGGAGAAACTTCTATACCTTGAGGGTGCCAGAGCACTGGAACAGGCTGCCCAGAGAGGTTGTGAAGTCTCCTTCTCTGGAAACATTCAAAACCCGCCTGGACACATTCCTGTGTGATCTGCTCTGGGTGAACCTGCTTTAGCAGGTGGGTTGGACCAGATGATCTCCAGAGGTCCCTTCCAACTCCAACCATTCTGCAATTCTGTGAAAAAGGGCATTCGAGTATGGAATTCAAAGTCAAAGAGCTTCAAATAACTGAAGGCTGTAGACTTCAGACAGTAGGCTGCTTCCCTCATCATCTTCCTCTAAATAACTCACAACTTTCAGAGCCCATTCTACTCTTAACACCAGCCTGAATGCAAGTAAACATTGTCAGGACAATAGTCCAGACTGTCCTATGAGCTCAGCCTGAACAACTAGTAGCAGTAATGCAACTGGAAGATGCCTGTTGTGTCATTAAATCCAGTCTTTGGCAGTCACAGGCAAACATAGAATGGAAGGATCCACACCCCTTCTTTGTGTTGCCACAAAATGCTTCATCAATCCATGACAAACTTAAGATCTCTGGTGCAGAAATAAAACACAAGCAAGCCACCTCAAAGGATCACAGAAAGGTAGCAAAAAGGGTCCTAATGTCCTAGAACTATGCCAGAATAAGAAGTCTGTCAGAATAAAAAGCCCAGATGACCTTCCAGGGTGGACTTTGCCTTGTGTTACTTCAGGAGGCAAAACCCCCACTGGTTCTTGATTTTGATTCTTATTTCTGACCTGATGATCATCTGAGTTCTGAGTCTGAGGTCCAGAGAGGTGACCCAGCCACTCACAAGGTTGCTCGGTCCTACACAGAGAAGCTTTGCCTCCTGTCCACCTTCTCCCTTCCTGCTGTTGCCAGTCTCTGACCTCCAGAAGGAGGACAAACATCAGTCACTGCATCTTGTCCAAACTTTCCTGATTCCCCACAGACAAACTGTGCATCAAAAGAAGAAACAATGTGCCCGGGGTCCTACAAAGGACCATCAGAAGCATAGAATTAATTAATTTTTATCCCAACTTATCAGGAGTCATAATCAACAGAGCATTTTGCCAGAGAATCTGTGGCTGAGGATCTAGTTGCATTTTCATGATTAACCAGGATTTGGAAGTTGAAATCTTAAGCCGTTTCTGATCATCTCATATTGAAACATGAAAGCTCTGTGAAGTCATACATACTAGTGAGGAACATGGTAGGCAGAAGGCCTGTTACCTGCCAATTAATTTATTCAGGGAAACAGTTCTAATCAGAATTTCAGAATTAATAAAAAAACAAATCAGGGCACCTTTAAAAGTTCCTCATCTCCTACTGTTATTTTCCTGCATTATGTCATTTTCTTCTATTTTTGAGATGATAAACACTTCCACAGCAACAATTTTGATGTCACAAACAGAAAATAATGATTTCAAGAGAGAGATGAAGCAGGAGCAGATGACCTCTTTAAAATTAATAATAATCATCCTCTTGTCCTGGAAACACCTTTGGTTACAAAAAATTAGAAGACAAATAGAAAAACAAAGTGATATATAAGTCCCAGAACTGTCACTGAAGACCATAGTTTGTTTCGAAGCCTTCAAACGAGACACAAGTGGGTCTTTTACCCTGTAGCTACTGCTGCCCCCAAAAAAAGCAAAACCAAAATAAAAGTGCTCCTCTTTCTACTGTGAAATTATGACCAGGATATGGTATTAAGCACCACATCAGTGCTGTTCCCACAGAAGACGAGGTCAGAGTTTGACCTTTCACTTTATTTTTAAATGTTGGTTGTTTTTTTTTTTTTTTTTCATTTGAACACATAAGTAGTAGTAGTTTAAGGAAAGAAAGAAAAAAAAAAAAAGGTCCAGATGCTTGATGAAATGTCAGCAAGAAATCAGTTGATTCTGCTTCCACTTGATAAATTTAATATCCTTACTGCAGTGGTAGACCACCATAGTTCACTTCCAGAGGGATGAGCATACCCCAGTAAGATACATTATTTCCTTAGGGTGAAATAAATGTCTCAGAAAATAGCAGAACTGAAAGAAAATGAAAAACACCAGCTATGAAATTAGGGCAAACCTATGATCTGCCTCTAGTCTAGAGAATACATAAGATAAATCAGGGAGAGTAGAAGGATGCTACGTGCAGTTCTGAAGGTGGGCAAGAGAAGACTTTGCATTGAAGTGCCTTGAAAGAAAAGGAGACTTTGGAAAGAAAAGCTTCTTAAACATCAAAAGATAAAGGACACCAATCAGGCTTAGTGAGTTAGTCTTTGAAATGCAGTACCAACTTCCAAGTCAGCAAAACATGTATAGCTTTAAGTGGAACAGCTCTGTGTTCCCTTGTACTCCTGAAAAGCTACTTTCACGAACGAGACCACATGCCTCTATTAACGAAATTCCTTTTTCTGCAGTCTGTGTGTCCAAAAATAAACCATTAAAGCAGAAAATCCTCCTGTTGAGAGAAATCAAGAGGACTGCCTCAGCTGCCTATTTAAAGCCTTTCCCGAGGCTGGATGCACCCTTTTGCTTACACACACTAGTGCACATGGCTGCAGGTAACAATCCAATTGCAGCACCTAATTTAGACACTTCTGCAGCCCAAATTGAGTACATCAGGTTGGATGGGGAGCACCTTCCCATCACTGCTTTCAGTCCCCAGCTGGGAAGATATTTTAGCACCGAAATGGCCGTGCGCAGCTGGAGGAGCAGGGGTATGACAGCCATAGGGCTGGTTTTCTTGCTCAGCTGCTTGCTGGGTATAGAGCAACCAAACAGGCATCACATTTTAAACAAGCACACCCATCCAGACACCTCTGTATCATTTGCTTCCATGAGATAAAAGGAGAGATAGAAAGTACAGTTTCATTTCCAGCTTCCAAGAGATGATTGCAGACAACTTAAACAACAGGACCACTGATGGAAGCGCGTTTTCCAAAGGTGCTGCAATACAGCCAGCAGAAAGAACACCACACTGAACTTTGTAAGAGGAGCTGGACGTATATACTGTAACATAAGTGGATTATCACATCACATAAGTGCAATTTCTGAGGGACTTCTCCCCACTTCAGCAGGGAAGTTTGCCAGCAGCCCCGCGCTGCGTGCGAGGTGGTGAGGAGTGCTGCTTCCTCAAGCCAACCTGAGAGACGGGACAAACATGGCCACCTTCCCCTTCTGGGGAGACCTATCAAGGAACAAACTTCCACAAATCCAAAGCAGCAAGACAGGGAGGCCTTTTCTCTACTTTCTTTAAAAAAAAAAACAAGTTCCAGTCCTGCTAAGGAAGGCTGAATGAGAGAGAGACAGAAGGTATTAACCTATTAAAAATAAATGATTCAGACATGAATTTTTGAGACTTGCACCATATGGCTGGAAAACTTCTCAGGATTGAAAAAAAATCCTCCTGAGACTGAATTTCCTTTTGATAGGAACTTGAGTAAGGGTGTGCTCACTGGGGGCCTTTAAACACTCCTTGTTAAAGCAGATGCTTGGCTGCTTACCTGTGGCAATGACACATGGCTCTTCCTTTCATCAGCAATTTGGTTTACTTTTGAGCGGTCAGGTTTGTAGCTCTTTAAGAACTTTAAAAAAAGTCATGACTTGTTAGTTCTCTTCCTATACCTTGCTCTTTGAAAGACTAGACAGCATGCAAACCACATGCTAAATAATATTTAAATGCCTGTCTCCTTTAGCACCCCTGCTGTTGGAAGGCAGCTCTGTGCTGGGGTGACCTCCCTAAGGTGTCTGAGGAGCAAAGAGGGGAAGAAAGGCACCAGCACCACTCAGGTATGGAGCTGGGTGGCAGACAAGTGCAGTCACTTGTGCTGCCAAGCCCAAAACCTGCACCAGCTGCAAGCCTGAGTTACCTGTCTGGAAGAGCCATTGTCTCAGTTTGGACTCCAGTCTGAGACTGAACCAAAGGTTTTGGGCAGACTGGGAAGGGGTGGGGGGAAATTGGTCTTGGCGTAGAGAATCACAGAATCATAGAATCATAGGATAGTTTGGGTTGGAAGGGACCTTCAAAGGTCATCTAGTCCAACCCGTTTGCAATGAGCAGGGACATCAGCAACTAGATCAGGTTGCTCAGAGCCCCGTCCAGCCTGGCCTGGAATGTCTCCAGGGATGGGGCATCTACCACCTCTCTGGGAAACCTGGGCCAGTGTTTCACCACCCTCATTGCAAAAAATTTCTTCCTCGTGTCCAGCCTGAATCTCCCCTCCTTAGGTTTAAAACCATCACCCCTTGTCCTATCACAACAGGCCCTGCTAAAAAGTCTGTCCCATCTTTCTTATAGGCACATTTTAAGTACTGAAAGTCCTTACAGTGAGTATTTTAAGTACTTTTAGTGAGTTTGAGGCTAAAATTCTTACAGTAAAACACAGGCAGGCCAGGCAGGCTGCATCCCAGGATTCAGGATCAGACAGGGAGAGCCTCAGCCTTCTCTCTCACCTGCACGTTGCGAGTCAGGCAGTACATTGACTGCAGAGGGTCCCTTCTACTCCACCCTTGGGCTTGCATCTTGCATATGGAAGGCTGCAGCAGGATGCACTAGGGGAGCTGGGAGGAACAAAAACTCTGACTTGCATGGGGCTTTGGCTTGGATATCACACAAGTGTTTTATCAGCTCCACTGAGGGGAAGAAGGCAGGCTCTTGGGACACAACAGTAGAGATCTGTGGAGGAGAGACAGGTCCTGCCACTTGCTCCTTGCAAAGAATGGGTTAACAGCATGTGATGGACAAGGTCACGTCTGCTTTTTAATTAACATGTCATTTATTGATTGAATCTTGAAGTGTCAGGGTCTTGCTCAGGCAAAGGGACTGCAGAATGAGAGGGAAAAACATCTTTAGAAGGCTGTAGGACTGAGCTGTGACGAGTGCTGTGGAAGTGGCTATGGCCCCTGTATGTGAGTGATACACAGGGGGGTGCAGGAGCACCCCATCAGCTGTAATGCAGCTGATGCAGGTCTGGCAATTGATGGAGAGACCAGCTACCATGCAGCAGCTGCTTCAACATCTGGAGGGGCTGACCACCTCCCGCAGTACTCTGTGGCCTTCTGGCTGTCATGCCTAGAAAGGGTCACGGAGCTAGGAGCAAGCTCATGATTTTTCTAAGACAGCAAAGCTTGGGGTGAAGGAAGGTAACAAGAAACCCTTTGGCCACATGCTGTTGTTATGCCCCAATTCTTTAAAAAGCAAGATAAATGAGAGGTCCTAGCTCAGGTCAAACTATCCTAACACAGCCTCTTAGGGATGGTGATTAATCAGTAATTGGCACACACACAAAAAAAGGCCAGAGGAGCAGGGGAACAGGAGAGCATCCCTGCAGACTCAGATCTGTCCTTGTTTTGTGTTCCCTCTCCTCAGATACAGGACTTGCAGCCAAGCAGATCACCTGCCACTGTCCTGAAACCCACACAAGCTGGGGGCTGCACTCCCCTGCATTGGCCACACTTTCCAGCCTTTTTTCACAGGAGCAGCTCCCCACTGGACCCCTGCTCACTGCAGGAACCTGAAGAATTTTGGCACAGTGTTACATCTTTCAGCTGCTTTCCTTGCCTCTAGCCCATCGCTGCTTTTTTCAGGCAGTTTCTGAGAGGAGGGTCATCCCCCAGGATGGCTGAGGCATTCCCAGGAGACCAGGAGAACTGATCTGATGGCTTAGCTGGCTTGTTGCCACGTCCTGCGGGTATGGGCACAACTCCACAGTGCAAGGACATGCGGCAAGTTGTGGGGCCTGGATTTTTTTCTTTGTTTAGTATTTTTCCTTATCTTACATGAAGCTGTGCATACACCACTATGGCCCTTTCAAGGGTGGACATGTCCTGTTATGCCATGTTTAGGTCTGTCCTGCTGCCCCAAAAGCTTGATCTTGCCACTATTTCCAGCAACGGGACAACAATGCCTTTTGTCTGTGTTTGCTTTGGGCAGCTGTGCCTCTGAAATATGAATGCTATATTTTCTCTTCTTCCTTCTCCTTCCCTTCTCTGTAAGCTCAGCTGAAGTGCTCATGTAACAGATTGCCCCCCTGCAAGTTGGGTGTTTGTGCACCTTTCTTTGCTTTTAGGACAACTTCATTTCTCCCTCTGTATAGAGACACCCGTGCTTTGTCATCACAGAGCTGCAGGCAGAGCTAGACTCTCTGAGACAATGATTACAGGGTATGAAGTAATATCTGTATCACATCATTATTTTATTCGACACGTGGTGATCGAGTAGCTGTCAGCGTCTCTCTCACTTTCCCTGTGGCAGATGACAGAGGTATCTGTGTCCCCAGCACCATCAGGCCCTTCCAGTGCCTGCATCCACTACTGAGACTCCCTCAGGTGACACTTTCCATTTTCTTCTGCTTCTGTCAGCAAAAACATTAACGTCTCTTTTGCTGCTCCTTCCATTCACTTGGCTCTGCCTTTCTGCCAATGTATATTTGCTGCACAGGATTCCCTCCACTCCCCAAAATGACAAAGTACGTGTTAGTACAGATCCAGCTGCAAGCAAACCCAGGCACTGCAGAACCTGTAAAAGGGTCTTTTGCACTTACCCAGATTATTACAAGCTATTAGTCAAGTACCTGAATGCATTGGGCTATGCAGAAAGATCATTGCTTTGTTTTCTGTTTGCTTTTTGTCTTCTGAAAGCTTTCTGTCACAGCAAATGATGCCAAACTCCTACCCATGCACTTAATTTTCAGTACGGATGCCTAGCAAGTGAGAACCTAGATTGAAAACCCATCTTCACTGCCGCATATGGTAAACATCATCAGCTAGGGGTCTACGAGCTTTGATTCAGGTCAGCTGGCATCAAAGGAGACTCAGGAGTGTTTGCTTTCAATTCCAAGGGTGAGCAAAATAATCTGCTCTAAGGCTCAGGCCTCCTCCTGCCCTTCATCAGGGGTCACTTTGGGCAGGCGGAAACAGGAGAGAGGAGAAATGATCTGCTGAATCAGCCTCCGCTTTGTTCTTCTGTGTTACGGCTGCCATCAGCAGACCTCTGAACAAGAGAGGTAAACGCGCTACCACTTCTTCAAATATTTTGCATAAAAAAGGAGTTAGTTTAATAAATCTCCCAGAGGAGGAAGAGTTGCCCTAGTTCAGCCTTTTCCCCTTTGAGCCTGGAGTAGCTACAGCTGATAGTTAGTTATCATGAGATCAGGGATGAAGGGGAGATGGGGATCCAGATTTAGATTTTGTGGGAGCTTTCTTTTGGTTTTGGCTTTGGACATGACAGCTACTCCTGACAGTTCTTCTCCATCTGCTCCCTCCTTAAATCCAGAGTGGCGATGTGCAAAGCTGGAAAAACATTCACTTTCCCAGCTTAGCCTTTGCCTTGCACCAGCCATTTACCTTCCTGATTAGGCAAACACTGTATCTGCAAATACTTATCATTTTCAGTAACTTTGCATATTCTTTCCTTCTGGTAGTTTCCCTGTGTTTTAAATTTATTTTGTGCAAAAGGAATTATTCACCCTAATTTCTGAGCATCAGCCGTGTTCTCCCCCAGGCAGGGCTGAACAGGCTGCAGCCCTTCATTCCTGCATCTGATGGAGAGGAGAAAGAAGGGTCTTGCGGGGACAGTGACCTGCAACTCCGGTGATCCAGATTTGCTTCCTCAGTGTCCTTCTGCCTCACCTGTGGAGAGCAGGGCTGGCAAATTTCCTACCCTCAGTGGTGCAAGAGGAAAAAGTGGTCAGAAAAGCGGTCAGATCTCAATGCGATCCATGCAACTGTCAACAGTACATTATTATTGTTGTTGTTGTTATTATTATTATTGTTATTATTATTGCCTTCTGTTTGCTCTTTTTTTTTTTTTCCAGCCAAGTGATTACCAAAGTGAAGTGGAGCAGCATCAACAGGAAGGTGTGAGAGACATGTCCAAGGACCCCAAGGGAGAGAGGAGGAAGCTAACCCTTATCTACGACATCCTGCAATTAATGCCAGTGCTTTCTAAGGGACTCTCTTCTACCTCTCACTGTATTTTTTGAGGAAGGCTTAGTAAACACATTTCATCTAACGCATCCTCCTTGGGCATCTCAAAGGGACCCTGAGTTGGGGAACAGGATGTGCATCAAGGCACTGTCCTGATACCAAATGCAAACCCCACTCAGAGAACCCATGGGAAGTGATGGTCACTCCTGGAAGAATAAAATCTGCCTCCATGCAGCCAGTCATTTCCCAGGATCATGAGGCTTCCTTGGGCTTTCTGAATGTCACCCCAAATGCGTGACTAGAGAGGAGCATCACTTAAAAGCAGGTTTTCAGCTTGTTGGGTGAGTGGTCGTCATGTAAGTCCTTCATGCTTCCTGCTGAAAGTGTACTTCAGCTTCCTAACAATTACATGTAATGTAAAAGGACCACAGGACCTCTGGACATACACCTGATTTCTGGTACTGAGAATGGGCATGTTGCTCATGTGGGTATATAGTCCGATAAACTCAGCCTCTTTTCTATTCTGGAAAAAATGTTCCTCAGCTAATTAGGTCCTGTGAGCAGGTTGTGATCTTTTGTAAGTTTTTGCAAATGCTGTTAATGAAAATACATCACAACAACTACTGGCAAACTGGTATTACTGCTGCTTCCTCATCTGTTTCTCTCTGCTGTGCTTGATCGCTGACTCAAGTTTGACAATATCATGGCAAGACCAGCTGAAGCCCTCACTACAGCCTAGCCATTCACACCATCTCAATACTCACTTAAAAGAACCCCTCTTTTTAGCTTTCTTTACTTTTTATTTTTCCACCCAGTTGCTTGTTTCAAGCTCTGATCTGGTGGCACAGCCGCATCCCCAGGGACAGGGGAACTCCATCCTGTGGCACCACTGCAGAATTCACTGCTTCATCAGATCACAACCTACTTGTTAATTCACTTAAATCACATGAAAAAGTGTTCTGGCTGTGGTGAAAGAATTGGGAATAAATCTTGCTCCAAAGTGTTATTTCTGCTAAAATGCAGCACATTTCAGGATACAACAATCTGATGAATAAGCCTTTTGTTATCAACCTAGCAAGGAAATGAAATGGTCAGATACATGCCAGGGCTGAAAATTCAAGGCTTTCCAATACCTTGGCAATGGCTTTACCCATGTGCCTGCTCCACCATTCATTCCTCCCCTCAATGCCTTCCCCATCACTGTCTCCTGCAGCTGGAGACCTCTTTGGCATCTCCATCCTCTTCAAACCCTTCCTTAGACCCTGTTCCTTTTGCTCTGCCTATTAAACTCCACAACAGCTCCGTGGTGGGCACAGCACAGCTTTGGTGTGCTGTGCCAAGGGCAGCTCTGCCACCCTTAGCTCACCCTGCCTTTCCTCTCTTCTGCTACCTGCAGATCTATGTATCCCTCTGTCTCTTGGCTCCAAGGAACTGGAAAGATGAACACACACCAAAACAAAGCTTGTCCTTTCTTCTTTAAGTTATAACACATGGATTGGTTTTGTTTATTTCAGCCATTTACTTTTGGGTGCAGAGTTGTGGTTTACTGCTGGTGTCACCCCAACAGTACAAGCCTTTGTGCAGGGCTGTGGCTGTATCATCTTGGAGTTGCTCCTGTCCATGTAGCCATCTCTGTTAGACATGTGGGAATCAGGTCCCATCAGTGTAACTGCATCCATGCCAGAGGGCTGTCTTGGTTTAATTTTTACAGATGGAGTCAAAGCCCTACCAAAGCCATTTAGGTAAGCCCTCATGCATCAAGTAAAAGCACAGCAGGGCTCTCTTTCCCTGCTGAATGAGGATGCTTGATGTAGTGTATTACTTTCTACCTCAGAATAACCCATGAGTTACCACTCATCAACACTTGACCTGGTATCCACCTACGGAATTCCTTAATATGTTCATTTTTTTTTTTCATCCCAGTGACTTTTTCCACTTTTCTTCCAACTTTCACTCTCCCTTCCTGGCCTTACACTCTCAGGCTTTCTGAAAAAGTAATTGCACGTGCTGCCAGTTTACTGTGATTTCCATTGCAATAGTCTAGATTCAATCCTAAAGCTTTGTGTTGCGGCTCATAATAGGACTCCCAGACCTGGATGCAACTGGGCTGATCTCAAGAAGCAGGTTTCCTTGTTTTGTTAAGGATCTGAGAAGCTACAGGGGATAACCCTCATTCAGGGTTACCTGAAATGCTAATCACTAGAGGGCCACCACAGGGCAAGGATTTCTTAACGTTTGCTGTTCTGTTTTCCAGACACATGGCTCATTCCTTTTCCTGACAGAAAATATTTCCCTTAATGCTTGGTTTCTCCTTCTGGCTACCCAACACCATTTCCCTGGATCTCTTTATTCAGGATAATAAGTATTTCCTTACAGCCCCAGGGTTGGAGCCATGTGTATGATTTTGCAGTTTGCTTGCAGAGGAGAGAAGCCCTCTGGTTGCAGGGGACAGTGTGGAGGAAAGCAGCAGCCTCACTAGCTGGTGGGTAATCACAGCTCATATGTAAACATGCTGGGGCTGACAGAACCTATCTACCAGCATGCTCCACCTCAAAAAGGCCCAAACTCCTCCATGGCCCAGTTACATATGGACACAGGACTGATTTTTGTGTATGTTCAAGAATGAACATTGAATCATATAATAGTTTGGGTTGGAAGAGACCTTCAAAGGACATCCAGTTAAAGCCCCCTGCAATGAGCAGGGACATCTGCAACTAGATCACATTGTTCAGAGCCCCGTCCAGCCTGGCCTGGAATGTCTCCAGGGATGGGGCATCTACCACCTCTCTGGGCAACCTGGGACAGAGTTTCGCCACCCTCAGTGTAAAAAATTTCTTCCTCGTGTCTAACCTGTATCTCCCCTCTTCTACTTTAAAACTATTACCCCTTATTCTGTCATAACAGGCCCTGCTAAAACGTTTGTCCCCATCTTTCTTATAGGCTCTTTGTAAGTGCTGAAAGGCCACAAGAAGGTCTCCCCGGAGCCTTCTCTTCTCCGAGCTGAACAACCCCAGCTCAGCCTTTCCTCATCCACTAGTGTCAAGTGCTATCAGCTGTCCTACATGGACATGGTGGCTACTGTTCCAGAGCAGATGGGTGCTGAGGTTTCTGTGCATGTCCTGGGGATGGATGCCCCAGCATTCTCAGCATTATAGCACAATGAAGGAAATGGTGAGCTCAATCTAGGGCCCTCCAGCTGGACTCCTGTGCCTTGAACGTATTGGAACATGTTGTACCAGGAGCTACAGAAAACAATCGCTCATAACATGGGAAGCTTTTTATTTTATTATAATTATTACATTACTTTCCAGCATAGGCACACAGAGTTGAAGAAGGGGAAAAGGAAACTTTCAAGATTCAGATGGTGGGGATTCATCGCTTGCTCCAGCTGATGGGTGGGAGACACTATATGAAAATAAACACACTGTCTTCCTCTCAGCTCCGTTGACAGGAACAGCAAGAGCCGGATGCAAAAAGAACAGGGAGGTGGTTTGATCCTTCTGTTCTGCCCAGCTGGATGCCAGGGGAGGATCTTCGAGAAGGGGGAAAGTGTATGTGGCCTGCACCAGAACAGAGAGGATGACAGGTGGTGTCTGGAGCCCGTGCTATCATCACTTCATCACAGCCATACCAGTCCACATGCATTAGTGGACAAATGCACCCATTTCACAAGGATGTCATCTGGTCTTCCATCCTCCCCATAATTAAACACAGACACAACAGTGCTACCTGGCAGAGGAGTTTTTTTTTCATTAGAGAGGAAGAACCATACATAGTGGTCACAAACACACTAGCAACACATGGCTCTATTAATAATCTTTAATTGCATTGTGCATACCCATGATACTAAAAGACAGTGAAAAGGAACATATGCTTTAAAAAGTAAAAGTGAGTCACTTGATAGCTGGAAGGAAGGCTAGAAATTGTCAACATCTCAGCACTGGAATAAGCTGCTTATCCCTTGAATAGTCCAGTTCAGGATATGGTTAAAGTAAAAAATCAGGTTACAGTAACATTAATGATTGGGAACAAGACAAAACCTAAAACTCCAATTGATGTTGGACTGACAAAGCAATGTGTAGACTGAAAAAAACACATCCCCGACAACTTTTTCATGTGAGCCATGGATGCCGGCCCCTGGCTGTAGGTAAGCCAAGGTAAGAGTCTGGGGTAGGAACAGGACTGGGTTGGAACAGGAACAGGGAGCGGGTTGGGAGCAGAGCCCCAGTTGGCATTTGGCTGCCAAGGGGTTTCCATAGTAAGGAGTAGGCAGCAAAAATATTTCTTCCCAACAACTTTTTCACTGAAATGATGGCTGGGGGTCTTGGCCCAGGGCTCAATCCATGGCTAGTGTTATGGTTAAGGCATGTGTTAGGCTTCTGAAATATTGTTCCTCTGACATCATCAGGACCATGTCTGGCTGTTCCTAGCTATAGTTAACTCTAAGTCAGGCTTTTGCTTTAGGAAAGATATAAGCTTTAAAGCTTCAGTTGATGCTGCATTTCTCACAGGCTGCTAAAAGTAGTGTCAAACTTCTAAAAAAAAAAAGAAAAAAATTATTCCTTTGACAATTGCTTGATTTGGGCTTTGGGTACTCAGCAAAGTGTTCCTCTCCCTCACAGAGTTGGGTTTAAGGTTGGGAAAGAGAAAGCTTAAAGCTCCACTCAGCGTGGCACTGCTGAGAGGGTTTTGGAGGAAAGTGTAGGCTGCAGAAAGATTGCTTTTTTTTCCTCTGATCATTGCTCTGGATGCCTGGTTAAGGATCCACTGTGCTCAGGCTTATGACTAGGGATGGAAGAGGGACAAAGCCTAGAGCTCTTGCTGCCACAGGCCTGCAAAGGGTTTGGAATAGCAAAAAACTTACCCCCCTACTAAATTTCTTTTTGTCTCTGCTATGGCTGAGTACTCTTATGTATGGAGTAGCCCACACTTTGGCTTAGGGGACACTCACAAGTGCTGTAGCTCCAGCTGGCATGGGGTTGTCAATACATTGCTGAAGGAAGAGAGAGTCTGCAAAGAGTCTTCTCCCCTCACAACTTCTTTATCTTGGCCTTTGCTTGGTCTCTTTGGCAAAAGCTCAGCTCACACACAGGGTTTAGGGTTAGGTTCAGGAAGATGTCAAAGCCTAGAGCTCCGTGTGATGTGGAACTGTCAAGGAGCTGCCTCAGAGGGATGGACGAGCTTCATTAGGACTTTGCCCCTGGCAACTTCATTATTGGTGTGGCTTGTGCTACCTGATGATAGTCCAATCAAGGCCAGTGTGTATGATTAGGAGAGGGAAAATCCTCAAACTCGAGTTGGGTTGTGGCTGACAAGTCTGCAAAAATATTTCTCTCCTGATAGCTTCTTGATTTCTGCTTTGGCTTATGGTCCTTGTAAAAGGGCTTAGCCCATGCCCAGAGTTCGAGTTTGGATTGAGGAACAAAGCTTGGAGCTTAGCTCACCTTAGGGCTGCCAAAGAAAAGGACAGGCTGCAAAATAACTTCTCTGAGAGCTTATTCATCTGGGCCCATGACATAGTGCCCTTGTTTAAGCCTCAGTCAAGTTCATTTGTCAAGGGATGTCGCTAGATGTCTTCCTCTCCAACTCAGTGGGAGTTGGATCATGCCCATTTGTTGTATTTTCCTCCTCAGGGTTCAAATCAAACCTTATTTAGATGTTACATAAAAGCCCTTTGAAACAAAACTCCCACCCAATTCTCACAAACTTGACTGTACCCAATGACTGCTCACAGTGCTCCAAAGGAGGAAGATATCATTGATGTGAGGTAAACACCATAAATAACAACATGGGACTGATGCTTCTTGGCAGAGGCTATGATCTTCAGATAAATCCATAATTTTCTTAAGGTGGATAGAAGTCTACTAGATCTTCCTTATGAGTAGATTCTGGTCATAACGTCACAGCTGGAAGCCATGTTGACATTTACACCTGTGTATCACCAAATCCCTCCTGGAACAAGGCCAATTCAACACTGTACTGCCACAACAATTGAGCTCTTCAGTGGTCAATTACACGTGTAAGAGGTTCAGCCAAACAGGTCACAGTACATGTGTTTGGGCAGGTCAGGAATATTCCTGGCCTTCAATTTTTGTCTTTTGCTCAACAGAATCAGTGGAAAGGTTCACTAGCCCCCAAACCTGAAAAATAACTACTAAATCCATTCTTAAGCCAAGGAGTGAAAGGAAATAATGGTATACTCTTAGAGCTCAGGTCTGCTAA
Organism: Columba livia; assembly: GCF_036013475.1. Lineage (NCBI taxonomy): Eukaryota > Metazoa > Chordata > Aves > Columbiformes > Columbidae > Columba > Columba livia. Next base: position 66,446,231 of record NC_088602.1, read on the forward strand.
GAGGGTTGAGTGGAGGGGCAGGGCTCACTTTGAGGAGCTGCAATTTGACTACAGCAAGAAATCAAAGAAGCACTTGAAGCAAAATAAATTATTCCTGGCAGAAAAAAAATGGGATTAAGGAGAAATAGGGGAATAATAGCAAGGCTGAAACTATGAGGAAAGGAATCAGTAGTGAAAGTTGAGAGAGGAGAGAAGAGGGAGAAGCCAAGGGCTCCTGTTAAGGTGTGAGACAAAGGAGAGACCCTCAGAGCCACCGCTGCTTCTCACCCACATCTGCAGGAGCAAAGGGACCAAGGAGCAAGACTGTCAAGCTAATGGTCAACCTGTCAGGAGCATGAGTGGCCTAGTGGGACAAGAAAGGACACTCTTGGACTTGGCATCTCGCATAGGTTTGCAGGTATCGAAGGCATCAGGTAACAGGAGAAAAGTGATTCATAGGAAACCCTGTAGAAAATATTTATTCTCCTCTAGCATTTCATGGATGGCAATCTCCAGGACACCACCACCTATGCCTGCCACTGACAACCTGCCCAACATGGATCACCGATGGTGCAAATGTTGCTGGTGGCCTTGTGTGACCAGCCAACCTGTGCTCAGACAATCACATTAATGGAGCCACAAGGCCCAGGAGTGGCCCGATGAGCTGCCCAGCTGCTTCACCGAGCACCCAGCAAAACTGTTTGCGTGGATAAAGCCAAAGTGTTGCAGTGATTCCCAGTAGCTACACCCACATTCAGAAAGGGCAGTGCAGCGACTTGTACCTTAATTTGGTATTTGCTGCTTTGTCACCCTGAGCTCGGCGCTCTGGAGAGATGTTTGTACTCAGCACTAACAAAGGCTGGGGCTGGCAGGGGTGGGTGGGCACAGTTGTCTTGTAGCTTGTTTTCATTGAAAATACAGTTTAGCACACAGCAAGATGTGCTAGTAGGTCCCATTGTGTTCTTGCACCTGCCCACAGTTAAATGGCAACACCTTGTTGGATCAAGGCCACAAGGAAAACATTTTCTGGGATGGGAGAAAGACAAAGTATAAAATCAAAACAACACACTTGGCACTAGCACTGAGAACCTGTTTTGGTGCCACAAGGACCCCAGGTCTTCCCAAAAGCATACAGGGTTCAGGGCACAACTCACTTCAGGTCACGTTGCAATCTCAGCCACATTACAGATCTGCAAGCGCCAGACCAAGCATTAGTTTCTGAAACACAGATGCAAAGCTAACATGAGCTGAAAGTAAGTTGTTGACGACCTTGCTCAAAAACATGACATTCAAATCCCCTTCAGAATTAGCCCCTCAAAAATCAAGCAAACTTAATAGCTCACTCAGTTGTCCTCACTTCAGGAAAATTTCTGTTGCCTTTGTAAACACAGCTGACTCTCCATTTTACTCCTTCCTATTGGCAATGAACTTCACTTGCTAAATAAAGATATCTAAACAATCTCTCTTTGTGCAACAATTTTTGTGCTTTCCCCATCGGTCTCTTTCAGTCAGCTGCTCCTACTCTGTGCAGTACAGTGCAAGGCAGCATTCAGAGTATGCATTAAAAATATTTGGGGTTTTGGTCAAGATACTGACAGGAAAAAAAATATTTCTGGGTATAAATGCAGGGTGAGAGAAAGCCCTTATTTCATCATGTCTCTCTAGAAAACAATGTCCTGCTACTGTTTCCTTTGCAAAAATCTAGGTTTTCTAGACAGAACTAATGGTATAAATTTACCTTAGTGTAGTATTCAGAATCTACCAAAAATCATTTCCATGCATAAAATATTTCATTTCTCTATTTTATATGCTAAAATCACTATTGCTTAAAACCCATTAGTTACTTCTGCAAGATAAACACTGACTTTATAATGAAATTACTTTTATTTTTGCTTTCTCTTGTAACCCTATATAACCAATTTCCACTCATCCTCACCCCTAGAGAAGAGTTATCCTGAGCAGAAACATCTGCTCAAGGAGAACTGGAAACCAATAGCTTTTTCTGCCCAGTCATTTCAGACTTTATGCAAATGAGCAGAAACCACTGTTCAGCAGACTCCCACTGACTTTTGGATAGGATTTTCAGTCGAAGGCAATCCCAGCAGCAGTTACTCAAAAATACCCCATCCAGGTGGTTACCTGAAGTGACTTACCAGCTTCTCCAGAGACACAACAGCCAACGATGGAGCAACAAAGCAGCAAACCTCCCCCTGCACCTCCAGCTGCACCCAGCATGAATTTCTGCCAGATATTAATCCGAAAAAGCAAGAGCAGCATTAGCTTTGAATGCAGATGGGCTTAGCCAGACTCTCCATGCACTCCAGCCCTAGTCAAGTAATTTCCCATGTGTCAATCCAATCCCAGCTTTTTTTTTTTTTTCTAAATACCATCGTTAGATGAGGAGAAACCCCTGTGAAACAAATTGTTATGTTGCCAGTGTAGCTTGGTCCCTATTAAAATAAAAAAGGGGATGATGATAAGAGGACACACACATTACTAGGTCAAGAGGGAAGAAGACTGTGTACTTACCAGTACTGCACAACCGTGCGGGCTCTGCAACTGACACATGACATTTTAAGCATGCATGAGTCCTTCTGACACGCCGCAGGGAAAAAGCAACTCCTCTGAGACTTGGGAAGAAGGATTTACTTGCCTCACTATGCCTCAGCTTATGAGTGTGCTTCATTAATTTGGTTTTAAATGACTCTGAAGACACTGCAGAGTTACCATTTCATCTACTCAAGTAAATGATTTGGTTAGGGGAAAAAAAAAAGTTGTTGTTGTTTCCATCTGAGAGCAAGCGCTTCTCACTTCACCAGCTGCACAGACAGACCTTTGTTCAATAAATCCTACGTGCATTTCCAGCGGCCGGCACAGAAGGACAGATTGTGCCTGGCAGAGGGAGGATGGGTGTGAAAAGCATCCCAGCGGTGCTGGCTCAGTGGCTCACCGCTGTCAGGATGGGGGGACAGGGAAACTGTGCCAGTCTGTTCGAGCTGCTAGATTTCCTTAAAGGAGAAGGTTGTCCCTACCTCCCCCAGCCTAGACCAAGTTCTGGCCCCTCATCAATGTGTCCCGTTGCCAGTTATTACCCAAATGTTGCAGGGCTTGTAATTCAGCTCCATGCCTCAATCATCCTGAAAGAGGGAAGAGAGAAAAGCTGTGTACAAAGGAACATTGATTTTTAAATGCCATTTTGTTTTGGATTAATACATCTTCCTTTAGGTTTCATAGAATCACAGAGTAGTTTGGGTTGGAAGAGACCTTCAAAGGCCATCTAGTCCAACCCCCCTGCAATGAGCAGGGACATCTGTAACTAGATCACATTGTTCAGAGCCCCGTCCAGCCTGGCCTGGAATGTCTCCAGGGATGGGGCATCTACCACCTCTCTGGGAAACCTGGGCCAGAGTTTCACCACCCTCAGTGTAAAAAATTTCTTCTTCGTGTCTAACCTGTATCTCCCCTCTTCTACTTTAAAACTATTACCCCTTATTCTGTCATAACAGGCCCTGCTAAAAAGTCTCTCCCCATCTTTCTTACAGGCCTCTTTTAAGCACTGAAAGGTCACAATAAGGTCTCCCCAGAGCCTTCTCTTCTCCGAGCTGAACGACCCCAACTCTCTCAGCCTGTCCTCACAGCAGAGCTGTTCCAGCCCTCTGGTCATTTTTGTGGCCTCCTCTGGCCCCTCTCCAACAGGTCCATGTCTTTCCTGTACTGAGGGATCCAGAGCTGGACACAGGACTCTGGAAAAGAAACCTCCCCTGGGTTTTGATAGCAACAGGTGCAGACAAGGGACGGTGTGAGATGGGGATCCAGTGCTGCTGTGGGACTGGACACAGAACCTCATGGAAACTGCTCCACAGGCTGGGGCTGGGATGAGCCATTTCTCATGGTCCTGCAGGGAAGAGATGTCTGTGGTCTGGCTCCTGCCCTGCACACAGGGGTCTCGGTTCATATGCCAGATACATGTCACTGTCCCCATGTTTCAGAGAAAACGGTGAGCATCAGGACAGAGGAAGATGAAACGTCTGCCTGATTTTTGCGTCATACTCAGCTTCAAAAGGCCATAAAAAAAGACTCTTTTTCCCTCATGAGAAGATAGAAAGAGCCTAGAAATAAGCACCTATTATTGGTTCTGTCTGCACTCCTATTGCCAGAAATAATTTTGAACTGCAAACATACTTAGGGAACCTTGTGCTTGTACAGAAGATGCACCACCCATGGAGTGACTGAAAAGGAAAATATTCTGTTTAGCGTCCAGATTGCACTCCCCACTTAAATAGCCTCTCTGTCAGGATCCAAGATTCCCCCTCCACCTTTTTCTACTTTTTTTAATGCAAATTACAAGAAAATGCATAAAAATGCATGAGGCTTAATATTAGACAACAGGAATTTTTCTCAGCAAACATGTTACTGAAGCCCCACACATCCAGAAAGTAGGAAACCTGCTATGAGCAGAGGAAAAAGGCAGGATTTTATAACCAGTAATGAGAACAGGTTATATCAGCAATATCATCAGTCAGTGCACTTCAATTAGCTGCATAACTTCTGCATCATAGAAGTTCATGTTTGTACTGACAACACAATTGTTAACTTTCTCTGCAGGCATGAAGGTTTATTTGGATCAGATCAGAGGTGCTCAAGCTAATTTAAAGTGGTAGTTTAATTCTGCTACTGTACAGCACCTGCTCTATGAACAGACAGCATCTACATCTGGAACCATCTATCCAAAACCTTTAATTTACTTCAGAACTGAAAGAAAGAGGTTTTATAGAGATGGAAAATAAAAAAGAGGGTGTAAGAATGCCACACGGCAGTGTCTCATGTTACAAACACGTATCTGCAAAATTATAATAAGAATGCTGATTTTACACAAAAGTGGAATTTCTCTAGAAATGAAACAGAACAAGTTGGGTTTTTTTTGCCTTTTTTTTTTTTTTTTTTCCTCTTTTTAATCTGGTTCTTCTAGTTCTATTAGACATGCACATTACATATATTTGCTTTTTCAAATAAATACATGGGAGACCATGAAGTTATCTCACGCATGGCAGGTGCTGGGTTTTACTGAACTTCCCAGATCAGCCATTCAGCTCACCCAGAAGAGAGAATGTGGTATCCAGCCCAGGTTCATGAATGGCGGCGGATGCCACCTCACCAAGTGCTCGATGACACCAGAGCCTCAGTGCTCGCTGGTCACCTCTCAGCCAGAGCTGGGGCGATGCTGAGCACAGACAACTCCTTGGGTGGAAAGCCCAGGAAGAGGTGGGTCAGCTGCTGGCAAAGGCAGTTCCTCTGGGTCTTGCCAAGCCTCCAGTACAGAAACTTGGGCCATGCAGAGTGAGATGTATTAAAGGTTTAAAGACCTCAGAGCAGGGTGAGAAAGAGAGATCAAGGCTGAACCTGCATCCTGGGGAGGAGATAGAGTCAGGGAAGAGAGGGAGGAGGATCCCAGATGAAAGAAGACAAAAGCACTGAAAGGAAATTGATATTATACAAGCACATCTGCAATTTCTGCGTTAGACGGTATGTTTCGAGTGCTCAACAAGGAATATAAAAGGAGTTGTTTTTAGAAAACCTTTCCAAACAGCTGGTTAATAACACAACAAACAGCTCTCTGCCCGTGAGGTCACCCCTGCCTGTGCACGGAGCAGCCCCACGCTTTCGGCAAACACCCTCTCAAAGGGGATGCTCGCTCCCTTGCATCTCCAGAAATTTTTCTGAGACTTCCCATAGTCATCACACACCAGCCTGTTAAGGGACACCAAGCAAATTACACAAGTTTGTATTTCCAAAACGTGCTCACAGAATGACTTAATTCCTGTCATTAGCACTTGACATGACAGGCTGGTTTTCTCGACATGACTGCAGGTCCACTTAGTGCTCAGAGAATCACCTGAAGAGCAATCCCAAGATGTTCCTGTGGCTCCACCATACCTGGGCAAGCTGGATCCCACCTCTGGAAGGATGGATACCAGTAACTGAAAGATGTACGGTGCTTCTGGTTGCACAAGTGCCGTGTAGGATCCGTGACACAAGCCAGCTTCTATAATTGTTGGTGCTCATCTGCTCACCCATCACTTACATTAGCTTTCCCACGGTGGACTGCTGGGATGATTCAGTTCTAAAAGGCTCCACTGCTGCACTGTACATCTTAAATTATACATACAATGCTCTGCCATAGAAGACCAATCAAAGTGATTTATTTCTGGGTGAACAGAACGCATCCCCTTGGAATCAAAACAGTAATTACTGCAGGCCACATTGCAATGCTAGCCTTAGTCATAGCAGAAGTTACTAAAACAGAGATTATTTGTGGAGTACGACATTTCTCAGCAGGTATCAGGATGTTGGTTTGCAGCCCTAAAGCATCTACATTAAATACTACAGCTTTAATTATTTCAATTTATCTTTAATCCAAAGATGTGTAACTGCAGTGCCTCCCTTTCTCTTTGCTTATAGCTGGTCCCACAGATACACAGAAAAGCAATTAATTAGTGCAAATTTTAGAACAGAAATAGCTATGCAGTTGTCTGCAAAGGTGCTAAAAATGTCAGGAGAAAAGCAAGATAAATGTCAATGTTATTAAAAAATAAATATCTACTTAATGCCACATTTACCTGAATGTTTGCCAGGAAAACAGTAAATACAGAATTTAAATCCTGATGTAGCACAATTACATACTCAGGCCCAAAGGGTAAACTCCACCCCTGCACTGAAAGGTAGTCCGAGATGAAAATCTCATTCCAGCCCTTGATATCATCTGTGCTAGCCCTCTGCACAAAAGTGGATTTTATCCAATATACAGTGACTTTGTAAACAACCCACTTCCTTTTACCAATACCGAGTTCAGTTTTCTAATGTTTCCTCCCACACCCACAATGGTGCCTTATCAAATCCCCCACCCTGGCAGAGCCTTGGGATTTATACTCCCTTTTCCATCCGTCGGGTCTACTCAGTTGTTGCTCTGCAGGACCGAAGCCTTGTCCTCCCGCAAACCTGCTCTCCTGAGCTCTAAACACAAGCCCCTGGACCGGGCAAATAATGTGAGTGTTCCATACATTCTCCCAGTTTATCAAATAATGCAGATGGCTCTTCCAGTGAACTGACTTACTTCTTCCTCGCCTCAGCAGTTGCCAGTCTGCATGCACATCTGCAAACACTATCAATAATGATTTTATGTTTTCTAACAAGCTACTGGTACTGGTGTTAAACAGCAAGAGGCCAGAGAATGCTCCCCCAGGAACCCCACTCTGCACACAGCATCCGTCTCCATTTGGAGAATTGTCAGTGTCAAAACCGTTTTCTGTTGGACATTGTTCATTTTGTTTCTGGATCAAGACGTGAGAGAGGCCCACTCAGAAGACTACTGCATCTTTTATCAGGCAAGCTTGTAATCTTGGTAAAGTAAAATACATCAAGCTGATTTGACAAGATCCATTTTCCTTAGGCTCAGGTAGATAGACATTAACAAAGTGGTTGTTCCTTAATTCGTTATTAAAGGAGTCCTATTTCAGTTGTTCCATTATTTTGCTTTGGATCAATGTTAAGCTGACAGACCTATACTTACTACCAGCACTTGATTTTCATGGTGTGTTAACAATATCCTTTCTTCCACTCACTGACTAAAAAGCAAGATATAGAGGTCAATAGAGCTCCTCTCTCCAGCTCCTTAAAAAATTCTCGGATATGAATTTCTTGGATTTAATGATTCTAAAGTCAGCAGCTGTCCTGCATAACCTTCTCTGGTAGCTGCCTCAATGGCAAACACTTCAATTTCATCTTCTCTGTTAGAGGCACATCTATTATTTGCAAGGACATACAAGCCTCTGTGCATTGACACTGGCTTGAACACACATCTCAATAGAAACCATTAAAGCTGAGCCAGTGTCCAGGTTGAACCTCCAAAGTTTCCACCTGAAAAGATTCTGGATGCCAGAGCTCAATCTCTCAGCTGCATGAGAATAACTTCTCTTCTGGAATATCTTTGAAGCATTTCTGGCTGAGCTATAGCAATTTCTTTGACGCTTGTGACAAGGACAAGAAGGGACCATAGAGGGCTTAATGCCCCAGAGAGTTAAACCTCTTCTAAACTAGAATAAAATCAAAGCTTTGTTCTGCTTCATGTGGGTGATAAGCGAGACCTTGGATCACTTCCTAATTTGACCAGACTGATTTATTCCCCTCAAAAACCCATGGTGGGAAGCAATCACCCTAACACCAGGATAATGCTCAACTTCATCCACATCACAAGAACAGTGACAGAAACCATCAAATGTCCTCACATGCACTGGCAGCTCCTAAACCTGCAGGGGTTGGGCTGCCTGATGGGCAGAAAGCTGGGACCTCAGCAATGTTCAGACTAATAAGCACATGCTTGACTAAGAATTGAGCAGCAGTTGTAATAGCTATCTGCATTATTTACCTCTGCCACGTACACAGAGTGGCAGGCCCACATTTCTGGAATAGTCAAGGAGGAAATTCAAGATGTTGATACGTGCCTCCCCCTCACAGGCTGGGGGCCAGGGTACACAACTCCAGTTACCTGATTTTTTCACACACCGCCCCCCTACTCTGTTGCATCACTTCTGATAAAGTAACACTGCATCTTGATCTTCTGCGAAGCTTTGAGCAAACTGTAAGAACTTATCTTCCTAGCGGAGGGCAGGAGATATTTGCAGACCATAAAGACTGCATTTGCATAGCCTCGATACTATCAGCTAATATAGAAACATAATACCTCTACTTATTATCCCAGTAATATCTAACTCATCCTCATTTCCTGTTGTTTCTTTCAAGAGGTGGCACATCAGAACAGCTGTGGCAGCAAATAACACCTTCCAACAAGTGGGCGAAGTCACACGGAGTGCTCCTGCCCTCATATCACAGGAGTTTGCGTGGAATGGCCTCCATTAGATGCCTATTAGCAATCCTTCCCTTCCCACTGCTTCAGCTGCTCAATGCACAAGAACAGCAATGGCCTATAGCCAGACACTCCAGTGAGCAATGTAGTTCTGCTTCAGGAGAAGTTTGCATCAGAAATAAAGCTCTAAAACTCAGAGAAAAAACACAACCCTCCACAATAACATTCTAAAATCCATCACAGAATTTACTGGAACTGCTTCCAGTGACAGAAACCACACTGTCAGTATGAAAGATGAGGCTGCAACGTAAGGGAGAGTGAATGTCCGCTTCTGTGCAAAAATCGCAATCCTAGAAAGCTGCAAAAACATTGGGAAACAAGAGCTCTTTTATTTAGCTGTACCACTGCCCTTGTGTTCAATCCAGTTCACCAAATAAGACAAGCCCAGATCGCTAAAGATGATCTCATAAAAAAGCAGCTCGTAGGAAGTTTTCTTGCATAGGAGGCTTTAGCCGCCAGCCCTGATGCAGCCTGACTAGCAGCGGTGTTTGCTCAGCACATTCTGCTGGCTTCAGAGACAAAGCCAGCATTCCCGAGGCTCGAGATCATCAGGCAGATGAAGTCATGCACTCCGGATGCTCCAGAGAGAAAAATGGATTTGGGAGCGGGGGGAGATACGGAACTACATTTAGCATTACCACACAGAAAAGGAGGGAGGAAAAAAACTGTTCCCCTTTTGATAACTCTATACATGAACGACAAGCTGGCATTACCAATAAAACAGTATTTGAAGGGATGGACCTTTTACCCCCAGGAGAAGTCAGACTCATGCATAGCCCATCTAAACATGGACGCTACAATGGATCATCTAGGCCCATGTGCTCTTCACGAGGGACAAAGATCTTTGGTGGCCTGAAGCGAGTGGCTTCTTATTTTACGGATCTGAACTAAGTGTCACCTTGTTGCCATCCCCATGTCTTTGTAGGAAGGTTCGGCTAATATCAGATGACAACACATTGAAATAAAAGGAGAATCCCACGCTTACAACAAAGCTTTCCATTTTGGAGCCTGCTCAGGGAGCAGGCCGGGGCAGAGGAGAAGCGTGGAGCAGTTCTCGGTAGCGATACTTCAAAGGCAGCCCAATGTTGGGAAGCAGGCCAGGATTAGGTATTGATAACCACAAACACTTTTGAAAGCAACTGGAGTTTCAAAAGCCCTTGGATTTCTGAGTTCAACTCCAACTGCTTAAGGGAAATAGATTTTCAGCCCTTTCTATAAAATCCTGTGCTAGTTGTTTAAAAACTGAAATCATTGTATTGACCTACTCCTGAACTCTTGTGCCTTCTTTTTATATTCATCTCTGCCTGCAAGCCCTCCAGGGAGGGATCTGGCCTCATGCTGCAGCATATTTCTGGGGCTTACATTGCAATTATTATAATGGACGGCTTTCTTTTTGGATTGGGGGAGAGTTTGGTGAAAATTCTTTCCATTCGCATGTGTTTGCAATCATTTTTTCCTCCTTCTTACACACACACGTCTCTTTCCAACTCAAAAATACATCATTTCCCTGCAGATAGCACAGCTGGATGAGTACAGCTCATTACTTTCTTAGAAGCTTCTTTTCTTCCAAATTCCCTATTTCTATTTTAACTCTTGCTTTATGCTTTCTTCAACCTGGGTAGGGATTATGGGCATGGTCTCTGCTGCTGGATGGAAGTGTACATTCCAGTTATCTGCTGTATATTAGATACAGCCACCTCTTGATAAGCTGGAAAACTCCCGAGGGATCATTTTTGGAAGGAAAGCCCATGCCAGGTGCCATACTAAATGTGTCTCCCTATGAGACAGGCAGCTGTGTTCAGGCTCAGTTCACTCCTGTTGCCACTGAAATGGCAACATGAAACTTTAAGAGCGAAAATAGTTCACGCTTAGGCATTCCAGCCATGGATAAAACATAGCTGGCATCTCTGCTGTCAAACAACCCGCTGTCTCTTGCCACAGTGATTTCACTTCATGCTGAGCCTAGTGGCAAAATCCCAGCGCTAATGAAGTTAATGGGAGTTTCACCATTGGATTCTAGAGGGCTGGGATTTCACACAGACTCTTCAGTCATAAAATTCCTTCTGCTCACCTCTGAGCTTAAAGACTGTGCCTGTCACACCCAGCACGGAGGATCTGGGGCTGATCCAATATCCTTCTAAGTTAATGGAAAGGCTCCCACTAATGTTAATGAGGACTGAGATGGATGGTTAGTGGATGAGAGTATTTTATTTGAGAGAGGAATATGTTGTTCTACAGCCAATTACATTGTTTTTTTTTAACCCCTCATGTACTACTTCTGTGCTTTTCTTATCCTTCATGTTGAACTCAGTTGTTGTGGATAAAGATTTAGCAAGAGTGGGGGAAAGGAGCCTCCCCTCATAATCATTCAGGTTTTTACTCTTCCCTCCTCCTACAATTTAATGTGAAAAGTAACTGTTGAGGAAGTCTGAATATCAGCAGAAGAATTTAGGAGATAAACATATAAAGACATAAAAATACACTAGGAAAAAAAAAAATCTGCATAACCACAGTTGAGAATATGGCACAACCCCAGTTAAACCTCAGCTTACAGCAACCTCTCTGCACTAAGGTTGTGTCTTTTGTTAGGGGAGAAATTAGCAACCAAACAGCTGTGACAGCAGAGTTCTGCTTAAGGGAAAAGTATTACTTTTGTTCCGATGACAATCAATAGAACTGATTTAATGCTCTTCCCTTTCTGTGCGAGTATCATTGAGACTCATTCCTCCTCTTGATTTTTCCTGTCCCCCCTCTATACTCCTTGCTGCATCAGAACCACACAATTGAGTACCTCACCTTTTTCTTGCTCTACCCTATGCTCAGTTTTTCTTTAAATACCACTCCACATGGCACCTTTTCCTAAAGGACTTACTTGTATCTTTTACTACCACCCATTTGTTTGAAATCCCAGTCCTACAACTGGGAGGCAGTTCCTTTTATCCTGGATGAGGCAAGACATGACAAAAGCGGTTGCACTGATGACCCTGCTAAACTAGGTCTGACCCAAGTCTTCGAGCCTGTAGGAGGACTCTGGATGTCAGTGAGTGCTGGGTGATACCAAAGCCCTTGTGAAGGCTATACAAACCTTCACTGTATTTTCCAACCAACCATGGCTATGAAATAGGGCTTTTTCTTAATATTTTGAACCTATTATTTTCACTTCTCTCTTTAAGCCGTGTCCCCTGTATTACAGCGTGCTTGAAAACAGAGCAGAATGTTGCAGGGCCACATGCAGGGCTGAAACGACAGTCACGGTTACCTGAAGCATCAGCCAAGGGGATTTAATTCTGTGCCACTGGAGGGAAACACATTTCAGTTCTGGCCTTCCCACCCTCAAGCCCCTACATCCTCATTTTTAATGTTTTGGATCCCAAGTGTATTCTCAGAGCAATGTATTCAAATGGAAATGATTAATCACCAGCTCAACAAAAGTCATTAATCCCCTGTAAGCATGCTTCTGCATGAATCTATTAATTCTCATTTCCAAGTTTTCAGAATTAAAGTACGTGTTTGATATAGTACGTGCTACCTATTCTCTTTAATTAAACAACCTCCCACTGCTGAAGTGGGTGAAATATTTCATCAGTCAACAGCATGCACAGCGCTCATGGAGAAAGTTTCCGGGCTTGCCTGACACACAATAAAACACCAAACATCAGCTGAAGTTTCTTGGCTCACATTAAATCCCATTTGTGGCAGAAGCAGCAAGGGAATTAATTCCCCGGCATCTTTATAACATGTGCCTCAAGAGAGAATTGCACAGTTCAGATTTATATTGAATATCCTCTGCACCCTTTCTCACAAACTAAAGTGTGGCTCAGATTAACAGCAAAAGTAAATGATTAATAACATCGCTGATCACCTGAACGATAGCAAATCAGTGGTCTATAGGAAATGCTTTTGCTGCACTAATGCAATTTCAAGTGAATGAACATCCAGTCACTAGTGCAATTCGCCACTTGGCAACTCTGGCAAGGAATTTGGGTAGCAGAGGGAGACACTGTCTATGCAGTGGTGGAAAAGGAATAGACTAGCTGTGCTTCTACTTCTCAGTGGTCCAAAGTAGGTGGAAGAAGTGGGAGCTCTAATAAGCAGGTGACAGAAAATATACAGTACCATTTATTTTTCTAATTCCCTTTTTAATTCCCTCTAGTTTTGAGTGGTCTACAAAAAGTGCATACAGTGTACAGAAGTAATCTTGTGAAAATTTGTGATATGTTATCTTTCTCACAAATAGAGAATGAAAACACACCACCCTGTTGAGAAGGTGGACTTCCATAGACCTGACACAAGCAAAACTCCCTAGAAGCTTTTTAGTGGTACCTCATGAACAGGCCCCAAGGCTGCACTTTTAGTTCCATTGGTGATCAAGAAATCTCCCACACTAATCACACAGACACAAGAGAGGGCACAACAGTGAACACATCAGCACAACATCGGCACTGGAGCTCATTTTGAGCTCATTTGACAGGCGGTCCGTGCACACATGGAATGGTGACCCATGAGGAGAGCTGGGCACGGAACAGGGGGACTCACCCATAAGAGCTTCAGGCACTTCAGTAACTCACGTTTTATGGCCCAGAACTGAAAACTGGGGATTGCTTTTGAGACTTCGAGCTTTTAGGTCACTTTGAACAAACAAAGTTCCTTTAAATGCATGCAATTCAAGCCATTCCCAAAAAGTCCCAGAGGGCTGACACCATCCCCTAGATGGAATCGGATTACAAGGAAAACTTGGGTCATCCAAGAAACATCGTCTAATAACAAAGTCATCTCTGGCAGTCCCAGCGGACCGCAGCGTAGGAGGCTGTGAATCACTGAAGACGTGGGAAAATGGCAGCAAAAGAAAGAAAAAAGAAGACCAGCTTGCAGCAGATAAACAGGTGCAACCTCACTAAATCCTTCTGCAAGCATTTGTCAGAACCTGATCCCTGCCTGGAAACTCGTTGCTTTTTTCTTTAAGTAGCCAAGCTCTGATACTAAACATAATGAATACCGGAGTAATTACTGCAATATTAAGTTTGTGAATCCAGCCAGCTCCAGCCAGTGGAGAAGAAAGGAGCATCACTAAGTAGCAAGGACTGCAAAGGTGAAATAAAGATAATCCAAGAAGAACGAACTGCCAAACCTCAGCTGAGCTTTATGTTGTATTACTATACCTTCACAAATATAAATAACAAACCCCATGAGATGAACAAATTGAAAACAACCATTGCTAATCTACCCTTTTAGCTCATTCACATACTGATCAAGTTTCACTACAATGATCAAACAAGTGACTATCTTGAAAACAAGTCCCAAAACTGGGTGTATGCTAGAGGACTCTCTGGTTTGCAACTCCAGAAGACTGATGGAATATATCTTTCCATACCCTGAGTTTATTTTTTAATGCTGGCTTATTATAGATGAACAAACTGTGCAACACCCCTAAGAGATGTGAACATAAGGTCCAGGAGCACAGGCACAGTGATACCCTGGCATTCCTTGGAGAGCTGGAACTTCATTCAAAAGGTGAAATAAAGCAAATAATCCAAGAACACAATAGCATCCTGAGGTTTCTAAGTCCCGAAGAAGTCTAATATTCTTTAAATTATTAATAGTAAGAAGGTTTTTTTCTATTAAAATACATCTATCACTTAAACCACTTTCACTAGCTAGGATAAAACAACATTAGGAAAGGGAGCTCTGGAGTCAGAGGGCTGTATTTTAATAACCAGAAAATCTGGGAAAAGCCATAGCGAGTCTATAGCAGAAAACCTTGGAAGTCAGGTTCATTAAAGAATGGGGCAATAGTTGATACCAAAGCAAGCATGAAATCCTCTTTCATATGACATTTTATTTGCAGATTTGGTACCATCTCCACTTTATATCCTTTTTGCAAGACTGGTAAAGTAAATACACTTCGCCTATGAAAGCTTAGAAAACAGATGTGTAATTCAGTCAGCTGCTCTGGAAGAGAAGTTAACAGTTCTAATCCCCTCTATCCGCAAAAATTAGGCTTCTTAAAATCAGAAGGGTAAGTGGCTTAATACTTTCCAATATCAAACAAAACCCAGTAAGAAATGAATTGTGTTCGAGTTTGATCCAAATCCAACTCTAGTCACTTTGATCTTTCCATTAAATTTCAGCCTGCCTGGGTATAAGCCCACAGAAAACATGCAAAGTAAATGTTGATGCTCTTTGTAGTTATTGCATAATGTTGTGAAGCTCTTTGCAAATGATTTTCTCCTTCTGAGTCCCAGTTTGTGGCCACTATCCATTAAAAACTGAAGTATTATCACAGTAACAAACAAGTTGCCGGATAAAGGATATGAATCTGTACGCTGTATCAGATTGTGGAAAGCAGCCATGTACATAAAGGATCGGCTAGAAGCCTACAGAAACACATAAAAAACTAAGTAAGCACTACCATGTTCCAACACCTAAAAGGAAAATGTTAAAAAATTATTATGCAGAGGTACATGTGTGCTTACCAGCGTAGGCAGCATCACTAAGGGTCAGTGATTTTGTGTCTGTGCTTGCATAATTACACAAGAATCTTGCTGAAGTATGTTAACAAGTCTGTATATTCAACACACATGGGGAGTGTAAATTGTAAGCATTTACCAGAAGGCAGTACCAAGAATGGCCAGTTTTCTGAGTTCTGGGGCAAGAAATAAAGAGGGGAAGGAGAGAGAAATGCTAAACTTCCCTATGGGCCAGAAAAGCCAAGATGCTTACAGGAAGGGTGAATGACATTCAGAGAAAGAAGCATTGACTCTTCCCCATTTTTGCAGTACCCATCTGTCATTTTAGATGAGCACGCAAATTTTAGTTGTCTAGATCAGTTTATCATAGCTTAATTTCAAAATACCATTTTACCTAATTTCTGCTGAAACTGATCCAAGATTTTGGGGAAACATTTCTGCTTTCTTTCCAGGTCCCTAAATGATGGATGTGGTTTTCATCACTGGGAAGCACAGCAGACCGAGGGCTGGGAAAGGATCAGCCCAGAGCAGCATGCTAGAAGTTCAGATCTCACTTCTACCCATCCTGCCTGGGAGGAGATGGGTCCCATTCAGAAGTCAGAAGGCCCCACAAAAACTGATTCGGAACCAGCAAAAAGACTGGGTGAGTCAATATCAGTAACAAGAATGGCGTATTTTAGTCCAGAAGTGAACAAAGTACTAAAAAGAATGTAAGAAAAGAAAGCCAACTTATGGAGGGAAGGAAAAGATTCACTGCTTCTGCCAAGATTATGTTCTCCTGCTTCAGAAACAGAAGCATCACAGTGCTTTTCAGGTCTCACATCACCCTAACATATGTGTATGGGTAAATCTACTATTAAAATTGCATGGTTATAGGAAGGCCAGCAGAGCCATTAGAACCTCTATGTTGAAGAGAACCAATCCAGAGCTGACACGCACCATATTTTACCTCTCCTCATCAAGTTTTACACATCATCAGCTCCCAATCCTACTCACATCCATGTGGATGTGGAACAACACTGCTCCACACAGAGCCTCACTCCGCTGTTCCACTGGTGATGGAGCAATACTTTATTTTCTTGATGCTGATGCCAGGCAACATGTTTTTCTTGTTATGGCAGGTTCCTTGGCTGGCATGTGTACAACTACACGAGCGCAGCCATTTTTCACATTCAATGGGAAAGGCTGGTGTGTGGAGAAGCAGGCTTAAGCTCTTTTTTTTCTTCCAAATATCAGACTTAAAGTTGGAATAGATTTGAGAAAGTATCAGGGCTGCAAAACAGATTGCAGAAGCCAAAGGGATATGTGTCCTCAAGCAACCAGTGTGGTGGGGAAGGTGGAAAAGCAGAGGACTTAGAATGCAATCATGGACACAACTGCAATTGTTCAAATGCTCTCTCCCTTCAGAGAGCACTGAGCTCATCAAGGATTAGTCACCCATGTGCAGCCCAAGGCAAGTCTGCACACATGTTCATATGTAATCAAATCTTTCCCCAGCCATCATCCCGCTACAGAAAGGTGTGCACCGATTCTGAAAGGACAAGTGAGTTAGTTCTGGAATAATTCATATTTAAAGAAATCTTTTAAATGAAGGGAAAGTAAACATGTGCACACACACATTTATATGAGACAAAGGGGATTTCTTAGATATCTTCATTTCCTGCTACAGAAGCAGAGGTTGACAGCTTTTTCTATCCCACTGCTATTTATAACCGGTCTCTGCATCCTGACAGAAAAAGCAAGAACTGCTTCAGAACAAAACTGAAGTTCCTCTGGCATGGGCCTGCGGACCTCAGTCCCTTAGCAAACGCCTTGTGCAATCATCGTGAACTTTCCTTCCGCTCACTTGTTCCAACACAAGTATCATCGCATTTGCGTGGGCTACTGCACTCCTAATAGTGTTATCTGTCACCAGTCCTTTTATAATGCTTCATTTCCATGGCTCCTCCGTGTATGCTCTTTGTCTGCTCTCCATCATCACTGTACAGTACACAGCAATTATTTTGGCTGCTCTCCTCTATTTGAGCTGTTCCTTCCTTTTGTACGTGGGTTGAAGGGTATTTTTTTCTTTTTTAATTAGAGGGCTTTGTTTACAGTATCAGGTTTTTGAATGAAGATTTATAGCAGACCCATAATTATAATAGTCCCAGTCATTTACAGCTACACTGTCAAAGTTAGTTATATGCCAGCATAATATCTCTGCTCTGTCAGCCTAACTACGCATCAATGCACTTCAAGCAAATCCGATCTCATAAAAACTGCTCCAGCTGAATTGCAACACTCTTGAAGGAATCCTTAGTATTTTCTCTCTTCAGTACCAGCAAATACCATCTCGTAGGTCAGGGGAAAGTAACTCTAGCAATCAGGAAAGGAGGAATGGGCACTAAACTGCTTTCTTTGCAACAAAACCATGTATAGTTGCACTTCCCCAGTCCTAAATTATCAGCATAATGTCCTGTTTTGATGAGCATGATGTGTGACATTTGGGGTAAATATATGGAGATACTGACCACATCATTTCCCCTCCCCATTTTAGAGCTGCAGCTGTGTAGCCTGTTTGAGCACCAAGCCTTCAACAGTGAGACCCCATGCACTGGAACCCTAAAGTCAAGCTGCTGCTTTAGGCTGGGATTACATCATCCAATGACCTAGCTCTGTAAATGAGAAGAACAAGTTTGCTCAAGCAATACCATTGCCTGATGGCCTGTTCCTTGCTGTACCCACAGCACAAACACAGCTTCACCTGGGACCTGCTCCTCTGCAACCTGGATGTGTCAGGGAGAAGCATAGAGTACAGCATTTATTTTTACCTGTCTATTAGGTAGGCTCTATATACTGAAGGTTGAAAACTGAGAGCAGAGACAATTGAAAAAAGGAAGAAGGAGCTGCAAAACTGGAGGAGCTTTAGGGCACGAGAGATAGAACAGAGGAGGCAAGGAGAAAAGGTGGAGTAGGAGACCACATGCAAACAGGGCAGGAAGGCAGCACAGAAAAGCACAGGACAAGTGGGATTGCTGGGAACTCCACCAGCTCCAGTGGAAGCAATGCCAGATCACATGCAACCACACCATAAAACACGTGAGATAAATTCATTCATCTGAGTCCTCATAAAAGTAAAAAAAACTGCATGGAAACGCTGTTTTTCCGAATGGTCCACAAAGTTTCTAATGGCCAAAGAGACCTTCTGGGAAGTAACAGGACTGCCAAACACAGATGTATGTGCATTTTTGAGGAAAATGTGGAGAAGAAAAAAAAAAAAGGAAAGAAAGAAAAAAAAAAAAAAGAGACAAATCTGATGTTGAGGGAGACAAATCTCAAGGACCACTGGTTAAAAAACACGAGATACTGCCATCAAGGGGCTCATGACTGGTAATCTAACACTCACCACATGGTGAAGGACCGAGCTGACATTGCTAACTTCTGAAACACACTCAGGCTTCTTATTTTTGCAGAAGAGGTTACGCCAAAGAGCACCAGAAGGCTGACAAGGTAGATATGCTATACACTGCATCAGAAACACCAGCTAAAAAGAAATGACATAATTTCTCTTAAACCATCCTGATTCAGAGCAGAACGAGTTCACAGAGACAAGCCGGAGAAGTGGCACATCTGATCAAAGTTACCTGTCAGCACAAGAAACTACTCTGTGCCTGATTAACACAGAACATCAAGCATTGATAATGTCAGCAGCCACCACAGAATTAATAAGGGTGAAGGACAAAAATAACTGGATTAAAAGATTCTCCATGGCACCCATTAATGACTGGTGAATGCTCATTCAACAACTTGCTCTTCACCTGGAACTCTGCACTTAGCACAAGTAGTTGCACAAGAGCCCTGACTGCATTCTGGAATTCTCTTCTACCATAACCAGAATCACCTCGTCTGCAGAGGAGACAGGTTATGCCAGCACAAAGTCGGGCCAACACTGGTGCAAAAAAACAAGTAACATGGAGTATCCCACTTTTCACTGGGATATGCACCTGTAAAGGATTTTCAGTAGGACAGCAGCCACAAACACCAGTGCCTTTCACTTCAGGTCTCAACATCCACTTTCCTTCCCACAATGCTAATGCCTGGAATTTACTTCTAAACAAACAGACTGTACACCAAAAAAAAAGGGTTAAGTCCCACTTTTACAAGTTAGCTATGCATATTCAAATTAAAATAGACATCCTAATTCTCCAAAGAGAAACCATCACATGCTTCTGGGATCCTGAAGCAAGTCTGTTCTCTATGCCTGTCTGCTGGTGCCCCTACCTGCGATTCTTTTTTGTTGTATTATCATCATCATCATCTATGGACTTGGTATTCCAAACATACCAGCCGCCCACAACTGACGGGCTTCTTTGCTTTACAAATTATAATTGCACTGAATGCACTACTGGCTCTGTGACGTAAAAAGGAATGAAAGAAAAAAAATCATCAAGCTTATTTTAACTTGACAGAGTTGAACCCAGCTGAAAAGCTAAGTCAGTAACCCACGGAACCCACTAATTAATTACCATATAGATGTATGTATCCAATCTAATGGAGATCAAAATTAAAAAGGAAAAAAAAAGTAACCCATTATTCACCACCACAGTTTCAATTACAGCTGGAGGAATTATTCCCACTAATGTATTCTCTGTGGCCTGGCTCACACCCCAAAAAAATGCTTATTGGGAAGAAGCTCAGAAGCAAAATTTGGCTTGAAAACTGGAGCAAGACGCCTCTTTTGAAGTCTTCCCTCAAAAAATCAAACCAAAACCCCACCACCACCAAAAAAGTCTCCAAAACCATGGTTCCTCCCTTTTGAAGATTACCACTCTTTTTCTCGAGTAGGACATTAACAATTTTATCTATCCATTCTTTCATTAAGCTGTACTCAGCATTAATTTACTAACCTTTGTAGTACTTCATGCACTGGCGCCATATGATGTCAAGCTGAATTCCAAACTAAATTCACTTAAGTAGATAAAGAAGTAGATAAAGTTCTTACCTGTAACTTTTTACCTCATATCTGTGGGCTCCCACTGCTGAAGACAAGGTATCCATTTAATAAGTTTTGTTTTTTTTTTTTTAAATCTCCTAAGACATTTAATATTACCACATGGGAAAGAAGATGCAAGGAAAAACTTGTCTCATCTGTGAATGGTTACATGCCACTTCTCTTCAGTCAGCTTCCGTAAGAGCTTGGGGTAGATATTTCAAACAACAGGGAAGACAAAATATATTTCATAACAAGAAACATCAATAACATGCAAGAAGAAGTTGCATTTAAAATAGAGAAGTAGCATAGCATTCCAGAGGCATGCAAAGGAGCAGAAAATATTATAGTTTTAAATATAGAGAGGTTATTTTTCATATTATGTCAACTTGGGTCCAAACCCAACAATTTTCAATCCAACGAACAGTAACTATTATCTAACAGCTATTGATATGAATACCCACCCAAAACAGAGAAAGAGACAAGCTATTGCTTTTGCATTACATCAACACAAAGATATGCAGTTATTAGCCATTGTTACCATATACTGAAGTTGGTGCACACTTGAGTTGGAACTCGGGGATACTTTTTTAGAATAGTATGACACAACTGATTCATGTTACCTAAAAACATCTTCCACCTTGGAGCAACTAGCGAATGGAACAGCAGCGTTTACCTGCATCCTCCTTTTACTCTGAAACCTTTCGTTCACATGGTCCAGGTGATCGACACCACTATCCAGAACTGTGCATCCTGCACTCTTCGCTGTTTCACACTTTGCCACTTGTTAAGAAAAGGCAATGAATTTTAAAAAATACCAAAGAGAAATTAATAGAAAAATTCCCAGTTCCTGGTGTATTTGAAGAGCTGAGAGTTACTTTAGCAACACACCTTTCACAGCTTATCAGTATAAATACATTAACAAGTTTGCATTTAAAAATGAGTCATCCCATCCCACTGGAGTAAGAAAACAGAACTCATCAGATTCAGATTCTGGAGATTGCACAAGTTTTGTTTACCTCTAAATTATTGAATTCAACTAGTTTAAGACCAAGAAGGAATGAAAGCACTTACAGGAATTTAGTGGCTTTTCCCAAGTAAATTGATAGACCTAATCCAAAAGATGTGCGATTCCTTTTCTAGTTTTTCATTTATAATTTAGGCAAGATCTGGCTCATTTTTATAAGTAAAACTTTATAGTGGTATTTTAAGTGTTTCAACTTTGTTATAACAAAAGTTATCGTTCTAAATGTGGAAGATTTCTGTTTCCCCATACTGAAACCATTAAACCAGGCAGCGAGCTTTACAATACAAAAAAGCTCCAATAAAGGCTTGGAAGAACAGCTGTAAACTTTTAACGATTTCATATAAATTCATGAGACAAAAATATCTGAACAATAAACAGCATCATTCAAGAGTGAGACTTTACAGTCCATTCACATAGTCCATATTCATGCTCATTACCGAACCGCGCATCTAGTGCCTTGACTCTCTGCAACCCAAAAGCAAAGGGGCTTTTACAACACAGTAGGACAAAGTGAGTTTACTTGGCATGTTCTCGGTTCAGTCGTAGCCTAATCCCTCAACAATTTGACCCCATCTAATGCATGGCTACCCTCAATCCTACATCAGGTCAGCTGTAGCTACTTGGTACCCAGCTGTGCAGTGTTTTGCTGATAGAAGCTCCGAGCCAGCTGAACACCACACAGCTGCATTACGTGTTTCTGCTGTATTTGTCTGCAAGACCCTCAGGCAGAGACTCAGCACTGTGCCACAGGTCCATGTTTCTTCTAACCTGGATCTGGCTAGCAGCTGCCTGGCTTGGGACCTGAGTAGAAGCTTGCGTGCATTTATCTACAAATTAGCATAAACCTTGAAGCTTCCCAATGGTTTTAGCCAAATACCACCATCAGTAACAGCAGCGTGGCAGCGTAGGTGCTTGTGCAAAGAGCAGCAGCTCTCAGTTGGCACAAGTTTATACACCAGTCTCAAGTGGCTGGTGTGACACTGGGCTCCCCACCCCTTGGAAAATGTCTCATGCTCATGCAATTTTATGACTGAACAGCACAAAAGCTGAGATCAAGGCCTACGCTGTAGATGTTTATGAAGAACAGCAACCACAGCATCCTTAAAGTATAACATCCTCAGGAGAGGAGTGCTATGGAGCAGAAGGGCTATGGTAAGTTTAGAAGTGACAAGATTTTGACTGTCTTCTTGTGCCTGCTCATGGGAGGGCTCTTCAGTGATAACACAAAGAGTCAAAACAACTGGAAGAGGGAGCTCGTCAACACACTCCTGGAGCTAAAAGTGAGAAACATGGATCTCAAATTCCTGCCCCTGCATGGGAAGCACAGCAACTGCTGTGGGTTCAGATGACTCGCTCACATTCTACGTATATACCAACAAGGCAAGAAAACATTAACAGCTGTACAGAAATAATACTTTACAGCACAACTTATGCACCTATACAAACCAGATACGATGAGAAAAGCCAGACTGAATACTATAAAGAAAAATCACCACTTCTACACCATCAGAAAGAATTTGAGCATTTAATGAAAACTGCAGGTGAAGAAATTCAGATCACCAAAACTCCTCTCATCTTAAAAGGAAGCCCAGACCACGCCGACCTTTAACAAAGAGGCTTTAAGTAGTTCAAAAAAATAAGGGTGAGGTTTTGTTAAAAGACAGAAAGGTACATATAAAACAGGAAAATAAAATTAAACTCTCTGTCTATTGCCCCTTTATTAAGCAGTTAGCACTCTTAATACTTAGGCCCAATCCAGCAAATAAGGTCAAAAAGGCAGCAAAACTTGCAGAAACTTATCTTAATTAGTAAAGACTGGGAAGAACTAAAGAATTATTAATGAGCCTGTCAGATGGAAAGCACGTTGATTACATACAGTGTGGGCAAAAACAAGATGAGGCTTGTTTAAAAAAACCCAAACAAAACAACCTCAAGCTACTTACTCACATTGCTGGCTAATAAATTAACTAACTGCTTCCAAAACAAAATACTTCAACAAGTCACACCTCAGTACACAGATGCTGTTTACAGAGGATGAAATAACAAAACAAACAAACTAACAAACAAACAGATAAATCCATTAAATCACAAAGCATATAGTTAAAACTTAACTTAGATGTCTATTTCATTTAGTTTTAAGTGATTGAGACTAGCAAGGAACTAACAGTGCTTGTTAAAAGGGACTAAGAAAAAAGTCAAAAACAGGATAGCAAGAGGCATATGATGGCTCTTGGACAAGAAACACGGGGAACATTCCAGAAAAATGAGCAAGGTGCATGAAAGAGTAATTGCAGTAATCAGTTTACTGAAAAGGAAAACCATTCCCATATATCATTTTTCCAAATACTACAAAGAGCCAATGAGACTGAAAAGCAATTCACTCCAATCTGAAAATGCTCATACAACATATAGTTGACTTTCTGAACATTGTTGCCATACTCACGGTACATGCTTAGATTCACCTAAAGAAAGAACTAGATATTAGAAGGCAAAAAACTCCATTCTCTGCGGAATTCACTTATGAAATTTAAGCAGTGCACTGTGGAGTCCTTCTGTAGGTAGATCATATTTCTCACCAACTTCCTGAGGAAAGCTTCTATATTCTTAGCAGTCATGGGTAGGTGCTCTTCAGGGTAATACATGACTATTCTGGATTGTTCTGAATCACTGCTTCCCTTCATTAAACTGGGCTAAGCAGAAGTGTGTCACCACCCAATTCTTAGTAATGCACATACAGAAAAATACAGTTGTTGATTCAAATACAGTTGTAAATTCAGATAACCTTACAGAAATAAGATTTCAGCAGTGGTGGGAAAATAATCTGTGTGTAGAACTTCAAAAATTGTACTTGCCTTTCGGGTCTGAGCAAGACTGCAACTCAGTGGCAGATGTACCTGTGCAGTCTCCTGGCAGTGGTAAGATTTACACCAAAGCAACTCAGCGACGGTGTCTGCTTTGCCTACACTGGAGTTCTGCTCAGAGAGAGTTGTACTACCATGGTGTGAAATACAGAATAGGTAAGGAACATGTTTTAATAGGAAAGAGCTACATGGAAACAGCTCCATCTTGCAGTTTTCATTAAAGCTGTCAACAGACTTATCACAGAAACAAGTGACATGGAGCTCATTAGACGCTGCCTCATATCCAGCTGTC
Organism: Columba livia; assembly: GCF_036013475.1. Taxonomy (NCBI): domain Eukaryota; kingdom Metazoa; phylum Chordata; class Aves; order Columbiformes; family Columbidae; genus Columba; species Columba livia. The sequence goes on from NC_088602.1 coordinate 66,470,746, forward strand.
CTCTGCAGTCATAGAAGTTTTCTTTTTAGGTCACATAAATTCCAAGATCAACTCTATCATACTGTTATCCACTCTATTTCACCTTGCTAAAGCAACACCAGGACTACCACCCAAGGATAAATCCAGTACTCCATCATCACATAATACCTTTTTTATTACAATATCCAAAAAAACTGAGTATGCAAGATTTTGAGATCTCAAGATCCCTTCTTCAATTTCAGGAATGTGCCACCTAAAGACTGTATATTTAAACTATAAAGGAGTTTAAATGTAAAGAAAAGAGAAAAATGCATTTTCTTCATAAACATTCTGTGTGTCTCTTCCTACCAACCACACCATCCTCTGTAAAACCCGAAGATTTCTTTCTGTAAAACAAATATATATATAGTGTTGGTAGCCCGCCCCGCCCCATCCCAAGATCAGTTTTTATTAATCTTTTGTATTAGTGTCAACAATCAGCTACAGATACATATTACTTTGAGAATTAAATACATAATCGTTTAATTCAAACAAGCAGAAGGTCAAGAGGAAAAAGCATTATGTGGATGGCACATTTGGTTGTAGATTACCAAAACATTCAGCTTTTACAATTCAATGATTCTTTCTCTAGTAATCAACTTTCAAATAAAATTTCTCTTTGTTGCAATTACAGACCAAAATACACTAGATAGTTTTCTACAATCTTACCATAGTAGTTTAAGAAGTACTATTACAAAATGCTTTTAATTAGTGTACTCTTTACAAAGAGTCAGAGAGGCAATGTAATAGCAGAGTACAGTGTAAAGAGTGCTTCTAGGAACTAGGAGGTTTTGTAATATACTACTCGGTAAGCGATATAGCTACAGAACTCACAGCCACGACTGTTACGTCTGTTCTCTCTCACTTAAGTAGCTGCAGCTTCAGTGCATTCAAACTGTGCCCGATGTCTCTGAAGGGAGAGTTCTGCCTGCGTGAGCAATCTGAGCAGATTAACACTGCTTTGAATTGAAAACGCCCCTCCTTGATCGGAGCTGACTATGTAAACGTACACAGGAGAGGGGAGTTAACTCAGCCGGGAAGGTGAGTGCTCGCCACGGCCACCCAAGGGAAACTCTCAACCTGAAGGGAGGTGGTCGGAGATTAACAGAACTGGAACACGAAAAAGAGGCAAACAAACAAACAAAAAAAAGGACAAACAGCAACCGACAGAGCAAACACTTTAGAAAGAGCCTATTCCTTAAGTCTGCTTCAGATATTGCTCTGCTCTATAAAAGTGAATTTAGGACCTAAGGCTTGTAAGTTATTGGAGGCCCAGGCGGCCAAGTCCATCTTCAACGTCACTGAAGTGCTTTCACAAGATATAGCTTTTCCCCGTGTTCACTGGTGAAGATGGGAGCCTTTTTGTAGTGTTCCACCAACTCATCCATAGTATTAAAGCGACGCTGCCCAATACAATAGACATTGTCCACGAGCTGCACCTTGAAATGTTTGTTCTTCCCCGACGCCTTTAGAGATACTGAGAAGTCGCTGGGCTGTTGAGAAGAATTAGAAAAGAAAAAGAATTACATAAAAGTGAACAAAATGAAGGTGTAATTTTGTGGTTTCAGGAACAAACTGCGTCATATAGTTGACAGTAATTTATGCTAGCCTTTGTTCCACAGCTCAGTGCTTTAGCTACTTAAGAAACCCAATAGTCTATTATTCAATAAATAATTGCCATCGTTATTAACGTGCACAGTTAAGTCAGTTAAGTGAAAGCTCCCCAGATGCACAGTCTGAAGTTGCCAATTACATGACTAAATTGCAAATATTATCTTAGTTACTCCATCTAGAAGCATGAGAATGTCAAGGAGAAGGGAAAAACTTTCATCATGTAAAGTTTCCTTGCTAAAGAGCCCTGGAGAAAGCAATTATGGCGATACTGCTTGGGTGAAATGCAGAAAATTTCCTGTATCACTTTTTTTTTTAGAGCCATGACCACTAGAGGGCTGTTCTTGCTTTGCGTTGCAAAAGACAAAAAAACACATTCACCTTTTATCTTCATTACCACATGTATGGGGAATAATTTCTACTATTGAGTATGTCTTTTTTGTAAAAAAAAAAAAAGGTATAGAATAAAAACACAGTAAAATCTCACCATCAAACAACTGCCTGCAAAAGGCAAGATTTAAGCACTAATTAAGTTATTCAGCACAGAACAATTTCACGTGATAAATCTCTTCATCTTGGCAACTGCCTGCTTTAATGAAGAGAGCCAAAAAGCCAGGATGAAACCACTCTGCTTTCTGCAAAACGTGCTGCCATAGGAGGGCAGAAAGGCCACAGAGACCCTCTTTTCTAGCTGAACACATCCATCTCCAGCCATCACCCCTGCCGCTGTCTGCAGGGACGGGAGTACGGGCTTTCCCCATGAGAGGTGGCTGGAGGCGGTGTTCCCAGCCAGCAGGAAAATGAAATAATAAACAATAGAAAGCACACACCAAAGTCTGTTAATGGAGATAAGTAACGCTTGATGAGACTCTGGAGGTCCTGCTGCAGGGTCTCTGCCCACCGAAGGCATGGCTTCACGCAGAAACCACTGAAGGCACGTGCCGATTTTTCTCCTGCAGTCCCTTCGTCCTCCCCCACACCACGCTGCTGCTTCAGGCAGGCCAGCGCTGCAAACCTGAACTCATCCGTGCTAAAAAAAACCATAAGGGACTCTCTGGTTCAAGGCATCACCTTACGAACAGCCCCGAGCGCAGCTGCAGCGCAGCAAAGGCCGGAGCAGGGGGGAGCGGGAGCCCACAGACGTTACTGCTGTCACCAGATTCAGTTTGTGAAACCACAGCTTCCGGAGTCCTCTGTGCTGCTTTTGGGGGTCAGGTACACGCTTGAGTGCGCAACCCAAGTAAGCTGAAGGACAGCATTTTTGCAAACACGCTCTTTTTTCCCTGAAATTATGTGGGTCTCTGCCCCACAAATCCCTCACATTGTCTATCCCCAAAATCTCATCTTTAATCTCCCCTTCACCTGTTGTAGTACCGACGCCTGCTCTGCCTGCCCTCCCTACTCCATCTGCCCTGCCCAGAGTAAAAAAAGCTCCTGCTGCACCTGTTAATCTGGCTCTGGCCCAACTCCCCAGGCTTGCACCTCAACTTTGGGCAGCAGCTCTTCCCCTCCCGCGCTGCTCCAGGCAGCAGCTAGCTCCCCACACCTCTGGATGAACCCTCTTCCATCTCAAGCCACTACATTCCAGATGCACAAGCACTGCTTCTTTAAAAGTTATTTTACATAACATCCATAGGAGAATGAATTCTTCCACCTCTAACCTGGTGCCACCAGGCCCTGGGCTGGGTCAGTGCAGGCTCCAGCAGGATGGCACCTTCAGGCATTGAGTTGTTCCAAATCCTCTGGCTCAAAATAGAATAATAGAATAATTTCTTGTTGGAAAAGACCTTTAAGATGATGGAGTCCAACCATTAACCTAGCACTGTCAAGTCCACCACTAAACCATGTGCCTAAGAACACGTCTCAAATACACGCAACACCCCCGCCCCGTGACTGCCAAGAGGAGAACACTGGGGAGGAGGAGGGGAGGAAGGGAAAGAAATGTCTAACAGCATATCTTTGGGGGTTGCAGCGCTCCACCCAAGATACATTTCGTGCCCTGTCATCTATCTCTAGCTCCAAGTTTGAAAACTGCTATTTTAAGCCAACTAGTTCTGATATTAAATCCCACCCTCAGGAGCACCACGAACAAGCTAGCGCAGAGTTCACACCAAGGATTGACCTGTGTTCAACACCTGCCCTATGGGGTTAATCTGGTTGTATCAACACCATGCAGTGCTTAAGATGTCAAGTACAGCATGGACAAACCCGCTGGCAACCATAACCACACAGGCCAAAGACCTGTTGTGGTGGACATTCCTGTGGCCCTAAGCAGCAGCCATTAAATGGTAACAAAGCTCTGCAGAAGCTCTGGGACAATGGGCTCATGGAGGAGAAACTTAAGGCACGGGCTGCGGGCAGCATGCTGATGGCTCTGCTCTAAACACAGGTCACCAGGCAGGTCCATAGGGCCAATGCAAGGAGAGCACTGAGGGGAGCACTTACAGACTAGCTGCTTAGGGTTCAAAAAACATGATCAAGTCGTGCTCACTAAGTTCTGCTGCTCCCAGGGGTGATGCCTACACCAAACAAAAACCAGCAACCAAAGGGCCATCCTTTAAAATAGAACTTACAAATGGGAAGTTCATAATCTGAACCAAACACTTTCTTGTTGTTGTTGTTTGAACAGGAAAAGATGTTACGACAAAGGTTTAAAAATATGTGAAATAATCACTTTTCGCTCAAAAAAATTCTCAATGTTTTCTGACAAAGCACAGGGTTTTTTTTTCAGCATCTCAAAATTATATCTGCTAAGAATCATTATCTTTAGACCAGAAAGGATGCACTAATGACACATAGAGAGGTGCTGGAATAGGTCTTAGATCTCTGATCTCCTGTCCTATGTCCCGGGCACTGGCCAGACTTAGATCTTTGTGAGGGGCTCTACACAATACATTAAATACTCTTCCTGCCATTTTAATTATAACTTTAATGAACGAACATTCTCCTGAACTATTGTCCACTCTTCCCAGCCCTAGAGCTGCTATTAATGCATAAATAGAAGACATTATTATCGCTTATATTCTCCAGAATATATGTTACAAAGTTTATTCTTTTTGTGATCTGATTTAATTAAAAAAAAAAAAAGTGGAAATGCTGATCTAACTCTTTTGAGAATCATCATCCGGTGCAAAGAGATGGAAGAGGTTGAACAGCTGTTGCAAAAATCCTGAAACCCTTTACTGGCCTCAGCGTAATAACTTCTACAGGACATAAGAACAAACAGCAAAATGAACTGGACTTGCATTTGTTTTTATTTTGGTTCTCTCCCACTCAAACATGCAGAATGGTTAAAAAGACTACTTTAAAAAAAGCCCTCTAGATAAATTACTGCTTTTAACATTATGACTTCAAAATATGCTGGTTCGATGCAGCTTGAATTGGTTCCCTGCTGTCCGCCTTGGATTTGCTCCAACTCTGTTTATTTTATTTACTGTTTAAGCTATTTTGTTTCAACTGTTGGCCAATTTCTCTCCCTTCTCCCTCTTAAATTAATTGCTACATTTGGATGTTTGCACACTAATTTTTCAAGGAATAAAAGCCTCATGTACACCAAATAACGATATCAGTAGTATGCCTTAATCCCTGAAATCTATAGAGGAGCTGATGATTCTTCAACAGAATTATAGAGCATAGTTTTGTGGCAGGGAACCTGTGAATATTTCTATATGGTTATAATTGGGAAGACCTAAACTTGAAGTTAAATCCATTCCTAAATAAGAAAATTGAAGATTAGCTGTAATGCATCTGCAGCTCTTCAGTCCAGGTGTAGTATTTCTTTGAAATGTTTCAGATTATTTTAACTCCTGTTTATGACTAAGATCCCCATATATTAGGTGATGCCTACAGCATGTGGAAGACAACAGGCAGGAAGATGTTCCTTTAATTTTAGATCTTTGGTCAGGAATTTCACTGTCTTTTCAAAAAGATGATGGAAAACTTTATCGTGAAAACAAGGTATAATGCAATCTAAGGGAAAAAAGTGAAACTGGGAAAGAAGGTTCCCTCTTTACAAACTCAATTTGAGAATGAAATGAGATAATTTTACCATAAATTGCAATGTTGGGAAAAATAACTCCCTCCGAAAGTCTTTTATTGATTCTGTAACTTCCTCAACCCTCACTTTCAACCCAGTTCCACCTGGCAATACCCTTCCTCCATGGAAGATACTCTCATTCTTCAGACTATTCTAGACTCTTGGAGCTCCCATCTGTGTGCCTGCCCCAGAGCCACCCAACTCCTTCCATTTCCATACGCAGGTTTTCCCTCACTCCTCCTCCTACTCAAGTCACCCATCCAAAAACACCCAAGTTGTAGCACAAAGGTCTAAAGTCAGGCTGGAAAGAACCATATGGGAGGGTTAAAAATTCCCTTTTCTACCCTTTCCATCTCATTTAGATATAAACAAATACCCTTCCTCTCTATGTAATGTTCACTATGTTCCAAAATCAACGTTACACAGGTCAGAAACATGAAACAGCTCCACTGATTTCAAATGCAGCTCTAATAAGATATCTATTCTTCCATGTAAAATAAACCACTAGAATATTTCCTTAAGACTGTTTTTAAATATAAACTTTCTTCTCCTCTCTGCTGTACTCATCAATCACAGCACATGAACATGACAAACGCTTCAGTTTTTGAACAGTTGCCACATTTCATTGCTTCTATCCAACACTTGCAGGATTAAAACCCCCAGGAAAATAAATCTGAGAGACTCTGAACACTATGGAATTAGCACCTCAGAAAGCTTCCAAGCTCTCAACCTGTGCTGCCTCCTTCTGCTATCACTACTGCTGGACAAAGACCACAGAAGCTAAATGCGATCTCAGTGGACCAACACAAACCCAGCCTCCCCTACAACTGTCACTATCATCTTAATGCATCTACAGTATTCGGTATCAACTTAACACAACACCCTGCAACCCCATTCATGGTCAGTTACTATAATTTGATAGTTGTTACTCTATTGGCAGAAGGTAGCCACTGCTTACTAGTGAATAATTGGCTCCTGGAATGGCCCAAAAATTGCATAACTCATTCCTGCTAACAAGCAGAACTGGTTTGAGAAAAATATCTTACTTGCTTCATGCAAAGACATCGTAGGGCTAGGAAGCAGTGGTGTTTGTCTAATCACCAGATTTGCACCCGCTTGCAGTGGAATGCAAGGGGACCGCCAGCCCTGCCAGAAGCTCCCTTTGAAGTCTGAGGGTGTCTGCAGTGGAGGAACTGCTCAGAAGCCAGAGCTGTGCTGGGGTTGTCCTCCCTCATCACCGGCCACAACCCACTGCTGCTTCCCGTTAGCCACTGCACTACCAAGCACGCTTGTTTCCCAGGGTGAATCTGAACAAAACCCCCTCTCATTTCCACATTTGCTTCTCTCCTCAGTGGAATCTTGGATCTTCAAAGCATGACGATCACCTACCCAACCCAGGGCAACGGTGTCAGCCAAGACATGTTTGTCTTGTGCTAGGTACTACACAAAAAGAACAAAAATCTGCTTGCTAAAGAGCTCTACAGAGACTGCACGGATTAAATCTGCATTATTTTTTCACAACTGCTACTGAAATGAGACAAAAAAATGCCAGTTTCTATCAACTGAGCAGCCTGCAACAGAAAGAACAAATAAAGTAGTATTTTTAACTAGGTATGTTCCACTTCAGTCTCTTTCTATCTCCAAAACTAAGGTGACATTACCTAGGGCAGAGTTGGCAAAAATATTATCAGTAAGTAACTGTGCCTGTTACATAAACTATGTGCTTAAATGGCTCAAAAATATGGTTCCAATGATAGTATTTCATAATTAATGAAGATAATCAGACTTCCAGCTACCTGACAGAGCTTGTCTCAGGATATTCTCCACCACAGCAGCATCCCTTAGATCTAAGTGTAACTGAGGAGAATACTTTTGGCTAAAGGACTCTAGCTGTAAGACAAACATCTGGTAAGCTAAATCTAGGAAAACACTGTAAAATCTTGCATCTACTAAAATTTGAAATGGAGAAACATGACAGTCTCACCAAGTGAATACAGAATAATACAAACCTTCAGCTATCCAAGAAGAGCTTTTCATAGCTCAATAACAAGAGCAAACTCAAAGAAATATAAGCAAAACTTTTACACAGATGACTTTCTGTAACTATGGTGATGCCAGGCTACAGAAAACCCTAAAACAGGTCACAAAATCAGGCACAGGATTAGCAGGATAACTACTAGTTTCACCTATGGGCCTTTCAAGCACCCACAGCTTTAATGGGTGGGGTTTGTAACACGATGTACTGGGAAGTGCTAGTCTGAGGGAACGATGAGCAAACCTGGTAACCAACAACTTTGCTTTGTTCAGTCTGGTCTCTCTGGTCAAGATCTTTCATTCCCATTGTACAGACGCTCCCGGGGACTTTTAGCCACAGCATGAACAGCCTCTGTAGTCACGCATGTGAAATATGGCAACTGTCAAGAATTTAAGAGCTATTTCTAAAAATCTTTCTTTGTTCCCTACATAATAAGCTTGAAATAGATCTTTTGTGATCTTTTTCTCAATGCTATCAAGTATGCCAGTTCGTATATTATATAATTTCTTGCGCTTCAGGACAAAAAATTAAAACAAACCAGCAATCCCCAGTGCTTTTAGAATTCACAGACATACACAAATTATATAATGGTTTGATATACAAAGATTAGGGCAGACAAAACTTTGAGATGTAGTAGAAGATGTCTTTAAATCTAATAAAAACTAAACCACTCAAGTAGTACCAGGACAAAGGAGACATTTACACGCCAAACTACAGCCTTTCTCATTGCTCACCCCCCCTCCCCACATACAGGATCAGCAAGACTAGATCAAGATGAGAAAAAGAAAAAAAACCATAAGTTCCCCAATTCAGCATACTCTTTATTTTTTGTGCATACGTAAAAAACTTAGTGTAATATGAATTGAGCAAATTTTCTAGGATTCCAGTAAGTGTTAGATACTGGAAACAACTTGAAGATCACATTCTAAATGATTTTTTTTTGTGGTCCAGAAGCAACAATTCCCCCAGCAACAATGTGGGCAGCAAATTTGAAACTGCTTTGAATATAAGTGTGTTTAGTGTTATGATGTCATATTAAATTAAAAGGTTACTGTGTACTTTAAAGGAAATTTGTTTACTCAAGAGGTAGACAATTAGGAGCAAATAAACGAGCCACAGCACGGTGGTCACTGTGACATGGCGGGTACTGAGAAATGTCTGCCCATTTTTGTATTTTAAGCAAACTATTGATTTTCAAACCGCCATTCTGGCACTTTCCCAAAAGACAGAAGGAACTTAAGAGCTACTGTCTCAGGATAACCCAAAATGCAGCAACCAGACCTAAAAGTGAGCTTGGACACACCAAGGGTACAGCCCATCCCGTGCACCCACCCGCCTGCCCCGTCACACCGGGCGCTACCTTGACAAGACAACTGAACTACTGCAGTTTCAAGATTACCATAATCTTCTAGTGGCTTCCTACATTTTAGAAGACTGTGTGCCCCACCTCAGTCTTCTGTTCACTAAACAAACTTGATTCCTCTCAGCCTTTGTAAGTCAGTCATGTTTTCCAAATGTCTATTTTTCTTCCTGTTCTCCTCTTGTTTATTTTTATTTGATCTCTATTTTTCTGCTCTGGTTTATTTGCATTTGACTTCATTTCGTGATTACGGTTAACTAAGAGCAGAAATAGGAACTCAAAGACACAGCTTCAAAGAAAGGGTAGTCTGACAGCTATCAGATCTTCTGCAAAGCAAATTTATCATGGAAAGATGCCTGAAATTTAACTACACAATACTGTATCCAGAACCAAATATTCAGGACTATTACAGACGAATATTTTGTCACATATGTCACATATTTTGTTACATATCATGCAAAAATTTCAGGGAATAGCAAGTGTCCTAACTTCAATAATAATTATAAACTACTAATGCTTTCAAAAATTCAGAATGCAAAGTTTGATTTGAATTTATTAAATCCAACAGTATTAACAATTTCCTTGTCTTTCAACTGTTTTTCTGCTGTCACTACAAGACTCTGTTCATCTCCCTTGCCAAGAACCAACATGCCAGCCAATCCCAAGTTTTAGTAACATTATATTAAAAATGGAGGCTATGTTAATTCAGAAGTTGGATTCTGCTCATCTGGAAAGCTGACTTTTGGTTTATTAAAGAGCTGCCTTAGGCAAGTTTTATTCTAAAGAGATTTAGTACGGATTGCCTAACGAATCTGCCTCAATACTACCTCATATTTTAAGTATGTTCTAGGACCTCTTCTGAGTAGCTGAAATTCCAACTTAGGAAGAACAGAAATCAGCAAATGAAAATGTGAAACATGCTCCCAAAGTAAGTACTGGGAGCTAAAAAGATCTTTACTTCCACATTTGAGCTCAAGCTTAATTCTGTCCCTCACTTGAAGCAAATTCTCTGTTTTCCAGCATGCAGTCATACCAACACCTACTACTCACTAATTACTGAAATCATTTACACAAGGAATAATATATGGGAACAGTTTTCTCTCAATTTATAGACAATTATGATAAAGAATATCACATGTTCTAACCAGAAGTGATATATGAAATCAATACTGTCTTTAGAAGATATTAGTTAGAGTCAAGTAATCTTTTAGAAACCATATTATGGCTCAAACTATACACAGTCGACACTGCTTTAGTTTTTATGCACAACCTACATTGTAAAGCAGGACAGCCCAGAACAGAGGCACAGTGACACCTGATTCAAAAATGGCACAGAGACAGATGTCCACAGCTGTATAAGGTCTACTTATTTTAGTAGTACTGTATGCTCAAATTAGAAGACCAAGCTAATATATATATATTTTTGTTGTTGGGAAGCAAAAAAATACTTAGTTGGAGATATCTACTAATCAACAACATGTCTTCAAGGAATGGCCCTTCAGTTGAAACAATAAATGCAGAAAGCCTTAATCAAAAATTCAGATATTTTTTGTAGCTTTTGAAAGATGTATTAGGGAATTATTAAATTCTGTCACATTTTAAAAAATCACAGTCAAGGGATAATTAAATTTTGAGTGCTTTAACTATGAATTCTCTAGCCTCAGAATAAATTAAACGCCTTTCAGTGTAATTTTAAATCTGAACTATCAGAATTACAACGATCCCTAATCAGCATTGCTCATATCCCTCTGATGTCATCAAGGCTCAACTTACAAAGTGTATGAGCTGCTGACGTGACTCTCTGTTGTGTATCATAATCTTAAAAACTGGATACAATAACAACTTTACCTTACTGCAACCTATATAATGTAACTAGAGCAGAAATACATTAAAATGGGATTTTAACCAATGGTTTAGAGAACCTATCTTACTACTCAATTAAAGGCAGAACAAAACTGACCAATGCAAAGATACTATTTGAAATCAGCTTTAAAATCAAATTAATGACCACATTTGCAATTCAGAAGAAATACTTATCTTGTAGCACTGTAAATTTGAGGAGTATTGCATAGGAGCAACACATGTAAATTCAAATGGAAGCCTGAAACACTTAGCTGTTTGTCCACTAATTAAGAAACCCTGGATAACACAGTCCACAGCTGTTACATTTCTGTGCAAATGTCACTGCATTTCAGCAATAGACTGACTCTCACAAGCAGTCCGTGCATTGGTTGGTAATGCTGAAGCGTTGCTTGCTTCTTTAAGGGTGAGAAGCCCTTTACTACAGACAGAGAAGCTATTAACTGTCACGCTTGCTAACCCAAGCGTGGGGTGTATTACAAAGCCTGCAGGGCTAAATACCACTTACCGAAGATTCACTATCTCTAACAAGGAAGTCTCCTTCCACTCCCCTCTCGTTCAGGGCACATTCTGCCTGGTGCCGGGTAACATTCCCGTAATACCACTCTCTTCCAGCAAACCGTCCTGTCGAAGATGGTCCCGTGTAGCTTATCTGAGGCGGATGGGAAGTGTTAATGGTAGGACCATCGCTAACGATTACTACATAGTTTTTAGGAACAAGACCGATTTGCCCTCGGGAATTTTTACATTTCCACCACTCTGGGTCGTTTTCTGGCTTTTCAATGACTTCCATCGTTTCCCCTTTTTCAAAATTGAGCTCTTCTTCTGTGACGGAGCTGAAGGGATACAGTGTCTGAACAACGTGGAGTACTTTGGTGCCCTGGCCGTTACTCATGGAAGCGCCTTTCCTCAAGCTGAGGAAGCTGGGTGAATCTGCTGTGGCCTCCTCAACCTCCTCTACCACATAGTTCGAAGGAAACCAGCCAATCTGTCCATTGTAGCTCCCTCTCCACCAGCCGTCGCTGCACTTCTCCATGACAATCACTCGGGACCCTTTAACCAGGGACAGCTCATCTTCCCTCTCCGCAACGTAGGCGAATTTCACGTAGGCTGGAATGTTCAGATCGTAAATCCGGTCGGCGCTGCTGCCGTTGGACGGGTATTCGGCGTCCGTGCTGGGAGTAGGCGAGGCATCTCGCGCGCTCGTCTTTCTCTTGGTTTTTCCCAAACCTGTCAAAGAGAGAAGCGTAAAGCGGTCACTCGGAATGCTCGTCCCCAGACTGACAGCGCTGGATTTGGTGACACGGTCCCCTGTTAATTTAACAACACTACATAGCTAAGAAATAGCAACATCATTAAGAGATTAACAACCAGCTGATGCACCATTAGGTAAGGAGCAATTTGTGTTATAATGGCTCTTTTCCCTTCCCAGAAGTACAAGAGTTTTAACACACTTAAAAACAGTGTTTTCTTTGCTATGAGAGCAGCTAATCACTGGAACGGTTGCATAGCTTTCTGTTATGTCTCTTAAAAATCCAGCCAAATGATCACGCCTTTTAATTTCAGTGATGACTTTAATTTGGCTCAAGCAAAACATGAAAGAAATTCTACCAAAATAAACTAGCACAGCAATAAAATCTTAAGTTTCCCTGAAGATTACATTTTGCTCTCTTCATTCTTCAGTCAGTCCCCAGACAGCCACAGCTGTAACTCCTTCCAACTTCAAGCCCCTTCTGAAATCCACACCTCTTACATCTACGTTTCATCACGTATGCTAAGAGCGTAAACCTGACTGAGAAGAAGACCATTCGTTCTCCTACAATATGTAAATTCTGATGTACAGTCATGGCTTTAATTATAGCACAAAATAAAACGCAGAGAAGAAACATCATCATCATTATCATTAATTGCATAACTTTTTTAAAATTTCTTCATTAAAGGCATCATGCTAACGTCTGCTGATATATGAAAAACACTGCACAACACACTTGGTGTGTTTTTCAAAGTGCTGCAGCAAGGACTGCTTAAGCTTATATATAAACAGAAAGATAAAGTGAACAAATAGCCCTCTCTTGTGAAATTCACTTATAAAAGTTCTGAAGAGAAAACAAAAGATGAAGCCTTAATATTGCACAAACCAAGCAACACCCAAAATGTTGTGCAGGGGACAGAAAGTAAAAACCAATGCAGAAATAGGAGCTTTTCTACTTATCTCTATGCTCCTAGAGCCTCGCTGGCAGATGAGAGATTCACTCGAGACAAAGTGAGTACATGCTGATTATGGCAGATCGGATGGAAAAAAAAAATAAATAGGACTTTGCTTTTGTTTCTTCAAATAATCTGATAGAAGGAGACACATGCAATTTCATTTTTAACATTTCAGGACTATTTAATCTGGTCAGTCCACTGCTAAAAAGTGCATTCATTTTTTTAATATATATACGCACATGTGTGTACCTGCATATACAACTAATACCTTCAAAACTGTTTGTTCAGTGCAGAACTACGCGGTTTATTTTACTGGATGAGCTGTACAGCACAGACAAACAGTGCACGAGCGACCACGCAGAGATTTCTAACTAGAAGGGTTAAATACATGAATTAATACCGTCTCAAAGTCTCAGAAGATGGCAGAAAATTCCAATGATCCTAAAGTGTTTCCTGACCTTCCCCAGCAGCTCCTTGCTTCCTCCTGGAGCCTGTTACATCCGAATGTCATTCAAACGACATCATTTCAGTGGCTGCACTTTCAGGCAAAATGAGGGAGAGCAGCTTATTGTATTTGGGGAGACAATCGCAGGAAAAGAGCGTCCAAGCAAGCGCTAATCGGAAGCTGGCCAGGCTCTGACCTCTGCCAAGACTGGAAATTTTCATCAGTTTAGAGATAATTTTCAACCAAAAGATAAGGATGTATCAGAACTAAGGAGCACTGAAGTAGGGTGATATTAACAAACAGAACTTCAGGATGGTTCTGTTAGGAAAGCAGGGAAATTACTTGTTATAACTTCATGGAAAACAAGCAATTGTATTTCAAGAGACTGACTCTACATAAAGCCCTATACTGTGATTGAACCTTCCAGATTAAAAGCTCAGATTTTATGTGCCTAATAATGGAGATATGCAGCACTACTTCTGGGAATTACAGCAGAAGAACTAATAAAATAAAAAACCAAGAGATGATGGAGTACCTGGCCAGGTGAAAACTAGTTGAAAATCAGAGCACAGAGATAACTGTGAGATATGGGGACCTTCTGTGATAAAGGAATGCCACAAACTGAACTATTTAGAGAAAAAAATATTGACAAACGGGTGAAAGAAACATATTTCTTAAAAACTTCTGAAGTCTGATAAAGGCATCTAAACATTTAGCAAAAGGTTATCACCCAAGTACTTTCTTTCACCTGGAGTTTCATAAGTTGCGTTCTTTTCCCATGAACATTTCAACGCTGCGCCTGACATTCTAAATGCTCCTTTCTACCCTCCCCATTCAACACAAATGACAACATAAGAAAAAAAAAAAAGGCAGAAACTACGCTTTTTTTTTTCTTTATCAATAAATGCAGTTGGAGCTCTTAAGCTTAATATTTAATGTAACCAAACTTTTAAGGCTGATAGCAGGGTAACGATTAGCCTTTTGCAATAGCAACGATGTGCACCAATGATTGTGTTTCCATCTGGTTTGACCAAGGTAACTATGCAGAGAGCCATCTGCAGCCAAGCACTGCAAAGGGCATGCACGACATTAGCTAACACTCATTTTCTTGTGGGATTATAACATTCATAGCTGTGTCTATGACAGAAGAAGAAACAAGTTGTTCCATGAGCAGAATGAAGGAAATCTGTTCTTGTTTTTCTCCTTACACCTCCTGCCACCCCACTCCTCCTCTGCCTCCGCCATCTCCTGCAGGATCCGCAATAAGCCCCCTCATCATACAACTGCCTTCACACCCTCAGGTCCTTCTCACACCTTCAGCTCCCCACTGCAATCTCCAACCTGCGCTCAAAGTTTACTCCATCTCCCTGGGTGCTGCCCTCCCTACCTTTGCTGGGCTGAGCAAAGAGCTGGGATTGCTCTGGCTTCTCCTCCAGTGGGGGACACCAGCAATGACCCTCCAGGCACCAAGTTGGAGAAAACTAGTTGGTTTATCTTTGCCAGTCTGTCAAGTTTGTTTAAAATTGGCTGAGTTATCAAGGGTGGACAGATGGATGGACAATGACAGCTGACTGTGACAGCATGACTAGTGTAAGCTTCATTTCCTTAGGAAATAAGTCTAAAAATACAATTGAGTAAGATAGTTGGTCACAGCTAAGCAAGAATAAAGTTAGGATGATTATACATTTTGTATGCATCTATGACAAAAATCACAATTCCATTTAAAAAAAGTACAATCTTCGTGAGTCATCTCTGGAAGAGTAAACACTGCCACAACTTGCTACTAACAGAAACATTCATTTACTACTATGTGTAAGAGTATTCCTATTCTTATGTCCAAATAGAATGAAACCCATGCAAGGAAATAAATGGAAAATAAAACATTCAACCACTTTAGGAGTCACATTTGGAAGAGTCAAATACACTTGTGATTGCAGTCATAATTTGGGCATTTTTATTTGCTTTGTTTTAATGAAAACTTATCTATTAGTGAAATACAACTGTATTTTCCCATTCTGACTCATTGGTTAGAGTTCACCTGACGCCATAATCCTTTAATACAACTAGTCGTTGTAAGGTGAAACCTCAAGCAACAGATTAGTTTTCAATCAAGGGGAAATGTGTGGGAGCAAAAGCATTGCCAAGCAGCAGAAAGCCTGATCTATGTTATGGTGTCTCGTAGGAAATAACACTGCTCACAATCCACAGTTGACCCACACTAAACTAGTTTATTTTCATTCTTACAAACAGTTCACCAAGTGATGCAAGTAGGTTTAATTTTTAGGAGGATACATATGTTGCAAAGATATAAAGAAATGGTTAGCATCATTGCCAGAGAAGGGATTCACTGCACATCCTCCTTCCCTCTGCAGTGAAAGAAATCCTCTGGCCCTGAGGTTGGCCCTAAAGAGACTCAGAAAGTGCCTCCCTCATTACTTCACGCCCCTTTCCTTGCCTCCCTCAGTTGTGGCTCTAGAGAATAGCTTGTTTTGCGAGCAGCGGGCAGAAGGAAGACCTGTTTCCTATGAAACTGCTTCCTGTCTCTTAAGTCCCCATTGTGCAAACCCTAGCATCACACCCTTTCATTACTGGCGTGTCCCCACGACAGCCTTCCCCTTCCCCTTGTACTTGTAACTCCTCCAGCTGCCACCTCCAGTGCCCTCTCCCTGCAGCACTTCCAGCCTTCCCCACCTTGTGCTCCTTAACCTCCCCCAGAAAGCAAATGCTCTCCCCAACCCAAACCTTGAAGTGGTGGCATTTCCCCTTGGTCATTCCCCTTTGGCCTGATGCTGTGACAGTGACAGTTCCCACCCCTGGCCCAGCGCTGGGCTACCTGTCAGCCAGCACAGATGCCCCGACTGCTTGGCCTTCTCCTGCCAAAACCCAAAGAGGCATTTGTCTCTCCTTCTTCTGCCTCCAGTGAAGGCACCGAAACAAGGCTGCGTAGCCATGACCTTTATGAAAATTGCTCCTAAAAACAAATAAGTATAATTACCTTTAAAACTTTATCCTACTTTATCAAATACACACAGAACACTTGTATAGAAAGTGATGTTTTTTGCCACTAGCTAAGGTTTATATTCCATTTGCTAATTATGGTTTGTATTACATAGTACCTGTACTAGAAAAAGCCCATTTACAAACCAGATATCTTTTCCTAATTTTAGGAAGACTATTGGACAAGTACATGCTCCTGCGAGCTAGTGTCCTTGCTTGAAACTGATGAGCGACCACATTTTGTATTTTAACTGCTTTTGCTCAACCCCAGAGGTGCAAGAAGAGATTCACTGACGTGGCTGTGTAAGGTATCTCCACAGGCTGATCTGTACTCTCATATTTATTCTATTAAGTTATATTTTAGAATAACAGGCCCTAAACACTGAAGATATTTGCAGTCAAATTGTCTAGCATCCAGCTCCCAAGACTGCTCCCTGAATTTATTACATCCTGTATGTAACTTAACTATAAATAGACTAAATACAGTTGCATTTCCAATGAAATTCTGAGTTTGATACCTACTGATTTTTCCATTCTCACAACTTCGGTGTAGAAAAAAAGGTCAGTCAATACCCAAAGCTGATTTCTGAAAAATAGCTAGCAAGTGAAACTTGTGTCATCTCAATTCTCTCAGCACACCTTTTATAAAATCTTCTCTGATTCTAATACATAAATCATGAACAAAAATATTTTCTGTAGCTTACCTGCACATCAAATCAAATTTGCAGGATAAAAAAAGAAGCCTTTCATAAAAACAGTAAATACAAGAAAACTCTATTGCTTTAAGAAATCATGAAAGCAACACTAGCCGATTTCCAAAACAGAATTCCTCAATCCAGAACTCAAAGAAAGAGATCGTGCCACTGAATATGCCAGACACAACTGCTTAAGAAGCCTACAACAACCTTTTATTAAAATATCAAAAGCAATTAAGGAAGGATTCCTCCCCCCTCCAGTAAGTGACCTTTAAGCTATAAAAAACACTGCAAACCAACAACAAAAGTGCCTCAATACAACTGGGTTATTAGAAACTACTTCCTCTTAAAGAGACTACATACTAAATGGTGTCCTTCAAATATCCCGTAGCACTTTTGGGGTAGCTAGTTTTAAGACTAAATATACAGCTGGAAAAATAAAAACAAATGCTGCTGAGTAATGCTGCTACCTTCCCTCTCCCCATGGCAACTAGAAAATCAACTTTCAATATATTTTATTGCTGTATTTACATATCTTAATAGACTCTTTTTCAAAACAAGTCAGAACTGATTTTTGTATCCTGTGTCCAACCTTTTATGTTTGAAATTAGTTTCCCATCAGTTATTATACATGACAAAGCTGTAAATCAGCAAGAAATTAAATAAAGTATGATAAGGGTCATCAAACAGGTATCTTGAATTAATAGTACATCAACTACTGCCAACTACTTTCTTTCATAGTCTATTTACAAATACAGTAAGATTTTTCACAATTAAAGACATATATTATGCTGTATCACCTAGTAATAGAATCATAGCATGGTTTGGGTTGAAAGGGACCTTCAAAGGTCATCTAGTCCAACCCCCCTGCAATGAGCAGGGACATCTGCAACTAGATCAGGTTGCTCAGAGCCCCGTCCAGCCTGGCCTGGAATGTCTCCAGGGATGGGGCATCTACCACCTCTCTGGGAAACCTGGGCCAGTGTTTCACCACCATCAGTGTAAAAAATTTCTTCGTCATGTCTGGCCTGAATATCCCCTCCTTTAGTTTAAAACCATCACCCCTTGTCCTGTCGTAACATGCCCTGCTAAAAAGTCTGTCCCCATCTTTCTTACAGGCCTCTTTTAAGCACTGAAAGGCCACAATAAGGTCTCCCCAGAGCCTTCTCTTCTCCAGGCTGAACAAACCCAACTCTCTCAGCCTGTCCTCACAGCAGAGCTGTTCCAGCCCTCTGATCATTTTCGTGGCCTCCTCTGTTCCCTCTCCACAGGTCCGTGTCTTTCCTGTACTGAGGGCTCCACAGCTGGACACAGGACTCCAGGTGGGGTCTCACCAGAGCACAGTACATGGAATGATTTTAGTGAGATGAAGGCCGCACCAGGCTCATTTTGATGGGTCAGCAGGAGCACAGGGCTGTGTTTTTGCTGAGCACATGATAACAGCCTTGCACAGCTTCCCAGTTTGCCCTCGATGGCAGCGCCTTTCAGCAGGATGCTCAACTTGAGCTGAGCCCTTGAGTTCATGGCTGTTTGGCATCAAACTGCCTAATATATAAAAATGAAGGTATTGAAAAGAGGAGGAAAAAGGGAGAAAATTCCAGGAGACAGTTCCTTCAGCTTCTGCCTTAAATCCTACCTATGCTGCCACAACTGTCAGGCAGGCTGTCAAAATACAGGTTTAAACATAACATGAATGAATATTATTTGAAAATTTATTTAGAGAGAAAAATAATTTTAAAAGGTTTTTCATTGACATTAGAAATTACCCAGTAACCAAAATTTCTTTACATTACTGGCCATTGTTCTCTGAATTAAAAAAAAAAAGGCAAGCAGTTACATGTAAAATTTTTCATACCAAATTCAGTGCATTTCAATTTGTGTACCCTCCTTCTCAAGTAAAATGCTTTTAGCAGTACTACTGGCTTTATGGTTTTAAAAAAATGATCATAGAAGCCACCACAAAAAGCCTAAGTACTTTTTTTTTTTTAATGAAAACATCTTCATTTTAATCAGAGTTTTCAAATAAAGGTTTTTTTCTTTCAAAATAAACCCATTATAATTCAAATAGAAACAAGGCACTCCATAGCTGAAAAATTTAACATCACTATAATCTATCAAGACAACTTCCATTAAACAGCTGCAACATTCAAGCAAAACAAGTTTGAGACTGATAAATTTAAGCAAGTCAAACAAATGAGTGAGGAGAGCTCCCCATATAAAAACTTAGAGCAAGAGCTTGTTCGAATACTGAATAATAAATTCTGATAGAGTTAAAAAAAAATATATTTCTGAATTTTACAGAGCAGCTCTCCTAGTTCTAATAATCTTCAAGGAAAACATAACCCGAAATTCTCATTCAATTTACTAATCAAATGTTTTGCATTAGACGAAGCAGAAACAAGGAAGTTTATCAAAACCCCTTTTTTCAAGAGGTAACATGTATTCAACATTTTTGCCAATTTTTATTAAAGATACTTAAAATCATTCTTTTTCTTGTGCATTTTAAAAGAATTGCAATTCCATCTGGCTTCACACATAAGCAGTTAAAAAAATTATCCTTTTCTGTCTATCAGGTAAGTTATTCATTTCCTAGTAATAAGGCTCTGAATTATATTTGATGTGAATGCATACAGTTAACAAGTTGCAAAGTGTACAGTGTCTTTTTTAAAACAAAAAAAAAATGTGTTGAGAAAGAAGTAACTAACTTTTCAGGGAAATTCTTAAGAAAAAAAACCATAAACCAATATAAATCAAGTAATTAATTCACTTAATACAGAGATAAACATATAACTTCTTAACAGCTGAAATGTCCAGCTCAGGAATTTATTTAGCTTTATGTTATTTATCATTACGTCTTTTATAATTTTAAATTAACTTGTCTTTGCTTCTTTATTAAAAAGGAATTCAACAGATTGAAGTTTTTCTGGTCCACAGAAAGAAAAAAACAACCAATTTCTGCACATTTTCAGTCTGCAACATCCTACCCCTTCTTCTCTCCCTCCATCTCCATGTCCAGTTTCCAAGCAAGCATTCAAAGGCCAAGATCCATATGGGATAGTCAGTATTTTAGAAGCAACATCTCCATCAATAGCACTCTTCAAAGGACACTGCTATAAATGCCAGATCTTCAACTGCATTGGTGACACAGAAATGATGCCTTACAGCTCTATTAATGATTTTTTTTGTAACTTCGTTAAGAAGCTCAATATCAAAAAAGCCACACTAGGACAAATCAGAAAATGAAAACTCTTCTTTAAATGTCAAAGTAAAATTCTGACATTTTAACACCAGGCTGCTTTATCGCTATGTTTTTCCAATACAGGAAAAACCATCAGAGTTTCCCATACATCAAACACTACTCGAAATGGAGGTTTCCACAAAGAAATCAACTCAACCACCATATTAAAAACAACTACTGCATTAACAGCTGTAATTTAGACTGTGTTAAACATGCCTATCTGTTTATCAGGAAAGGTTATTTCAAATTCCAGTACCATATAACAAGTTTCCTGCACCCAGAGTGTTTTAGAGCAAGAAGTTAAACTGAAAGATGCACTACACGGATGTACGTGGCCAGAGTTTTCCAAAGGCATCAAACACATGATCCAAAGGCTTCCATCGACTGCGTTGCATATGGTCATTCTCCAACGGAAAAGTAGAGTAGATTAAGTCTTAGGAGGCAATTTTAAAACGGCCTTGGGATTTTAAACCACCTACGGAATAGGCAAACTGCTGTCTCAGTCTCAAATAGAAGGCACACAAAATGAATGGTTTTTTTCAAGATCTACGGTTCTGACTTCTGTCTACAAATTTAAATTTAATACAACTCGCTTTAAATACAGTGTCTTTGCTTTCAAATAGAGAGATAATTTAAGATATTTCCATCTACTCTGTAATCTTGATTTTGTAGGATACCCTGGTAAAAAAAAAAATGAACACCATTCTCTTAAACTTAAGGTACCCCATCATTGTAAGAACAAATTTATAAGGTATGAGGAGAAGGCAGAGTAGCCCTGTAGAACTTCCCAGTGCCTTTTGTTCCCTTGATGTAGAGAGGGAAAGCTACACTGTTTTGCCTCTCCTTCCAAACACTAACAAAATATTGCAGAAGAAATCCCTAATATGCTCCAAACTGTCTATCCCAATACACGCTCCTGTCCCTCAGTTAGTATACAATAGCTTATGTTCCCCCTTCTTCCTCAAGCATTTGATAGAAAGATGATTTATACTTATCTAGCTCACATTTATATGAAGCAAAAGTGGCGCACGGGACAGCTTTGGATACAAACCCAACATGCTAACATGAACCCACTCAACTTCTTATTTAAAAAAAATAATAACACAGGAAGTACAAAGGAGACTTCCCTGAATGTAAGACAGTAACCGTCCAATTTAAAGACTCTTCCAGATAACTGTGAAGGAATCATTCTATTTTGCATACGCTCGATTATAGTACTAACTTGGTCTTTTCACTTTTTCTCATTTGCTCAAATTTGCCCTCAATTCTCTACATGAAAATGAAAGGCTTAATAGGTGTTAACAATACAGATTGAAGTTCAGATCATCAAGCTCAAACCTGAATAGATAAATTACAAAGCAGTAATTATACAGTCTCTCAAAGGAAAGAAATGCATTAGAAGATGACGATGCATACACTGACTAAAGAAGGGCAATCTCTTGCCATCAAAAAACTCAAGATCGTCCCTCCTGAACGTAACGTTGGTCGGTCACTCTTTAAGGTGACTGTGTTTTCTTCCAGTTGGCCCACATCAACACCAAGCATGATGTAAAGCCTGAGCAATTCTACTGTAAAGTCAGAATGACAAGGCTATACCATATAAATGTTTTCAAACATTAAATACCATGTTACAAGAAAATCCAAAACGTTTATTACTTTTTTTTTTTCCTTCGGAAAGCTCAGAACTCCTTAGAAGACTGTCATAGATACTGCAATTTTATCCAAAGCTTCTCTTAGGAAGGAAAAGCAAAGTAAACATCACCTTTTCTTTACTACCTTCCTCTCTGAACTACAATGCCTGTAGCTTCACTAATCAAGGGCTCTCGGGCTATTAGTAACTACATACACAAAACCAGAGGTACCCATTACTGCAGGTGAAGTAACAGGGGAAAACAGCTCACTGAACAAAACAGCCCATCTCCTCTGAGGTTTGGCTTTCACAGATAAAACACAAAACCCCACAACTCACACACAAACTGAAACCATTTCTTCTATAGACTAAAACTCAACAATGAATTAGTAAATAATATAGTCATAAATTTAGCTCCTGTTCTGGAGAACAACTTCCTGAATGAACAAATCACAAATACCTTACAGATTTGTAAAATGGTACCCTGTTTCCCTGAAAATAAGACATACCCCAAAAATAAGCCCTAGTATGATTTTTCAGGATTTTTGAGGATGTTTGAAATATAAGCCCTACTCCAAAAATGAGCTCGTGTTACAGTTCATTAAAAAAGTCAATTTAAATAGTGTCCAGCCAGCTATACATGTAAAAAAGTAATAAGTTTTGGAACAAAAATAAGACCCTGTCTTATTTTTGGGGAAACAGGGTAGAGGCCACATAGAACGACAGCATTTTCACTACATCAAAACACTTTTTCCCTTTCTTTTCTCCTTCACTTTCCATTTTATTTCATTTACAAGGTCTCAAAGACTGCTAAACAGTACCAATGGCAATGAATGTGTATAGTTTAGATGATCTACAGATGAAGTCCTAAATAAACTTTCTGGTGCAAAATACAGCTACAAATCGTCACCTAGTAGAAAGGCCAACCTGATCACCCATTCACATTAAGAGCAGTGTCTGTCCCCATCTGTTTGCTCAAACCTCAAAAACTACTTGTCAGTATATAATCACATTTACTATTGAAGCGACTCTCAAATAAAGCCATCCTTAGAAACAGCAGAGGTGGGCATTTTCTTCTCTCACACAGCAGGTTTGTGCATCTTGATTCCTGCTTTATGGATGCACTCCACAAACAAAACACTTTTCAGACGCAGAAAAAGGAAGGAAATCTTCTCCTGTACATTCCAAGACGAAACCAAATTTTCTTGTCGTGAATGCTAATTTAGCAATTTGGTTGTGCAATACAAAAACATGCCACACAATGACCACCTGTTATACAGGTCCTCCAAAAACTTGAGAAACAGAAAGCAGTAGAAGCTGAGTGGCACCACACAGACAAAAAGGAACAAATTAATACTCTGAAAGACCCTGGAAGATCAAATGTTAAGATAGCCCAAGACCTCAAAAAAAGAGAGATCCAGTAATGTTTAAGAATTATTTAGGGATACATATTGGAGAACATACCCACATCTAAATGAGAATAATTCCTTGATGATGTTAAGAGAGTAGAAAGAGCAGCCACTGCCGCTTCAGTATAGAAAAATCACTGGTCCTTCAAGTCAATGGAATTTTTTTGAAAATGATGTCTCAGAGTATATACACAGGCTACTGATTTTTGCCAACCATCTTAGTTTGGTCTTTATAAGGGTCACCCATCTATACACACCAAACAAGGTATACGCAAGACCTCAGAATCCGATACTGTTGATGCTTTCTTCTCTGCTCTCACGTTCATGCGCTAAAACGTGAATCAAAAGGAGAGGACAGTACGCAGAGAGCACAGAGACCACATTTTCTGAAGAAAAAGCGTGGTCACTACTTGTCTCCATAAGCACACGTTTACGAGAAGGGTCCAACCAGGGTGCAATGTGGGGACCTGCAATGTAGCCCCAATTCTGCTGCCTCAGCAAACTTGGGTCCTCCCAGGAACTTGAGGTAAAGGAGGTAACACAATGCAAAAAGCCCAGAACTTGGAAAAAAACATACTCTGTCTTCACTGCCTCAGAAGAAGAGACTTAATTAGCAGACTGCTTGAAGGATTTTATTCTATGGAAAAAATGAAACATCAAAAGAGCTGAAGGTTCAGAAGCAAACTTCTAATGCTAAGAGAGCAAAAGACTCTGCCTCCATGGCTGGAACAGGGTGTAGGAAGAGCTACTGGCAATGATACGACTCACTTTAATAGGGCACGACAAAACTACCTTGGGAGCTAGTTTTTGGGCTTGCTCAAAGGCCAAACACTAATACATATTGAAATGTAAGTGGCTCAGAGAGGGGCAAAACCAAGGGTCCTCGAAGGTGACAGTTGAGTGAGGTAGTACCACCAAAGATACCAGCACTCACATTAAGTTACGGCAATCCTTTTACCTTTTCAAAACACGATATGTGACTAAATGCAAATGGAAGAGATCTCTCTCCCATGTTTTGAAATCACTGTGCACATCTCCCATTTCTCTTTTCTCAGCACCTAGTGACAGTAATTCATGCAGTCAGGCTGATCTATTATACTGTGAAGATGGAAGAAATGCATTTGTTCCAGCTTTTGTTTCTGTTTGGGTTTTTTTGTTTGTTTGTTTTGTTGGTTGTTTTTTCTGCTCAAACCACTGAAGACATCACACCTAAACAGAGTTTCCTCAGCTTCTCTCACTACCACAAAACCATGTTCCCCAATTTCATCACTGGTGAAGAGTCGCCCCGGTGCCACCCTGCCCCACAAACAAACATCCCGACTTGGAGCAATGCAACAAAAATGCTGGATGAAGCACAGCAGCAGAAGTGCTTCTGCTCAAAAGTTCAACCATGGAATAAGCTATTTTAACACACAGATTCTAGGAAACTGAGCAAGAATTTGTGCTGTATAGGAAAACTTCAACTACTTCCTCTCTGTAAAGATGACCTTAAGTCCCTGCATATCGACTGCTTAAAAGTGCCAATACGGACAACTTGCCTTCATCCAGCCCTTCAAGAGACACGGCAGACGTGCCACTACTGTCATGACAGTGTTTTCTGACAAGCTAGAAAGCTTCAAAGCAACATGGAATGACACAGGAAAAATACTTGTATTTGTGTTGACTTTCTACGAGGGGATTTTACTGCTCATTTCAACTAGAAATGTTTGGCTAAATGAAATAATTTGTATAATTTCTTCTTAGAAATCATTATATATGATAAGTAATTTGACAAGGAGCTACATACTACATAAAATTCTGAAGGTTAGTTGGTTATTTTTTTTAAATCAAATTCAATAAATGTCCACTCTTGAGTGAAGGAGTAGCATTTCTTACAGGTCTATGACAAGGAAGTCCAACAACATTGAGAACGTGAAGTTCTAAAGAGATTAAAATAACTTTTATCTGTCTTACAAGGCAGCTCTGTTTTCATTAACATGAGCTCTAGAAGGCTTAAGAGGCTGTGCTATACAACAGCATACTTATTATACAATGATACCATATTTATTCTTATTTCCACAATTCTTTCATTCCGTAGAAAATTACACACTCAACATGGTGTCCAGAAAATACTAAAATTTAAAAAAAAACTAATGAAGAACTAATAGAAATATTTTCAAGCTAGTACTTCGTATTATTACTGAATTAATGTGTTTTCCGTGATCTTGCTGCTAATACGGCAAAGGCAGCTTGCTGATAAACACAAATTCATCAAGGAAAGAGCACAGAAGACTCAATTTATAGCTATGACTGTGCCAGAAATACTGTGTAGGCTTCTCACAATTACACTTAAGAAAAAAACAATGCTGAGGAACTGGAAAAAGTACAGTTAAAACCCACAACAATTAGAGTCATGTAACTCTCACCAGTGAAAGACTTCAGTAGTAATCAAATGTCAGTACTCAAGGCAAGATTTAGAAGCGATTTGATGAATGTCAAAATACCACCTTGTAGAATTAAATCGACTAGACATACCACGTCAGAACTACTGAAATTGGGCCACTAAGATATCCAAAAACGGAAAAAAAAAAATCTTCAAAACAAGACCATTTTTTTTAAAAAAGAAAGATCACTAACCCACATACCGGAAGTTAAAGGTTGTTGACTTGTTTGGAAAATAAGAATTCATGACCATGTTATGCAGAACTGTGATGGTAATAGTTTAAATTTTAGTTGAAACATTTGTATCTAAAAAGAAAGTACATTAAACCTCTTAAGTAACAGTGTTTTCCAATGTTAAAGAAAACATTGCATTAAAAAAAAAATCATTTATTCCGCATTTCTGCTTGTTACTAAGCAGTGACTGTCTAAAGAAAAAAGAGCTGACTTCCCTGGCAGTTTCCAGCAAGGCATGGTGAAGGTGGTATTAAGTAGCTCTCAAATGGGAAAACGTAAAGTTATAAATATGAAAAAACCCTTTTCATATAAATAAATGAAAATAACTGGGGCAGAAGGGGGGAGGTGTCAAACTGCTCATGCCTAGAAGTGACAGCACGTAGAGCACTCAGTAATTGCTGCACACATCTACGGATTGACCCAGGTAGACACCGTGAAGGCTGAAAAACACAGGAAATACTCCTGGACACTCATAACGCTTCTGAAATAACATACAAGGAACAGTGATGCAAGTAAGGACTGGTTCCTGCACTTTACATCTCGCTTGGCAACTCTTACTTTCCACGTGAAAAATCTGGCACGCTGAGCAAATTCAAACTAAAAAGTTACTGAAAGATTTTACTGACTTACAGAAGCTTAATAAAGAAGTCATTTGAAGAGTCTCTCATGCAACTTAAACATCTCTGTGGAATGTCATCGAGATTACTGTTATTTGCCATCATTGGCAATACTCATCTCTAGTGTTTCTACTGTTCCTACGCATTTTATGAACACATCTCCTGTGTTCCTGGTGTCTGATTTCTCTTTCAATACCTTTTAATAAACCGCCTTTCTTTTACTGGGCATTTGTTCAAAAACCCACACCAAGAGCCAATTGGAAATTTCTTCAAGGTTTCTTATGTGGGTGTTCACCAAAAGGAGGGAGACCAGACACCTTTAAGAAATCCCTATTGTGCAGTGCTGGTTGTGAAGCAAAAGCAGCAACATTCAGAAAACTGTGGATTGCCATGAAAACGTCACCCTGCTGCTGGGTCACCCACATCAGTCACCCACAGCACGCTGCTGCCTGGGGAGCTGTGCTACTGCCAGGAAAATGACTTGCAATGGGATGGAAAAAATGCAGAAGTATTTTTTTTGGCTTACAAAAACAACCGACTTAATTATTTTTGCTTCCTTTAGATAAGGTTTTTCTGTTCGGTGCGACAAAGATGAGCCAGCGAGAGAGGAGAAGGGGAAACCCGTGGAGCCGCGCTCAGAGGCAGCGCTGGGGGTGGTGCTGGCACAGATCAGTTCCATCCAAACTGGTACGGGAATTCCTTCCCACCCCCTGCACATGGGAAGAATTAGATTACAGATAATTATAGTCTGGAAGATACATGCTGGAGGTCTCTTGCTTAGTAAGACTTCATCGAAATTTATTAAAAAATACCCTCTCCACAAAAGAAAAACTGTACAAGGAAACTATTTTAAACTTCATTATAATGAATGAAGATGAATTTTTAATCACAGGCCTGGAAACTAGCTTTTGCCTTAAGAACAGTAATAATTACCAGATTCATTCAATATGAGCAAACAGAAGACAGTAATTTAAAATGGCTAAATTGCCATTAACTTTTTACTCACAGTATCACTCAGTTAAGACAAAAAAGGGAATGAGAAGATGAATCAAATTATTCAAAATATTAAATAGGTGGCCTATACACTACATTTCCATATGTAGCTATGTACCCATCAGTGTTCACTCAAGAAAGAGATTTAACAACACAGCAGTAATGTATATCAAACAGAAAAATGATAAAAACAGACAGCCATTGACAGAAAAATTACAAGTCTTGAAATGTCTCCAAGTCACTTAAAGAAAGCTAAAAGTTTTGGAAAAATTCCCTGAGGACAGGACTAAAAGAAGACACAGTATAACAGAGTAAGCACTTTGAAGGGGAAAGACAAAGTGAATGGTGCAGACAAGGCTACTGTTTTGTAAAAATACATGGGATGATCCAAAAGTATCTCTTCAGAAATTACTGGGGATCATCTTGAAATTTGAAGTGAGCCCTTTTTCAGTCCACAAGTTACTGATTTAATGAACATATGCTAAACAAGCGTTAAGCAGCATTTCAATATGTACCTGACACATTTGAAAGAGCTGGCTCTGAATGGTTTATTTGACAATATTCTTTGCTAAAAATGCTGAAATAGAATGAAAATTCCAGAAGTCTTGAGATACTGCTGAAAAGAGGCTGATGTTTTCATGCTGCGTGTTCTACGTATCTACATGCCCATTAACCTTCTACTAACCTCACACCAACAACGGTAAAGCTGATGGGATTCTATTAATAAGGTATTATAAGGCCTGAGGTTTAATTAATGATGGTCAACAGAGCTCCAGGAAAATTAGTTTTCAGTATCAAACAGGCATGACTTCATTCTCTGATGAGATTAAAAGTTTTTCTGATAAAGACAACTTTGTAAAGATAGTAAACTTTAGTGGTATATTGGGCTTTTTATGTATGAGACTTTAATGTATTAACTGGTGCCATAAACTTTCATTAGAAGACAGACTACATGGATTAAGAACTATTTAGATGATGCATCTTAACAGTCAACTACGGGGACTATTAATTAAACAGTAATAGCTGTTATGGAGTCTGCCACAATTTGAACTATGGCGGGCAATTTTCATATTTATTGAATATCAGGAAGTAAGTATAAATCAGCCACTGGTAATGACTGTGGATAACCAGAAGAACGGCAGATAGCTACAGGCAATCACACAGACAACACACTCCATCATTTGTGCGATAACAGTGCTTTCAGATGAAATGTGTTGGAACACAGGGAAATGTAATTGATTAAGGAAGAGGCAGGGAAAAGTGCATCTCCATGGGAGCAACCATTTGCTGGAGCATCACAAGTAAGAAAGTTGGGTCCAGGTACGTCAGAGGGTCCCTCTCTTTGAATCCCTCTATATTTGTCACTGGAAGCACTGGAGAACCTGCTGTTTCTCTGATGACATCTCACAAGACTTATAGTTGATATTTGACAGATTGATTATTAAGAGACTTTTTTTTTATTTTTAAAGGACACTACCCAATATTTTGGTAATAGCTTCAAGTTCAAAGTTGGAAACGGATTTGGTTTAAGGATGAATACTCAATGACTGCCTGTGCTGTGTTAGAGGGTATTTTAATGTGAATTTTCTTGTGATCTTAGGATAGGCATGTTTGATGAGACATTAGAAATATTTCTACAAAGAGAACTTAAGAACTTGTTTCACTGGGCGCAGCACAACTTTCAAAAGCTGTTTCACTAGATTAAGCAACAGCCTTGCAATTTGCAAGCCTTTGTTTAGAAAAAAAAAAGGTGCATTCTTGATGGCTGCTCAGAACAAAGGATCCTTTAAGGAAGGACACATGCTCTCCTTGTTCTGAATGGGAAAATACTGTACAACAAGACAACCAAGGCTTAAAGACTACAGTTTAGTTGAGCGCTCCATTCTGTGATTCTGTGACTCTGATTCAGGAAAGGTAAAAAGAAAACTGTACAGATACATGGTGCACAGCAGACACATAAGTTTCATTGTGCTAAGCAGTTCACAGGCCTTAAACTATTTTTAAAAAAAGCTTACTCTTAAGCACCAGCTTTTGGGGGGGCATGTTATGAATATCTTGAGCCAATCTGTGGGTTAGGTATGGCTTAGGCAGTTTTTTAGTGTCAGAGGATGTATGAGCATCAAAGGGCACAGGAGGTGCCCTGCACTCCAGGCTTAGCAGGTACGTGTGGTCACTGCAAAAGCAAAAGCCAGGCTGCACCACAAGTTATTTTCTGCTTCAGCTGAACAAACAACACAGAGAAAACTATTAGAAAAGGTTACAGGGGAATCTGTAGATTGTCGTAACGGTCCTTCAGAACTTAAAAACCCACGTGCATGCACGCAAAGGGCTGAGGTTTGGAAGATGCGACACAAGTGAAGGCTCAGCCATGAAACCAAGCTTTGTTCTCACACCGTTTTGTCGGTTGTCACCACAGTGAAGTGAAGCACCCGGCAGCACCCAGCTTTGTTAAGATCAAGGAGGTAAACACGCATATACGCTAGGACACGTCTCTATTCCTTCACTTAAACACATTTCTGTTGAATATAAATAAAATGTGTTTGCTTACGTCAAGTAAATACTGTCCACATTTTACACAAACACTTGATACATTATCACAACAGAAACACTATCCTTTCATAAAGCAGCTTTTAGACAAAACATTATATATTTTAGACAACATTAAATCCAGATAAAAGGAGCTTAAAGCCACAGCTGGGATTTTGATTTTAACTAGTTAATTGACGTTGGAGCTTATTCTTTATACAAATCTTTGAAAAGGCATAATCACATTTGCTGACACTGTAATGACTGTTACAAGAGGATCTTTGCAAAGGCCTATGGTTTTATATATGACCATGGTAAATCTTGTGATAACCTTGTTCGCCTCCCACCCACCCTGTAGCTCTCAGTTTCTGTGTACTTTCTGACAGCTCAGCAATGGAGGACGCAGTAACGAAGAAGTGACCAAGACCCCTGAACTGTTAGATAAAACACCAGCACAGGACACCTGTGTTAAACCTACACAAGCTATTGCCATGTTATTTTTAAATGCAGCTTTTTGCTTTCTAAAAAATCCAGTCCCAAAATCTATTTTTTCTGTTGAAGATAGTTATTTCTACAGCAAAATGCAACAGACTAAGTTTTCCTTATTTAAGACTTCACAAAGCACAGGCAAAAACCAAAACACAAGCAAAAAATAACCTAAAAACAGCCCTTTGTGCACATCAGTTTCTGTTTTATTCATCACACCCTGGCCTCTATATGTAAAATGATCGCTTAGCGTGATGTTTAACTTTTTCTAGCTATATGCAAAGTCCTTTATTTTTTAGTAATTTAATCAGTCATTAAAAGTCATTGCAAAACTAAAGAAAAAAAAATTCATTTCACCTGACTTCAAACACGTTTTTCTAAGATACACACAAAATTTTTCAAAGGTATGTTATTTTATAAGTATGATACACTGTTGTGAAGAATTTACGTGTAAGTATAAAACAGAGTACATTACTAAGAACCTGGAAGCAGAAGGAACACCTCAGACCACAGCAACCTAACCCCTGACATTGCACACAGCCACATCACATAATCCCATTCATAACATGATTTAGCTTTGCTATGATAGCTATGCTGAACAATCCAGTTTACATCCTTCTGTTTCTCAGTAAGAAAACTCGGCATGTGAGGAGAGGATTCAGCAGTTGGTATCTCAAGGAAAACCTAGTTCTTCAGCCACTGAAAACACACAGCCTCTGACAAACTGGAACAACAGCAACGTCTTATTCTCTTGGATGTGATGCAAGAAAACCTGTTAGATTTTTCCACATGATTCTCCCCCTTGCCTCTACTCTCTCATTCCCTCCATCATCCACCATGTCAACTCAAAATCAGGATTAAGAAAATTCAAACAAGTACATTAAAAAATATTTATATGCACATTACATTCCCAATCTGAAACACACGAAGTCTACTAAACTTCTTCAAAATATCAAAGGACTTACCCAGTGTGTCTTTTAGATTCTTAACCAGAGAACCTTTCTTCAAGCTGTTTTTTCGTTCCACATAATTTGATGGCACGTATCCTGTTTTGTTGGCTGCGTTTCTTACCCTCCACCATGTCTTGGAATCATCTAGTAGCCAAAGACGCTCATTTTTCTTGATGTCAAGTTCTTGGTCCTGCTGTGCAGTGTAATCCCACTTTGCAATAACAATAACTTCTTCTGTCATCTTTCATGGAGTCTTTCTACAACAAAATATTAGAACATGTTCATCAGTAAATTATATCATGTAATTCTTAATTTTTTTGTGTGCTCTTCTGAAATTATCAAGAAAAGCATAGGGAAAAATGAGAAAGCCATACAGAGAAAAACTGCATAGGTTGGAACTCCTCTTTTAAAAAGAAAGCCATATTGACCTTTCTTGCTTTTCTGCCATTAAAATAAGACAACACCTTGATAGTAAATTCTAGTCGTGATGTATAAGTTTCCTTCCTTTGAATATACACCAAACATTATTCAGATATATGTTAACAAAGGCTAATATTTAAAACTCACTTAGTTTTTGGATATAGCATCATAAAACTTGGCAATAAAAGTTCTGATCTGAGGAAAAAAAATAGCAGCGTTCCAAAAATATCTTTTCCTTCTGCCCTAGTTCCTCATACTAACATATTATTTATAAGTTTTATGCATTTAAGCAAAGTTATCTGTCCTTTTTTTAGTAAGAAGTTAAAAATAACTTCAAGAGGTAATGTAACCCAGCAGGGAAATCTGCCAACAAGAAGAGGATACAAACTTTAGTAAGCCTTTGTTCACCATGTTTTGTGGAAGTAGCACAGACTGCATTTTAGGAGAAGCCTTTGGACCTGCCTTTGCTCCAGGAAGATTCCAGCTCACCTCAGCCCTACGCTTGGCAGAAGTCAGCGGGGTAGAGAAGAGAACCCGCTGCACTTCCCTCCCTCATCTGTATTTAATTTCTTCCCTACCCTAAACCTACCCAGAGTTCTGTTAAGAATGAATGAGCTGTCTTTTTTTACTTACCTGTAACAAGAACTATCTTTTCCAAAGCCATTTGTCAGCTGCATAAAGGCAGCTGCATGCCTCCACAGTTTCCTACGCATCCCGGTAATTACCAGGAACAATGTGAGGTAACACAATAGTGTGCAAGGAAAAGTCCCGTTCCAGTTTCAGTGACATTCAAACATATTATAATGCCAACCAAAACATGTTGATTTTGTCCTCTAAGTTCTTTGTAGAAATTTCTAAGAAGTTACTTAAAATTTTCTAATCACTGCTTGGGGTTTTTAGGGGGGGATGATGGGAGAAAGTAAAGGTGAGAACATATTTGAAAAATCAATGTAGCAGATTATTTTTTTTTTAAAGTAAAAGCTGTAGGTTTCCTTTAAATTACAGATTAGTAGAAACAATTCCCAGAGTACTTCAAACTGTTAATGTCCAAAGATCTTTTTATTTCCCTCTGTTGCCTAGTTCTTAGCAGTCCACAACCGTATAAACTCTGATACCTAACATTTTATGTGAATGAAATGTAATTAAAGAAAGACCTCAAATCTCATTCAGAAATTCTGTTCAGCATGTAAGTTGCATCACCTGTATTCAGAAAGGCTTCCTTCTGCAGTCGCTAAACACACACACACACACACTTCTCCCTATAGCTACAGTACAAACTACATGCTAGGCAGCCCAGCAGCTTACTCTTTCAAGGAAAAATAAGTGTTTTCCTTATTTAAAGTTAACCCATAATCAGAAGACACAACAGTGGACT
This sequence comes from Columba livia, assembly GCF_036013475.1. Classification (NCBI taxonomy): domain Eukaryota; kingdom Metazoa; phylum Chordata; class Aves; order Columbiformes; family Columbidae; genus Columba; species Columba livia. Next base: position 66,504,310 of record NC_088602.1, read on the forward strand.
CTATTATAATTTAATAGTCTCCTCTTACCATTTTTGTTTGCAGGAGAACATCATATACTGAACTATGGTTGCTAAATTATTTCAACAGCAAAGCACCAGTGTCACCCCCCATGGACACCAGGTATGACACTGACATGATGGCCAAAGCAGGACATCATTTCTGAAAATCTGAGGCTGAAATCAATGGGTTGAAGTTCTTATTTTCCAATTCGAAAACATAGAGGAATGTAAAACAATTAAAACATTATTCAGGTGGGAGTCTTCATAGCTGAGAGCCCCAAGACGAATTCAAAACAGGTTACAATGTTTCGAATAATTGAGAAGAAACACAACCCTTACAGTTCAAACAGGCTGTGACTTAGGCTGGTAAAATTGCCGATTTTACAAGAAATAAGTCACTATACCCTTCAACTTTATTTTTTTTTTTCCCCCTAAAATAATAATCCAGTCTGACACTGACAATGACATAGGAGAGCCTGAGCTTTGGACCCGCAGTCTCCAATAAACTGCCCTGGTTTCTGACTCATAAAACAGACAGACAGCCCACAGGTCAATAAGCTGATGTAGCCACAGGGCATCTGCAATCAAGCATGTTCTGGAGGCCAGCACTGTCAATATAATCTCTCTCTCCAATTTAGATCAGTTTATTTTATCTCAGCAATTGTAAAATGGTCAATTCGTACTATTCCTGGGGATATGGAGAACGTGAAGAAATAGGACATCACCAATGCAGTTGGCTGATGTTGCCACCACAGAGGCAGTCAAAATGCATCATATAATTGCAGCAAAACATTTGTCTATTTAGAGCTGTATGAATGTATACAAGTGTGTGGAGTCTGTCTGTGCTGGTTTTTCAGGTGGTTGTTTTTCGGTTTAGTTGTTTTTTTAACATGGGGAACTAGTACAAAAGCTCTTAAAATTACTTTTTTCTAGTTACATCATTAGGCTGGTTCTATCAAGGGCAATAAGGTTCTTCCTGTGACATGTGCAGAGCTAAGCTTTCTTTGTATGTGAATAAAGACACATTTGCTCCCCAGGAGGGGGGCTGTAGAATTAATAATTTTAAAATGTTTCTGCAAGACAGCTGTGTGCCAAACAAAAGATTAGAAGAATACAGCATAACTACATTTGGGAAAAACATAAGTAAAAAATAATACAGCCTTCCAAAGCATCTGAGTGCCCCATAAAAACTTGACATGCACTCAAAAAATTAAATTTCTTTAGTATACTGCTTATCGACTGCACAACAAAAGATAACAGAGTCCCCATAGGTTCTAGTATTAACATGAGACTCCTTCACATCAAGAAAATAAAAATCCATTTCCATTACTGCTGAGAGTTTACAACCTTCTGGAATGTTCCTCTTCAAACAGCTCCAAAGTCCTAGCACTGAAACACAGTCTTGTCCTCATACCCGATACGATAACATCCCCCACTTTAAAAAGCACCAGTGAAAAGCTTTGAAATACCTATGCAAGGAACTCCAAATGAAATGCAACACAAGCCACTTCCCAGTACAAGATTGTTTAACTTTAAAAAGCACATAGATGGCCTTGGTTTTTAGCTTACTGTATCAAGTGGTCATTTTCTTCATTTTTATGGCAATCCAAGTTCCAACTGCAGTTTTTAAAAGAAAACCAACAACAACAAGATCCAAACAAAATGAAGACACCACACTAAATACGGAAACAAGCAGAATTCCACAACCTAGACTTTCAAAGGTAATTCTTATATTAACTATGTGGCCAATCTACACTCCCAACCCCTTTCAGGCCTGCATTTCCTCCATTGCTAGCAATAGTAATAAATGAATTTGTTTTACCAATATTGTATTTGCTGAAATGTTACAATTAATTAGTTTAGATTGAGCTCAGGTATTTTCAGCCACTCTGTTTCTTCTCTCCAATTTAGGCTTTGTTAAAAAAGGCATCTTGTCTTCAGTGGCAGCTGCCCTATGGCAGAAGAACATGTGAAAACGTTCCAACATAAAAACCATGCTTGGGAAAGAGGGAAAAACTGAAAAATCTGCCAGGCTAGGAAGGTAGTGAACAAAAATCCAGCCAAGGTAAAGTCATGAGAAGACTGTACTGAAAGCCTCCTCAGGCAGGTGAGGAACATTAGCTAAGCCTAGGGCAGAACACACGCAGACATCAGAGGAATATCTAGTACTGTAGCTCCTATATAGATTTTATCAGAAGGAAGTACAGAAAGGAAAAGGTTACATCCAATAAACTATCAGTGATTCAAGAATTTAGCAATGACAGGAAAAAAACAAAAAACAAAAAACAAAAACAACCACCTCTGCCATTTTGAACCAATGCTTAAAACTGAACTATGCAAGCAATATGTGAGATCATTGAAACTTAATGTTAGAGGAACTTAAGAGAATTTGCTCCCACAAAGTTGTAAATTTGCTAGTGATTTTTCGTGTGAAATCACATGAAATATTTGCTTAGTTGATGATAAATATCAAACTATATATAACTGTTAGAGAGATCTCATTTTCTTTTACCAGGCCTAGATTTCCCCCTCGCCTCCCATGTAGGGCTAATGTTTTTCTCCCATAATGATAAATAAGAAAGGATCAAACCCAGCAGGCCCTCTGGACTGGAATCTTCTCCTATAGACTTGACACAAGTCAACGCTCCCACTAGTTTAATGCCCTGACCGAACGGGCAGAAAAGCAGCATCTTTTCTCGCCTTCAGGAGGAAGCCTCAGGGTCACGTCAGGGATGTGGTTAGTTAGGACAGTGCAAACAGGAGGTACAGTTGAGCTTTGAAGATGCAGTGAGAAAAAGAAGCAGTTGGTCTCTCTGTTCACAATTTATTTTGCAAAAAAAAGTAACTGAAAAATGACTGACAGTAATGCTTGAGATTTAATCCCTCACCAAGGGAACAAGTAAAAATTCTATTAATAGGAAGTGACAATTGACATAACAGACTGTTCTGGAATTGGACGTCCTCCTAAGACACTCTGAAAGAAAGGTATTAAATTGTTACAGAGGCTTTTACATGACACTGATGTGCATAAAACACATAATTGCTATGTGGTATTACATAAGACATAATTACTACACAATGTTTAGTTAATTGTCTTGGAAGAAGGAAAAGTTAACTGATGAGGTATCACAGTTTGCTCTAAGATTTAAAGGCTGAAGAACTTTTCCTTCTCCTGCCCCCAAAACCCCGAAAATCAAAATGGGTTTAGACCCCCTGCAGCACATGTTGCTGATGGGCCAGCTGTCTGGTGTCCAATGGGTTAATCTTTCATAAGCTGTGGAAATAGGCAATATTTGGTCCTCTAAGGTAACACAGCTGTGAAAATAAAAAAAGGATTTCCTTTCCATCAAGGCCTCTTTCCTAGTAAGGAGATGTGCTTACTATATTCTGTAATTAATAAAATAACTTGCATTAGATAACTTCACCTGAAGTACACTCTAAGTCTGAAGCTTTCTTATTTATGAAGATGAAGTCTCTGGTTAGCCTGCCCACTGTTTCTGGAAGTTTCACAGAATGTTAGGGATTGGAAGGGACCTTGAAAGATCATTTAGTCCAAACCCCCCGGCGGTGGGAGTCCCCACGCTGGGGAAACTTTGTTTTCACTTAGAGTTGTTTTCTTTATTGCCTGTGTGGGTGTGTGGTTAGTTATTTGTTCTAAATTGGCCTAGAGGAACAGCTTTGACATGTAGAAAGATTTCAAGAGTGCATCTCTATATTTGAGATTGTTTCACTTGGTTCTTGAGGACAGTAAAGCACCAAACTCAAACACAGAACTCAGAAGCCAATAAAAAGAACAGAAATGTGATTTCAAATGAAAAACTAACAAGAATACACCTTTTGGACATATTTTTAGCTATTTCCAGTAGCAACATAGTATTTTTGACACTTTAAGTATGTATGTTTGAAAAAACAAAAAAAATATAATCTATTTCATGCAAAGGCCCAAGTTACCTAAACCAAGAAAAAAAATCGTATTTCTAATGTTGCTACAAGAGTATCTCAAAATGCAAAGGTATAAAAAGAGAAAAGAAGTTGAGCCAGAGTAGAGCAAATGGTAGCCCTCTGTTAAAATCAGTAAAACCCTTCCCAAGCTTTGTTAGATGGGCTATTTGCTGATGCTCAGACAAATGGAGATAGATCACATAAAGGCTATCTCATCTTAACTGCTTCTGCTGTTTAACACTTCAATACTGCATATAATGTGTGTCAATCCACCCCAAGGGACACATTTCTTCAAAAAGAGGTCACTGCACCAAAAATTATTGTGAGAATACTCCCTCCTCTCTTAAAGAAAGTTAACTAAATAGCTGTTATTGACCAAACATTCATCATCTAGCTATGCAGTTCTGAGGTGTCAAACTGCCATCTGAGCAGAAAAAAAACCCCACCTACTTGGACTGCCTAAAATTGCTGACTGTTTTAACAGAAGCCTGACAATTAATTTGGGGTATTTTGCCATTAGGTCTCATTAGGATGCATTGACTACTGAACTAAAAGTGATAGCTGAGTAAATGCGAGTGATTATTATCTAATTTACTTTGATGTGCAAACTGAAGACACAGTCACAATCAATAGAAGCCGCTGTGGGTGCTTCAGGAGGGTCAGTTTTCCAAAGCTGAAAAGCAATGATGAGTGGAAGCTGTAAAGAATGAATGTGAACAAAGATGTAAATAAATGGATCCACCGGGAAGGAAGAATGTTTTACTACATTTCCCAATGTTCTCTCACAATTTAACATTTATGAAAGAAGTATTACATGGTTAAAAGAATATCCTGTTTACAAAGTGAGGTAAAAAGCTCTAGAGGTTTTCTGTGTCATCTCTCTCTAGTCTTTTATTTGAAAAGGAAAAACTGATAGCAACAAGCTCAAGTCACGAAATGCAAACTGAAGGTATCAAAAGAAGTGCAGTTCGTCTTATTGAGAACTATTAAAAGTTATTAAACTGTGTCTGGAATAAATTAAATATTAGCAATAGAATAAGTACAGAATTATACAGAACATTAAGTTTTCTGCACGTGATGCAATAAAAAGTGTTTAATACGTATTTCTACACTAATGGCTTATTTTACAGTGACAACCATTTTCTTCTCTGTCATTCACTAGTGTATAAAAATAATAAGAAAAGTTAAACACTTTTAATCTTCAAATGCACCCCAAGATAGCAGAACCATCCACAAAGCTTCTACAGTTTCAGTGTCAACTCTGAGGGAAATTTGGAGCAATTTAGTAGTTCTGGAGAGTTACAGTTGTGCCGCTGATTTGAAAGCATAATCTGCACATCGTTGATAACACCACCAAGTAGTCAGAAGAACTATAATCCTAAAGAAAAAATAAAGAGACAAAGAACTACCCCCCCAAAACGCCACACACCATCCAAGCAGATTATGGATGTGCAATTAGTACTTATTTAAAAGGTTCTAGGGAAGATAGGCATGAATAGACTATATTTTTTTGTGTATATTTTTCAGTCCATTTCAGCTCCTGATTTCGGTTTACCCAGCTGCCAGAGAGGCCCAGCCGCAGGGCTGACTTCAAAGGGCAGTTCCGCAGACACCAAGGGCCTTCCTAGCAGGTCCCGAGATTTCGTTCTTAGGTGCAAAAGTACTCTGTTTCCTTATGAGTCACTTCAGAAAAACAAAACAATCATTAAAGATAAAACTGTGAGGGTGATACAGCCCGGGGGAACGGTTAATCACAGCAGAGATGCTGGGGCCTGTGCTGCAAGCAGCAATGCCCTGCCATGGCCTACTCCTATGGGCACTGCAAGTGGGGTTGGTTTTTAGATGACAGTTCTTGCTAAAATATAAGCAGGCAGGATGGGACCAGAACTGATATAAAACCCACTGCATCGTATCTTCATCAATGACAGAGACATTGTGATCAAGCGCACCCTCAGCAAGTTCACGGATGACACCAAGCTGAGTGGTGCAGTTGACATGCCAGAGGGACAGGGTGCCATTCATTCAGACTGACCTGGACAAGATCGAGAAGTGGGCCCATGTGAACCTCATGAGGTTCATGAAGGCAAGTGCAAGGTCCTGCACCTGGGTCGAGGGAACCCCTGGTATGAATACAGGCTGGGGGATGAAGGGATTGAGAGCAGCCCTGCAGAAAAGAACTGTGGGGAACTGTGGGATGAAAAGCTGGACATGAGCCAGCAATGTGTGTTTACAGCTCAGAAGGCACATAGTTTATTGGGCTGCATCAAAAGGAGTGTGGCCAGCAGGTCGGGGGAGGTGATTCTGCCCCTCTGCTCTGCTCTGGTGAGGCCCCACCTGGAGTCCTGTGTCCAGCTCTGGAGCCCTCAGTACAGGAAAGACACGGACCTGCCGGAGAGGGGCCAGAGGAGGCCACAAAAATGACCAAAGGGCTGGAACAGCTCTGCTGTGAGGACAGGCTGAGAGAGTTGGGGTTGTTCAACCTGGAGAAGAGAAGGTTCCAGGGAGACCTTATTGTGGCCTTTCAGTACTTAAAAGGTGCCTATAAGAAAGATGGGGATGGACTTTTTAGCAGTGCCTGTTATGACAGGACAAGGGGCAATAGTTTTAAACTAGAACAGGGGAGATACAGGTTAGACATGAGGAAGATAATTTTTTACACTGAGGGTGGTGAAACACTGGCCCAGGTTGCCCAGAGAGGTGGGAGATGCCCCATTCCTGGAGACATTCCAGGCCGGATGGGGCTCTGAACAACCTGATCTAGTTGCAGATATCCCTGGCTCATTGCAGGGGGTTGGACTAGGTGACCTTTGAAGGTCCCTTCCAACCCAAACTATTCTGATATCTTCAAAAAGAGTGAAGGATCAGTCTGAATCAAGTAGTAATTTAGAACTGGACTAGCTAAGGCACTTCTCCTTCCTGTTGGCCAAGAGCCTGCCCCCACACAGCTCAAGCCCCCTTCCCCTCTCGGTCACCTGCCATTATTTCAGGGAACAACGCTGTGAGGTGTGGGGTTTTGTTTCTTCAACCGGATGCCTGACAGCCTCTAAGCAATGTTTGCCCCGCAACATATCTGATATCCCAATCTCTAATACAACTGCAGCTACACTCCAGCACCTTGTGTCTTGTGTTACAGAACAACTGCAAACAGGAAACCTCAAGACTAGTTTAGTGGTAACGAATTTCTGCATAGCTATGATAGAGCACAATAGTTAAGCTTGTTTTTTTGTCTTATGAGTGGCTTAGAAGTCTTTTTAAAAGACATACAGAGAATACAGATTAGAAACACCCAGAAATACATCCTTCCTCCTAAGGAGTCAGTATAGCATTTTACATTCAACAAAAAAACTCACTTTACATACATTTAATATAATAGTATATAAAAGCATGTTTGTAAACAAAATTCCCACTCATCATTTTCATGAAGCCTATCACATGAACCAGTCTGCCCAGATGAAATAAGCAGGGACTGCTTCCACTGATCTTTTAAAATATGAACTCGCCACTTAAAGAAAAGGAATAGTTTAAATCACAAAGTGTGCATCCCCTCAGCAAGACCTACCTATGTTTTGCGTGCAGCCCAGAGCCTTAGCAAATGACCATTTCTGACAGCTGTGGGTAACAACAAGGTCCTTTCAAGCTCCCCAAGCCCACTCCAGCAGCAAGGTGCAGCACCAGTGTTGACCAGGCAGGAGCAGCAGGGATGCCCTAGGAGGCAGAGACTGACAAGGACAACAAACGCAGTGAGGGCATCTCCCCAGCTCATGTGTTTCCTTCTTTCTTGAGAGCTACAGTCACCTCACAGTAATGGCTGCCCATTATTCAGACTGATATAACTTCATACTTTGAGGCATATGGTCTCACAAAAAGTTGAAGTTGCAAGAAAAGGACACTGCTGTCACAACAGTAAGGCGCTGGAATATATTATTAGATGAGAAAAAACCTGCTAACATTTACTAATATTTGAGGAAGCAGCAGATAGATCCTCTACCCTGCTACATCTCTAGTGCTACAAAGTCAGCCGGGCCGTTACAAGGTACGTTACTGCAGCACTAAAAGAATATAAACCTCAGTTCTGGTCTTCCATTAATTCATGCAATACCACCCTAATTTTATACAATGTTCACTCTGTTTCATGTTGTGACCTTCATACAAGCTAACCTTCCCTATATATATTTATATTTATATTTATTTATTTTTTAAATTTCATTAGTAACACTGTTATGCCACAAAATTCCCTGGTCCGGGGCAGTTCAAAGTACAAATGCTTAATCATTGTGACAGTCTTTAAAACACATAACACTAAGTACTCTTTCCTATTTATGTGATAAGCACTCTGCTGTTTCGGGAGGATAAATTTTTTAAAAATCATTTGATGTCTCACTTAAGAAGAAAAGGACATTTCTATACGATTTCTGGAATGGCATGCCTATTACAGGGTAGGCAGCATCCATTTTTAGCTTCTGACAGATGATTTAAATTTATAATTATATTTCAAAGGACAAAAAGCTGGTATTTTACAGGAACAAGCTGATATTATATTAACATACATTATAATTTAGCAGTACTAGTTAGGAGCCTTATAACTTACCTATGCTTAGAAGATAAGAGAATGAGTACAGAAATTAAGAGAGAAAACACTCTAATAGGTCTACTGCGTATGGTCACCAACACACAGGGCAAAGGGCTTATAATAGTAATCTGGCTCAAGTCTATTAAGAAATCAGGTAAGGATAACCTTAAGGGATTAAAAAAAAAATTTGGCTTGCGGGGAGGTGGGGGATGACGACACCAAGGGGAGAGTATGTTTTAAGAAATTTCCATTTTTACTTCATTTGGAAAGCAGGACAAAGATTAGCATACAGTACTGGCACCCTTCTAGAGACCAGACAAACAACACTGAAAGATTTTCATAGTTTTGTAGTGCTTCATCCCGCCCAGATGATATTTATGGAAGAAGGTATTTCCCCATACCTTGAAGACCACACAAAACTGCATCTTTTCATGCCCTCACATGAGAAAATACAAGAAGTGTGAATTATTAAGTTATCATCACTGGTTTTAGTCTGTTGAAAGAGGAAGAAAAAAATAATGTCTGAATACAGAGTAACTCAAACCACAGAGAGCCAGCAAGCATCCCTTCCTACCAACTCCTTCCTCCAGCCTTTACCCCCACAGGCTCACGCCACCTGCGCTCAGCCTCCAGCTCCAGCAGTAGGCAGGGCTCAGGCAGGGCTCAGGGCAGCAGCTGCAGGTTCGCCCTCTGCCTTCCCCAGTAGCCTACGCAGATGCAACTACTGCGGATGACCCAATGTCCAGTGACTTTTTTCCACTATTAGGTGATAAAGCTGCTTCTTGCTTTATTTTGAAGGCATTGCCATCAAGAGTGATGGTTTTCTGCATTCTAGACAGCAGTGGTGAAACCCAGACGGTGCTGAGAGGACATCTTCAGCCCCTTCATTTGGCTGCAAACAGCATGAGACAAAACGAGGAGGTAGCTTTTCTGGCTTACGCCTCTTGGCTACAGAGTAAACTCAACAGAACCCCAAAGACTGCCTCATGTTTAGATAAATACAGTAAGAGGGTCAGAAATGAGCATTGGCTCACCTTTTCCTGAATTCCTTTAAAAGCAATTTCAGAAAAGCCACGCAGCTAATAAACAACTCAACTGCACTGAAGGAAACTTTTGGGAAGAGACCTCAGCTCGCCTCTAAAACAACAGCAATGATTAATGGCCATGTCTCCACATTGGTTTATAGGTGTTTCTGCTAAGTCAGAGAAAGGGATAAGCTTAATGGTTTTTGGTGTTGCTCTGGACTGTTATCTCTCCCTTCCTCCCAGCAGACAACATTTAAGCTTACCTATACATTTGGAAATAGATGAAAACAAAAAAACAACACCAAGACAGAAGAGAGGGGAAAGCCCAGGAAGAACACAATGTACATTAGGTGTCTAGACAAGACAAAATTACAAATCACTTTACACCTTCCAACCTCTCCACAGTCCCTTGCAAAAGGAGGTAGGAAGGAGCCAAGCACACAAGATCATATTAAAAAACAAAACCACAGGCACTCTACTGAGAGGACATTTAGGTAATATTGTCTATATGATAGACTGGTGAAACATACTCTGCAGAAGAACAAATTAAGTGTACTGTTGTTCATGCACTTTCATCCTCACTTTCCTTCTCGCCTTGAAATTAAAACAACCAGCCACTCAGGATATGGTGAACACCGCAAAACTTTAAAGAAGATATCCTTGAATTACTTTCAAGATTTAAAAAAAGAAAAGAAAAGTGTTTGAATTATTTGCTTCCAATGCTGCTTCATTTCCCATAGCTCAAACATTCAGTGGTCTGCAGGAATTATACTTCACTGAAGTGTTAGAACATTTATGTATTGTATAAACAAAGAACAGTCCCTCAGACATAAGAAGTTTAACCTTGATCTCGCACAGAAGGACAAAGCTCAGAATCACTGTGTATTGCTACGTTTTACCGCTAATCCCTTGAAACACTGCTACCTACTTTTCAAGGGATTTCACTTTAAACTGTCTACAAAATGCTGAAAATAAAATTGAACTGATGACCTTCTGTTCCCCAGTAAAAATATCATACCTTCACTCTTTAATTAGAAAGAAGAAGAGATGTTTGTTCAGTTCAAAAAATGCATTTATTCCCAACCAAAGCTGTTCTAGGAAAAAAAAAAAGAAGTACATTGTCCATTTCTAGACAATGTTCACTTTATAGTCCTAAGCAATTTATCAATTGCTTTACAAAAAACCCCATTCAATCTACCTCATGACAGTAGGAAAATGTGAAAAATATGTATATTAAAACAATTTTTAACTCTCTAGCTCACAAAGCACTAAGTATTTTAAGAACTCTGTTCAGACTCTGTTCCTGTGAGCTTTCAAGTATACCATCATTTCAAACACTGAAAAAATTCTTAGACTTCTGGGTTTTTTTTTAATCAGGTCATCTGGACCAGAATTTTTAGCCAATTAAAAAGCATGCATGTGGCAGGAAAAAAAATTAAAAATAGATACCTCTCAATATAACTCTCAAGACAAAGTTCTACAGATTATTACCTGAATCCAGGGTTACCAAACACCTGTTTCTCCTATCTAGGAGAATTTCTCAAGTAAAAAGTTACTTTCTAGAAGCAGGGTCTTTGAATAGTACAGGTAATAATAATCACCGGATGCAAGATACCATCTGCAATTCTATGCTTACGTATGCAACCGAAGACATAGCTTGAAAGATAGTGTTCAATTTCATTAAGAAACCGCTAATACCGTTCAATGTATTCCTACATAAATCGGCACATCTTCCTGAAGAAGACTGGACCACAAGACAGTTACTCGGAAAGCTATCCTTTTAACCTCCTGGTAGGACGCGTACCAAGAGAAAGCACAATTTAAATGACGAGACACTCCTGGATCTTGTATGAGATGTAAGTGAATGCTGCAGTTTCACAAGGCGCTTGTTGGTCAGACCGGCTGCTGTGCTGATGCTACACAACCAGCAAAGTATCAGCCCAGGCAGGAAGAGGCCAGCCCAGTCTCCCCCCAAAATTATCTGTTCTCCTTCCACCTAAGAGCAGTTCAGAGTCAAGACAGGCATCTCCTCGTACTGTCCCCAAAACACAAAGGCAGTGGAAACTCTACCTCTCACACTTTTCCAAATAAAACAGGCTTCAAAACAACCTGTCCTATAGCTCTTAATCTTTTAAAGTCAAGACTGCATGGTCTTGAATGTTGGCAGTATTAATTCATTTCAAACAAATTATTTCTCACATCAGCTCAAGTGAAGTCCTCCTCCAAAAACAGTACTTGTGAGTGCTCTGCCACATGATTACGGCAGCAACCCAGTGTTAATTCCTCAGTCAACTGTGAGGGACACAAAACTGAGAGAAAAAGCCCATTCACCAAGGGTGGCAAAGGATGAAAGGGGATTTACCGAAACCCTTCTGTGCCAGGCATGCTCCAGAGAATGCAGGCTGCTGTAAGCATGTTAGGAAAGTGCTCCTTAATTCTGAACTCTTACCTTGCAGAGTTCAGGTGTCAGCAGCACTGAGTCAGTTCACACAACCTAAAAGTTGTTCCGCTGCTATTACCCCAACATGATTTTCCACCACAACAGAACTGCTGCTCAAAAAGATAAACTGCTGAAAGTAAACTTTTACTGGATGAAGACTAGGAATATCTGACTTTTTCCATAGAAACAGTTACCCAAACCCACAAATAAGCAATGAGAAGACTCTGCATTTCTATGAGAAAAATATACATTCCATAGAGACCAGCACTGCCTGGCAATGCCAGACTCTGATCCTCCTTTATTTTCACTCTCAGCTCCAGTGCTTAGACAAAATCGAATCATTCCAAACTCCTCTAAATCTCCTAGTGTTTTATCTTCTACCAGAAATTTCTCCACAGCTCACTTTTCAGAAGAAAATGTTCCTGTACTAAGCAAATCGGTTCAAAATTAAACATTTGGCTTTGGCTGCTGCATCACATTTCCTTTCATCCAGAAATGTTACGTACTTTTACACTGATGAGATGTCCTATCCTCACATGCTCACACACTTTGTTCCTTACTCCCACCAGATAATAAAATGTATCAACAAATGTGAAAGGGAAATTATAGTAGCCAAATAATTTCCAAAAATGGACTATGGGGATTAATATCTGTACTAGAAACTAGGTTAAATAAAGGAAAGTCAGGTTCAGAAACACAGGTCTGAAATTTGGAAGTTTAGCCATGTAGTGCTTGTTCCTTCTAGATTAGTACAAATTTTAAAAAAAAATATTGAAACTCAGTAGCAATATATAAGTAACTATGTCATCATTGTTCCATATACAGTTTTGGTTGAGAGCCACACAAAATACATAGGTACTTGATAGCTTCTTGTAGTACCTTAGTATTACTTGTAGTCAAAATTCAAGAGCGACATGTCACAACCCCGCTACAAGTAATTTTACAACAGAAGTAGATGATTTCAGACCTTACTAAGAGAAGCCCATAGCATTAACCAAATCTGCATCAGGCCTCAATGAAAATGGCTTTTTAAAGAAAAGTGACAGCCAAATATCAGGAGCTGTGGAACAGCGTATGAAAGGAGTCACAAGGTACAATCCCTTGGTTCATCAAAAGTAGGAGCAAGTATATAAAAATTCAAATTACGTCAGGGTGGGGAAAAGAATAGGGAGGAAGGCGGAAGACACATGCATCCCTTCTTCATCTGGACCTCAGGGAGAACTTGCAGACAAGAGATCCCTTTTCCTTTCCTGCATCACAGAACCTTGGAATGCTTCAAGTGACTAATACCAAGCATTTTTATTTTATTTGTTCTTGTTCTTAAGCTCCCTGTTGAAAATTGAGCTCTGAGGAACACTGAAGTGTTATTTGATGTCTGCTCCTCTAGTGTGTAGTACATTTAGGTTCAAAAACTCAAGCCTGAAACCAAGCTTTATTTCCCAAAAGGTAAGCAGTGTTGTGTCATTGCATCAAATGCTGCCTTCAGTTTTTGTTACTCTTATTCTTAAGGATTCCACAATATAAGTGAGGGTACTGACTCGGTGCTGAGCCACCACTTACAGGCCAGAATCTTTAAGCCTGACAAGCAGCTTGCTTTGTGACGTCATTTTCCTCTGCTTCTCCTGAACTGCAGCCAGGGAGCAGGTCCCAACAACCTCCTGATATCTCTGCCGACACCTTTTTTCCCCCCCTAAAGTTTGCACAGCAGCAGCTGCTCCTCACACAACTGGACAAAAGCCCAGCACACACATGGGATAACTCCGCTTTGGCCACGTGGTGATGTGTTACCAGTTACACGCTCACAGCTCAAGTCTTCCTGAGGTCTCAGTAACTTACTGCAGTCAGAATTTATGTTATAGCAGCTATGCATCCAAAGAGTGCCTGAAGCACAAGCCAGCAGTTGGGAATGCAAGATTCCATTATCCTTCTGACAGTAAATTCAATTTTTAATGAGCACGACTGTCAAAATCTTGCTTACAAACTAGTTTCAAAACCATTTTTATATACATACATATACACACACCCCCCTCCCCAGGTTTGTAATTCTACTCAAAACATTTAAGTAAACTCAAAGGCATCACACCCTTTTCTTTTGAGATAAACGCTTTTGCTTAGCAAACACCCTGATCTTCATCATTATAAACCAGCACGCCCTCTAGCAATAATGGAACAAACCTTTCCAGATCCTGTACAAATTCAGAGCTGGTAGAAAATGCCATTCAGATATCTTGAGGGAGAACTAACAAAGAAAAAATAATATTCTGGCTGTTTAATCTTGAAAGACAAATTCAGAGATCAAATACAAAGAGAGGTCTAACCCCCACTCAATAGCATTTTTTGGGCTGGTATGTGATAACTTGAGAACTAATGGTATGAGACAACCCACCTTATCACAGAACGTGCTAAGCACCAAAGGACAAAAAACTACTGATTTTTGTGCAAGATGGAGTTTCAAAAATCAGCCTCTTGGGAAAATACAGATCCCCCAAGCTACTTGCTGCTTCAGACAAAGGATCTCACCAACATCACCTGCGACAGCTTGCTTGCATCAGAGGCAGATATGCAACTTGTATACAGGAACAGGTCTGTTAGGATGTCAGTATTTCACATTAAAAACAAAACAAAACAAAAACCAAACAAAAACACAAAAACACAGGCTATAGGCAAACTTCATAAGATAGTGGGAAGAGGTGGAATAAGTGGTCAAAGGGAAAATAAGTGCTAAAAAGAAATGCAAGGGCTTAGACTAGCAAGGGAAGAAACAGTGTGAGTAGCAATGATAGTAGCAGGGGATTTGCTGGAAGGACTGCACATACAGCTGCTGAATCAAAAAGCAGGAGTATGCTCTTTGAAAAGAAAGGAGGGGGAAAAAAAAAAAGAGGGTGACAGAGTGGGCAGAAAATGCTGCACAGAAGTTCTATTATGGGGAGCAACTAAAACCAGCTGACACAGAACAACAGACTCCAGAATAAGGAGGGATGAGAGCTGCAGGGGATCCCTGAAAAAAAAAAAAAAGGGTGTGAAGTGAGAGCACAAAGGAAAAACAGGGGTTAAACCCAGGAGACTGCAAGAAGCCTGTGATGTCTTAAAATGAGACTCTCAAACTTAAGTAGGGGAAAGAAAAATAGACCATAAAAGGTTTGTAGCTGCATACATGGTATTCCATGCTTCCTGTTACTACTGGCTTAAAAAAAATTAACAACAGGACAAGCTCATTTTCTCAGTCTTCTCTGCTTAGTACAATTTAGGCTTTGTTACTACAGTGCAAACACTAACTGTAATCTAAGATTAATTAACCGAGTTACTAGCAACAGAATCCCACAGCAAATATACTACACTAACCTTTAAATATTTTCTGTTCTGTGAAATCCACCAATTTCAGCAGTTATCCAGAGCATCTCTGGGTAACACACCATTTCCCAGATATGAAATGAGATGAACTAAGCGTAGCATCTCTTCCCATTCATTAAAGGGCAGTATTTCAGCAAGCCAAACTGTTTTTTTTAATATCATAATGCATTTGATATAATATATACTATTTCAATATGTTACATGGAACAAATTAAGAGCACTACTGAAAATACACACATTTACAGTTTAAGGTGTTTTTTATCACACATCAATTCTAACACAAATGATAAACCATGTAAAGTTTCCTCAAAGCCTCCACAACAGAAGAACAGCCTTCCAGCCATTATCAAATGGAGGAACAAGCCTTCAACTGATTTTACAAGTGACCCACACCAACGCTGGATGCATACCCACTCCTGCAAACCACCAGCTAAAGCAGTCAGCCCTGAAGTGCTACAAAACAGGCATGGCATCCCTTAGAAACCTGAGGGGAAGGGATCTATCTCCAGGAGGTGTCCACAAGCAGGAGATGACAACAGCTCTTTTATGGGGCTGTTAGACCTGGAAGTAACTCAGTAACATCAGCCTCAGCTGCTGATCTGCTTCCTCCTTCAGGAGGGTTTAATAGAATCATTGAATGCTTGGAAGGGATGTTCAAAGGTCATCTAGTCCAACTCCCCCTGCAATGAGCAGGGACATCTGCAACTAGATGGGGTCACTGGCCCATCCTTGAGCTGATACAGCCTCATCCCACCACACAGAGTCAGCATAGGGGCTGCGCCCAGTCTCCACAGCCCAAAAGCCTCAAGCTGAACACTCCCCAACCTACACCTCCATGTACAACACTCACCTATGTCATGAACGCCTTCAGCATCTCAGCATACCCTCCCTGCGACACAGCTTAACTGCTATCTTGAAGAGTTTCTCAAGATCATATTCGAAGCCACATAAAAGTGCAGTGCACATTCAAATCTTCTAACCGAAATGGGTGTAACGCACTGATATGTTTACTTAGAAACCACAGAAATAGGGGCTCGGTAATCCATTCTGCCAGTGACATTCCTCTGAACACTGGTCAAGACACTAAAGTTGGTCACTGTGTGCTTCGTGCTCAGTTCACAAATACACTCAGGCACGCACTTAACCTTAGCTTACTCGTATATATCTGTTTTATATATATAGCATAACTCACAGCCATATTCACAAGCAACATGCTAGATTCTTTTCAGCAGGCAAAGCTTTTTTTGGCTCTGAAACACTGACACGCTGGATAAGAAGAGAGCCAAAGTCCATAGTGGCTATCTAACCACAAAACTACTTCCACCAGGAAAAACGTAGTCATCATTTTATTTTTACTAAACTAAATGTTCACGTATTGATGAAAGCTTAACAGTGTTCTCTGATGAGGAACCCATATGGATTACAGTTAAAGTATACTGCAAAGGCCAGTCGTGGGCTGTAACAGGCACTGTTGCTATCCACAAACCTGAGTTGCACCCGAAGCTATCAAAGCTGAAAAAAAACCCCAACATACGCAAGTGATAATCTATTTTGATATTTATTATTAGTAAATAAAAGCATCCCTGTATTTGCATGCAAAGAAATACAACTATTAGAAAAAGAAACAGAAAAACTGTAGTGAAAAAAAATCTAAAAAAGTAAGTACTAAAATTACATAATTCAGGGAAGATCAATTTAATTGGGGAGGTATACACGTGGTTATGGGCACTTAGGAGTAGAATAAAAGTTTTCTTACCTTCTGTCCTCAATTATACGTTATAAAGTATTATGCCACTACCATAACAGGCAGTATTCTATGAATTCATTATATTAAATGTCTGTAAATGTTTAAGTAATGCCAAAGTTGCATTCAAAGGTTTAAAATCAACACTTCAGGCACCCAGGATAATTGATGTAATTGATTTTTTTTTTAAGGGAAAGGAATTCAGATACCCACTCAGTACATACCTTTCATTCTTTTAGTTACTATCAGACTAAAAATTTCCCACAACTAACTCATACAAAACACTAAGAATAGGCATTGTTTTCC
This sequence comes from Columba livia, assembly GCF_036013475.1. Classification (NCBI taxonomy): domain Eukaryota; kingdom Metazoa; phylum Chordata; class Aves; order Columbiformes; family Columbidae; genus Columba; species Columba livia. The sequence continues at coordinate 66,521,688 of NC_088602.1, forward strand.
TTGGCTTTAAACAGCTCAAAAAAAAATCAACAACTACAAACATGCTAATTCACACAAAAATACCAAGAAATATTTTGATACAGCATCTCAGACAGTGCCATCAAGCTGAAAGTCTGTGGTGCTTTTTCCTCCTTCAAAGAGGGGGGAGGAGGAGGATCAGCCTTTCAGAAGCTGTGAGCAGGTCCCCCTCCAGTCTCACAACGTGAGGAGCGCATTCGTGTTGTGGTTGTTCTAGCACCTCTACAGACCCTGCTTTCCACCAGTGTTGTCGTACTGTACCCACTGACATCTGATCGCAGTTTGGTAAATCTGCTGAGTACTAAAACACTGAGAGCTTTGTTTGTACCTGTTTGCTTCTGATTTCATCAAACGATCTCCTTCCTGTGCACAGAAGTGCCCCTGAAGAACTGAGCAGCACATTCCATAAAGGTGTATGAAGTCTCAAAAATTATACTGTTCAAGAACACTGCCCAGAAGATTTTTACAGAATCACAGAATGTTAGAGATTGGAAGGGACCTCAAAAGATCATCTAGTCCAATCCTCCCACCAGAGCAGGAACACCTGGATAAGGTTACACAGGAATGTGTCCAGGTGGGTTTTGAATGTCTCCAGAGAAAGGGACTCCACAACCCCCCTGGGCAGCCTGTTCCAGTGTTCAAATTTTATCTAAACATTAACACTAAAATACAAAAAAGAACTGCTTAAGGCACATATTAATATTACAATCACTTTAAAAAATATTGTATTGTGAAAATATAAGATGCAATTCACTTTGATTCAAAGACTGTAAGTGAACAAGGAAACAAGTTCAAAGGTACAGAATACCAGCACATGCAATACGATGTTCCAAAATAGTTTAAATGCTTTTAGAATAGTTTCAAGTTTGCAACAACTGAATGATTGCAATAAATTGTCAGAACATTAGACTTCACCTGTAAAAAACTACTGAAAAGAGCCAGCTTGCCCAGCTAGATTGAGGGACAAGCTGGCAGATCTTGACAACCACATACTAATTACACTGCACATCTAAGTCAACAAAATCCTATAAGGACACATTATTTTCCACAGCTTGGTGAAAGTTAAGAACATTTTGAGTGTCATTTGTGAACGCTTACTCTGTTGCCAACTGCATTTCCTTTTTAAACGGCAAAAGGTTTCCCGTGTTCTGGTTCAACCGAGCATTTCAAGTGTAGGCTTTACTGAGCCTGCACCTGTGCGTTCATTTCCCTTTGAGGAAAGCATCAGAATGCTCCATGTTTTACAGAATCACATCTTTACCCAGTTGAATACAGTCCATCAGAAACATGTCAAGGATGGAAAAGACAAAGTAATAATACAGAAGTTAGATTAAATTTTGTTAATGAAATTAAGTGTTATCTAATTGCACACAGCAAGTATTCTGGGTACTCATACTTAAGAAAAAAGACACATCTCTATATCCCCCACCACTGATATGTCCAAATAGTTCTTCCTCTCCTCCGTTCCGTGAGCTATTATCTATTTATTGCCTTTTTGGGAACTATATAAAACCTTCACCTGCTGTAAACACCATCAATTTTTTCACATGTTTTGTTCCCCTCCTCCCTTCTTGTTTTAAAGGGTAGAAGAAAAAAAATTACTCAATTAGCCAAACATCACAGAAATTAGTTCAACAAATAAAGATGGCTCTAAAACCATAACCCAGATTCCAAACATCTATTTCCTTGAACAAAGCTGTGGTTTTTTAAAAAATATTTTCACAGAACATTTAAATGAAAACTATTCTAAAACAGGACAGAAGGAGATTCCAAAGATAAAACTCTGAAGAGTTTTGTATTACATATTTGAAATAAATACAAAATTTGGGCCACAGTCAGTAAAATACAAATTTTGAACAGAAATTTTAGTAGAAAAGTTAGAATTATTTTACTGTCATTAAGTCTATAGTTTTATAAATCATTGGCTATAGGAACGTATGTTTGTTTTGTTTTTATATTAACAGCCTTTGCAATAATATTTTAATTTTGCTACCTACATGACACACAAAAATTATGAAGAAAACTTACTGGGGTCTGTACTCCAGAAAAATATTACAAAAGATTTCTCACTATTGGTCTTTAAAAACAAATACAAAATGTTCAAGCTATACTGTGATCTGTTGGAAAGGCCAGGGTTATAAATTTGTCCATTACACTTAAAGACACATATCAGATAATTTGAAAATATAGTGCAAAAGCCAACTTCAGCAGCTCAGAGTTTCTATGTGAGTACTTAAAAATTTCCTTTTTAGTTTGAAGGAAACTGAATCATTTCTGAAGCATACGTAGATGTTAACTTAAGATGGAATTGCATTTTTAATTCTAACTGGTTCACCTGCACTTTATTAAACAAATTAAGTCTAATTTCAACACCTGATAACACTTTATTGAACAAACATTTAACACAACTCAGCAAAAATCAAGGCACATGAGGACTTCATACATTGCTTTCCATTTGAAGCCTTCAAAATGTCAATAATTAGCCTTCACAACTTCCTTCTGAAGATGGTAACGTTATTTTTATTTTATAAATAGAGAATTTGAGTAAGAAATAATAAATCCACCTGGCAAAATAATGAATTAAACTAAGATTCCCAGTTTTCTGCTCCATGCTGCAGCCACTACAACACTGGAAGTTCATTCAGTGTTCTTCCTTTTTGCTTTCAATTTTGGTACACTTGTAAGGAGGTTTCATTTTATTAAAAGTTTCTGCTACTAAATCTCTGCTAAGCAACAGAGATCAACTACAGTTACTAGAAACAGACAAAAGGGTACATGAATTAACAGAAAGAAGACAATCAGACTCTACCACAAAATGAATCTTATGGAAAATATCAGCTTCACTAGGTTACCTCAGGTCTGCTGAGCCTGCCCAGGAAGATACTCCATATATACTGAATGCAATTCTGTTCTGCATTCACAGAAAACACACAAAAATTCCTTCCTCTCAATACTTTATAAGCTATTGCTTAGTTTTTAAAAGTCAGTCAAGGAATAATATTAAGCCTGCTCCACAACAGGCTGTAGATGGCTGCTACTCCTCCACACCTCCTACACCATCCTGCCTGCAACACCTTCAGGGGAAAACATCCCAAGTCAAAGCAGTGGGTAACAGGAGGTGAGAGCCAAAAAACAGTGGTAGCAATGTCTAATGCTTAATTAATAATCTGAGCTTATCCTTTTTTCTTGTCTTTTTTTTGAAAGAGCTAAAACGGCTTTGTCTCAGATCACTGAAGGAAAAAGACTTGCTATTTAACCATCCATACAGCAGTTTAAAAAAAAAAATACAAGTACTACACTACATGAAAGCAAACCAAACAATACATCCAGTTCACTTGTTATCTTTAGTTACAAAAATAACCACCGAACTTGACTCACTCACCTTTGGCACACTGTTAAAAGGATCCAGGCAGTGAAAGGCAGGACTCTTCTGCAAAGTTATGTAAACCACTATCTGTAACAACAAACAACACATATTTTAGTTTCAGGACTAAACACAGAAGGACTTCAGCTAGGTAATTTATTTTTCATTCTATGAAAATCTCCTAAGAGTTGCTGAAGACGAGGCAGAATGGCTCTAACTTGATTCACCTATTTAGCATAAACAGAATCTATCTTCATATTTAACTTTTCTTAATGAATACAAGGTCGATTCAACCACAGACAATCCAAACCATCAAGGAAAGAAAGCAACTACAAACCCAGCCATCACACTACAGAGAAAAAAGAAAAAAAAATAATCAGTCAATAAATGGAATTAAAAGTTCAGCTCAGTTTTAGAAAGGTTACATTTGAAAAAACACCATTATTTACTGTTTCCTTCACTTCTACATTCATTTAACTTGTCTATACTTCCTAAGAAAAGGGAAATGCTGTTATGCATAGAAAACTAAGGTAAACCAGCAAAAGGATAGCCAGCAGTTTGGCAGGACACGATGATTTCCACCCAGGAGGCACTGGCACACATCTGGATGTGTAACCCATCTGGATTTCTACCGCGTGTGGTTTGGGCCCCCCCTGGCAAAAGAGACACTGACCCAACAAGAGTGAGCTCTGCCAGAGGTGGTGAAGCTGGTCATAGGGCTGGAGAACTCCATTAATGAACATTCTGGCTGGATATAAAGAAGGAGGTATCACCATGAGAGTGGCTAAGCATGGCCATATACCTCCTGAGAAGGGATGAACCTTCTTCCTGGGGAAGTCTCAGATTCCCATGGAGACTTCAGAGCTGGACAGTACATGCCTCCAGAGGTTTCCTGCAGCCTCCATCATTCTGTTATGTATTTCTAGCCACAACACAAACCTTTCAGAAGAGACTTCAAAATATTTAAACAACTGTTTCTGTTTTTTAATGATGCTTCCAACTCCATAGGATGTCTGACAAATTCAGGCAGTGTCAACCCATTAAGATTCAATTCAAAGAGAAGGAAAAAATTCTGTACTGCAGCCCCTGGCTCATAAGGACAACATATTACAGCTCGACCTACTCAACCTGAAGCCACTTGCACACAAGTGTTTCTGTTCAAAGTCTTCTCTGAACAGATTCCAGTCAGCTGCCACTGTACAAAAGCATCCTACAAAGAAATTCTATTAAAAAAGAACACTTCATAAAATGATCCCATACATCATAATGAAGAGGAAAAAAGGTATTGACAAATACATTAAAAATACCTTACACAGATGTGCAAGGCAACTTGTGAGGAAGCATTATTCAAACAGAAGAGGCTCCCAATCCAGTTCAGCACCTGTATGAAGATGCACATGTTAACAGCAGAGAGCAGATGGGACCCGAGGATGACATGTCCCCTTCTCCTGTGCCACAGCGCTGGCTGGAACGTCTGCAGCCCCACCATCCAACCTGAGTTTTCAGCTTTCCACAGGCACAGACAGTGGGCAGCCACACTTTGCTACATCAATTTTCCTACACATTCACAGACCTTAACTGTGTTCTCACTGAAAACTGCTCTATATTTGAAATTACAAGACAGATCTCAAGTAAATGGGAAAGATATTTCAATAAATGAAGCAACACTAAAACCCTGAGGCAGGGCAGATCTGTTTTCTGAATGTTTTGTAGTACATGTTTTTCTCCTGCCAATAATGCAAGAACCCTTTTAATATTAAGGGGGAAAAGTGAGAAAATAGAAGTAATTTTGTTTCTTGTTACAAGACCTTCTGAAGAGTACTATCTTTACCCTTCCTACCTCACAAATCATCTCCTGCCCATTACCATCCACCACCAAAGTACAGTACCAAGCTTCTGAATTCAGGTTGGCTTTTTTTGGGTTTTGCTACTTAAAGAAATATCCAACACTTCCCTCAATTATTGCTCCCACCTTCACAACTGCACATTCGTGTATAAAACTTGCATTTGAAAGTGAACTGAAAACCAGTACTGTTAACCACCAATACCTGAAAAACCAACCTTGTATTTATTACTCAACTGGAGAGGAATTACAGTTGGGGAAAATAAGAGTCAAAATCCCATCTAAACGCACAAGAAAAGAATGAGTCATGTGTTTATCTCAGTATAACAATGGTAACTTCCTTCAACTTCCTTCTGTACAGCAAGATTTTTTTTTCCACAGCTCAATTAACATACATTAAAAGTAGCTCAGAATGCTAATGGTGATAATGCAAAGAATGAAAGGAAGAAGATGCACAAGAAAAACTTATTCCTACCAACACTTCAACTGAAATAAAACACTGTTAACCTAACAGATACGTGAGAGTAAAATGCAGACTGGTCTATGTCCTCCCTGGGCTCAATTCCATTGCACTGTGACATCTGTTTCCACTGTTCTCCTGCTAAAAATCTTCACTTCGCTATGGAAGAGCCAGAGGAAGCTTTTTTGCTGCAAGTCACACTAAAAATCACTTTCCCAGAAGAGCAAGCAATTTCCATCCCACACCCCTGTAGCCCAAAGCTTCATCTGCAACACTGTGACTTGCAGTGACTCAAACTCAGGATGGAAACCTGGACCGCAAATAATTCACTTATACTTTAAATATGCTCCTTGAAACCATCTTTCAGTTGTAAAAGTTCAATATCTTTCTTCTCAAAAGGCAGTAAATGGAAACAGTGGTTAGGGTTTGGGACCATCTGCCCCCAGGCAGAGGGTCTGCACCACACACGGGGATTTCTGGTTCTGCCGCTGTGTCCTACTAGTCATCACTCCAGACAGCTGTGTTCCATAGCAAAGGATGGGGAATGAGCAGTTAAAATTCAAGAGTACAAAATAATCTCCATCAACCTTCAAAAGCCTCGGAGCACACACAGCAAACTCTTATAATCCACTTACCAGAAAAACTGGTACAACATGGGAAACGAAGTCAACAACTTTTTTGACAGGCAGCAAAACAACAAAGGCACAGAGCTGGGCAGTTGTGTCCCACGGCGCCACCAGTGCACATCACTTCTGTACCATCTAGTGTGATGTCCCTATGTCATATCTCAATGCTAATACTGACACTACTGCAGCAATATCAGCCCTGCTGCATGTCAGTTCCTTACCACTCCTGACTGCCTTCAGATCCTGCGCTGACCACAAGGCCCTGAGCAGAGGAACAGCAGATGACAAAGAAATGTCAGAGTACAGGACTTGGATGAACACATGATTACAAATATGCAAGGCAGAAAGACAAATTTGTCTAAATCTGAACAGCAACCTCCGTCACTTTCATTTGTTTCCTAGACCAAGGTCTTCTGAACACAAGGACTATACATGTCCCACAGTAAAAAGCACTTTCGAATTGTCAGAAATAAAAGTTTGAACTTGATGCTTTCAAACAGGCACCAGAAGATAAATATCAGTAACATCTAATAAAATAAGCATCTTATAGTTGTGTAGTCTTTAAATATTACAACCTTAAGAATAAATTAGTGTTCTTGTAATGATTATATTACAAGTAACATCCAAAGTTATTAACCACTCTTCCTTTCACTAGTAGCTCTAATGTGCCCCATTTTCTTTATCCCCATGGCTAAAATCCAGATTCAGCCTTAGAATGACTATTTCAATGACAATTCTCTCAGGCTCTCTTCCCAATACGCAGCCACCTCCTATTTAAATTCTGACACGAAATAGCTAAAATAATCTCTTTGATACTTAATATGCTAATACACAAGAATGACCTGACCATAAACGTGAACTGCACAGACTGGGAATTTTAACTCCAATGGTAAGGTATTCAAGTGACTCTGATAACCATGATAAAATTCAACAATTGACGTATTACTAGTGACCTTCTGGAGAACAAATGAAAAGCATCGCATTAATACAAATTCTCCTGTGGAGAAGATCACGCTGGCAATCTGCCAGTTCATTACACCATCTAGCTCCACTCCAACATTAAATATTGCCTTCCTTTGTAATTGACTGAAATACACTGGAGCAATTGCAGGTAACCACTTTGGGCTATTAAAGTATTCCATTAAGACTTATCCATTAGGCAGATATTTCAAATGAAATTATGTCAAAATAGGCTATGTTCAAAATATTTTAACTATGCAGACAGTTGGGAAGGCACAATCCGGTTCCATGGAGCAGCAGAAAGATCAGCTTAAGCACTCAAAAGCTCAGTGCCTGAATTTGCTTAAAGGGAAAAGAAACCCACTGACTTTATTCAAGACTCTGAATATTTTAACCTCCTAGTCACATATATCCTCACAAACCTCACTTAGCATTACCTTCTTCTAAAGCTAAGAAAATGGTAATGTTAAAATATGCAACTATTCTTTAACTCAGATATGTCAAGGCATTTATTAAATGCCACGTTTTAAAACTGAGTATGGAACACGGTGAAAAGAGAAAGCAAGACTACTGGATTCACAATGTATTTAAGGTTTCAAAAAGGCAGTAAATTGCAACGTTGAATTACAATGTGCATAACATTCTGAAAACAAACAAAAAGATTAAAATCCTTTCATGCTATATGCTTGACACAACTAAGCTTTTTTTCCTCCAAGATTACAGTTGCTTAACGGCAAGGAAACAAGTGAAACGGGGCATAAGAACAGGTTCACTGCCTTGCACACAGAAAAGACTGCCAGATACTTAAAACGCTGGAAAAGATGTAAGCCTGTATGCCAGCTCTGAAAATGATACTAGTCCTTGAAGCAAAGACAATCTCTGTGTTTAAATGGGCTGTTTTAAGTGGTCTAGGTTTGGAGCCATCACCAGAGGCTGTAAGGGTTAGCCAAAGAAATTTCAGTCTCTTCAGAACAGTGCACGGGCAGGAGGTTCCGTATCTCCTCTGTGCTGCTATCTGGCATGCAAGAGCTGTTGTACACCTCCCTGTGTCTGTATCAAAGAGGAAGCGATTAGACATGTCGGTACCAGAGGTCGCTCAAACTTCTTTTTTCATTTTTAATTTAAATAAACATATACTTGGAGGGGAACGGGAACACAGCTAGGGAAGGCATGCAACATCTCACACCTGAACCACATGCAATCGAAGAGGCAATGCTGACCTATATTCTGATTTAACTCCTGCAGTCAAATGTATATACTCTGCAGATTCTGGCATATACATTATATGTTTAAAAAAAAACAAAAAAACAAACAAACAAAAAAAACCAACAAAAAAACAACAACAACACACTTTTTACATCTACTTGCACAACCACCAAAGTCTACACATGAAGGACAAGTAGTTCATTTTCTAAATAATATCAACATTTAAAACAAATACTGCATTTCCAAAACCAATTTCCATTACCAGCTTCCTCGGTAGTTGCAATTAAAATACATGCATAAACAGCATCTTTAAGCTGGAAAGAAATGAGGGTTACATCTGTTAGTAACTGCATCTGCTAAAAATTCTACAATATATATTGTACAGATTCGCATAACTTTATTAAGAGGAATCATGTGTTTCTTACATTCTTTCAGCTAGAAGTTTTCCCCAAAAGTCTGAGCTATTAAAAAAGCTAATAGTGATACCAAATTACTATCTAAACTCACTGTAATACACGAATTTTTAAATTCCTGGCTCAAGAAGGATTTTCCCTCTTGATACTTACTGATACCGACCTAATTTAAATTTGGTTATGCTGCGCTGCAACTTCCAGGGCAGTCCCTGCATGAGAAAAAGAAAAAAACCCGCAAAGCAGAGTGGAGGAATTGTGAATGGGAGGCCAAGAAGCCTCCGCCCAGCAAGGCTACAAACTCTTTGAGAAGACATCTAATATTGCAGCCTCAGAAACAAACAAAAAACCCACATACACCTGTCTTTCTGTCTGATAGTCAAGCATCAAAATAAATGCAAGCTGTGTCCAGTCACTCTCTGCAAGCTGAAGGAGGCTCACAACAAAGGTACCATGCCACCAAAACAGCCCCAGGTTTTTTAAGCATTCTTATCCAAGAGCCATCTGTGAAAGGTAAAGTATTAATATTCCATTTTATTGCAATTCCTCTATTCTTTCTTTTCTATTTACAATAAGGAATAGGAACTCACACCTTTCTAATTTTCCTTATTTAAGTGTTTACAAGCTGGCTGTGTAAGCACTTGTACAAATAACCCTAAAGCCCACACCAGAGAAGCAACAAAGGTCTTGAAATTTATGCTTAGGACAGCTCTCAGCACCTCGAGAACCCTTACAAATGTATCCTGAAAGAACTGAACTACCAATTATAATTACAGATAGATAAGCAGAAATGGAACTATACTTACCCAAGGCCATTCTTAAGCTTTGTAACACAGTAACTTTAAGGAAAGAATTAGACTTCAACCTCATGTAGCACCTACCTAAGCAAGCTTCTCAGGTCACGGTTTAAACATGAAATCATTATTTTGGTTTCCTTAATAGGATATTTTATTATTCAAATTACAAATTTGATTTTTAGAAACACCTCAGCATTGATAGCTAGGTATCTTTCTTCAGCACTTTAGAAATTAGTATTTTGTACACATAGTTTAATAATCCGCTCCAGGGGAACCTGAGCTTTTTTTCTGATCAATACTTTAATTTTTTGTTTGTAAAAACAGCACAATAACAGCCTTTTCCATTAAGTAAATCAGCTCAGAATCTTTGAGGACCTGACTAGTTAACAACTCATCAGCCCAGGCAGCTGCTTCACAGTTATTTTTCCTATTTCATCTTTGCCAATAAAGTGTTTTACATAAAGACGTACAACCCACAGAATCACACCAGTTCTTCCAAATCTCTCTAGTAGAGTCAGAGCTTTTAATTCAATACTTGTGAATTTCAGGGCTGGGAAAGATGACTACAAATAGCTTATTAATATACTCTTTACCGTAATCTAGTAATCTGTATATGTAAATTACTGAAAACACACACCTCCACTGGAAAAAGGCATTCACAGATGCCTTTTGGAGAAGTGCAAACCATAGATTCCAATGAATTAGCTGCCACAGAAGGATGTGACGCTAACTCGCTATCAGAGAAACACAAGGCAGAGACACCCGGCTACAACTCTTAGTTATGGAGACAAACATATAAAACAAGCAAATAAATTTCACATTTACACAGTTAGAGAAGATTTGCATTGGAGTAAGATGTAACAGAAAATAGACTATAGCAGGGGCTACAGAGAGACGACAGATCACTAATATGGTAGAGTTAAGTAAGGCAGAGTTAGCCCGCTGGCAATTCAAAGTTAAAGGCTGACGGCAACCCATATTAGAGCTCCTGTTCTGATAACTTATTCATTCTTCTTTAGTCCAAAGAAAATCTTCCCTATGTGTACACTCAACACAGCACTGTCTGAATTTGAAATAATCATGCCGCTCCTGTCTTGGTGCTGAAATATATGGATAAGGTGATGTTAAGAGGGATAGGTCAAGGTCAATGGTCGTCTTTGAAACCACCAGGCAGATACAGGGAGTTGGAGGAAAGGCAGGACGCAGATCCTGACTGATATCTTCAAGAAAAACACTGTCAGAAACTTTTTCATAACTCTCAAACTGCAAAGTGGCAACTCGATACGTTACGCTGATGGAAGACGGCCTGGTCTGGGTCTTCCCCACCTGCTGCCACAGCTGCCACCACCAGTAGCAATTGCTCCATGAGCCTCAGCCTGGTTGCTGAGGTTGTTTGTGTTCCACCCTTCCCTCAGGTGCACAGCCACCCGGTATATAAGCGTGCTGTGGGCATTACTGTCCAAGCAGAGTATCTTATTCTAAAGAGTATGCAAGCTCTGCCCTATTCTGTTCAGCCAAACCACGTCTGAAGTACTGTCAGCACAAACAAGAGCCGTTTCACTTTGAAAGGATGGCAGGAAAGCCCAGGCACCTTGGCTCTCAGGTGAAGAAATCTATAATGACTTCAAGTGGAAGAAATCTCTCTCCACCACCACTAGCAGAAAGAGTAGAAAGATTTATCATTTACTTAAACTCGGTATTTCATTTACAATGCTGAAAAGCGCCGGGCTGCAGAACTCACATAAACAGACATTAAACTGGAATCCACTAGTAAAACTGAGGGAAGGTAAAAAAACTAAAGCCACAGCACAAAATCTCTTACTGAAACTAGAATATGCTCAAATGGTACCTGGTGTTAGAGTTCAGCAATGCATTGATGAAAATTATCTTCGTTGGGAGGAGCAAGACATTTTTGTCCCAATACATTTGTATAACAAAGGCTGGGAAAAACTGACATTCCAGATTTAAAGTCTTTCCAAGTCTCCTCTGATGACTCAACTGAAGAAAAACAAACATCACACGGTTCAAGTACAAAACTACCATAACTAGAGGTTCACAACCAAGAGCCAAAGTAAGTGCAAGACAAACACTTGGAACTTACAAGTGGCTTTGGTTCCTGCATGACCCGGTAGGTGGGTACATGCTAGTCAGCGAGTGATGTGTGTCCCATCATTGTCCTCTTTGGACAAGGCAGAATGGCAGTCCCCAAAGTCAGCACCTTCCATGTGCGGAACAAGGCAAAACCTCTGGGTTCCTCAGATCCACCAAAAAGGAACAAATGCCAGAATTGCTACGGTTGCTACTACCCAAGAACACAGCGTTGCCCAAAGCACCTGCTTTTCCTTCTAAGTTAACAATCAGAAACGGTTGAAGCAGTTTTGCCTGAACTGCCCCAGAAACTTTGCTTTAGGTTGACAAGGAGAGAAATGTTAACGCAGCTTTGGCTCCACCGCGGCGTACAGCAGCCCTAGCCGCAGGCACTGCTATTACTGCTGTTTGAAAGATAACCAGAGATTCCAAAATCTCATAATACCCAAATAGAATTTGGCAACAGCCTACCTTCTGAGGTTTTCAACACTGATTTTCTCCCTTTCATGTCTTGTACATATTTGATGGTGTCTTATTCTACTCATTTTAATCACGCCAATTCAGTGGCAGACTACAAATGAAAATGCAATAGAAACATTGCAGGTCCTGTAACAATAGTCAAAACAAAGATTTCCTATGGCAGCTGTCAAATTAATGACATCTCCAAAGCTATCTAAATACAGTATCTGGGCAGAAATCCAATTATGTCAATTCTGTCTGAATACCCCAAATGAGAGTCCTACTGGGGTTAGAAGTGGAAATAATTTTAAGTGCAGATTAGCTACATAAGCAGCTCCACACTTGAAACCAGAACAGGGGAACAAAAACCTTAAGGCATGACATTTATCTGGACACAAGGGAGAAGGGAAAAAGAACTGTCAGACATCTGGCAAAAGGTCAAAGCCAATTACCTTGTCCAAATTTGCCCCCCAAGATAATAGCTTCCAGGTTCTCCGAAATTGAATGTATTGACTTCAGTAATTAAAAATATTTCCACTTAGCTTTACATCCACCACTACTACTTTGGTTTTTCCAAAACTTCTTTTTTCCAACAAAATATTAGGAGCAGTAGTAGAACTTCCCAGAAATAAAAACTAAATTTATCTAAAACCTGCATAAAAGAAAACAATATTTGTCTTCACTTAGATATTAGGCAGCAGCGACAAATGGTATTCAGGGCTTTTAATTCAAGACTATGATGTCCTGCTGCTTTTGTTGCTTTCTTTAAACCGTTGTAACTGCTGATTTCCCTTTTGCTTTGGAAGTGTCTGTGTTACTGCTTAATTATGTGGCAATTTCAGTTTGCTGAACCTTGCCACAGGATTCTGCTTATTTGTGGGTTTAAAACAGACATTGATCAAGGTGGGGAGAAAAATAGCCTCTTAATCCAACAAAGAAAAAAAAATACAAGGATATTTGTTTTCTTTCTTTGCAGGCATATAAAAATAGCTGCTTTTGAAACTACAGATAAACACTAGTTTATCTGTTTTTTTAAATGAAACTATTAAAAAAGACAGCTACTAAAGAAAAAACTGCACATGCCAAACAACTGAAGCATAAGTATATTGGTTAGTAACTACATGCTTACTAGAAACCTTTATCTCTATTATGAATCGATAAATAAACCCTTAAATAAATATAAGTCGATGATGAAAAATAGCAGACTGATTTAGACAAAGTTTTTAACTCTGATCTGTCCATTTACTGGCAAGAACACTTTCAAAGATAAGGATATAACTCACTGTATGTATATTGTGAGTCCTTCTGCTAATCAATAAGGTATCAAATTCAGAAGACAGTAAAACATTCATTATGAATGGGCCTATATTTAGGATTGCTCATTCTAGGCTGTGCTGCTTACACCAAAACTCGCTCAGTTACAGGTGGGTTTTTTTTTTTTTGTTGCTGTTAGGTTGTGGGTTTTCTTTTCTGGTGGTTTTTTTTCTGAGCACAGTCATCAGGGATGATCAGAAAAGCCTGCAAATAAGAAGCTTTTTTTGGTCAAAATTACAGAGCGTGCAGCTAATTGAAAAATAAATTCAAAGAGATGGGTAATACAAAAATGCAGGGTTGTACTCCAGAACTCAAGATAGCCTTAATTCTGAGCAGTGCCAGTGAAGACCAGCTACCACCTTCACCCACTCAGTGCATTTAATACCAAAATCATTTTTAGAGACATGCACTGAGATCCCTTTGCAAGCCAGCAAGCATGGATGTTACCAGTTTGCACCAAATTTAAATCAGTAACCCAGCACATTTTTCTAATGTTAAAGCATATCAGACACGTGATTTTAACTAAACTTGTTAATAATATACTTTACTGTATTTTCTTACAATGAAAAAAATACATGGTTTATTTGAAATAGCTTCCAACTGAACCATGCAGTCAATGAGGCTGTCAAAAACATTTTGGCAAAGGCAAAAATAAAGTTCTTCAGCTTTAATTTTTTTTAAAGTATATATACGAGGAATGCATTTGTCGCCAGTTCTTTATTACAAGAGATTTCATTTTTGCATTTGCTCTCTAGAACACACTGAGCACAGCACCATGAATCCTCCTTTATGTCACGCAGGCACTGCAAATCCAATTACTACTCTATTAGGTCTCATTTAAATCCCATACGGTATGACAATAAACTGAACGAAATGAGCATCAGCACGTTTTCCAACCATCTTTACAGTGTGACATAGGTGGCAATCACATCTTAATAAAATTTCATTTACAAGAAAGGTAGCTCTGAATTTTTCTTCTCTGCCAGGAAGTTCAGGGAGACTCAGGAAACGCCTCTTCTTCCCACCCTCCCTTGAAGAAGCCAGTTGCGCACCACTATTTCCTCCTTCTCAAATGCCTGACCCTTCTGCTTGTGGCACAGAAGTTTGTCTTGGCACTCAATGCTCAAAATACATGCAAACCCTACCAACCACCACCTAGTGAAATCAACCTTTACTCCAAAGGTGTCACAGTTTCTTACATTTAAAAGGTTTCCTGGGTAAGGAACCCTTCAACACAGAGTAACATCAGGGTGGGAAGCGGGGAGAGGGGAGCGAAACAAAACCCCTCCAATCTGAAGGGTACTGAAAAGCCAACAGCATTTTTAAGTAAGCTCTTACCCTATTTGGATGTAAGAAACTATCATTGCTAAATATTGCAAAGTAAATTTGCACAACCTTCAGAAGTTCTGAATATTTCACCATTTCAGTGGAGTTACAGATCGTAATTATGTGTCCTCTACCTTCATTACAGTATTTCCCAAACTTGCCTCACTATCCAGCAACTACTGTTAGATGTCCGGGTCTGCCCTTTCAAAACAAAATAAAACAAAACAAAAAGCCCCTCATTTGTAGTAAGCAGCTGCCACAATCAAAGCTCTTTCTGAAGGATGCATGAGAGCCTTGTTGAGTAGCTGTTCTTAACAGCTCACCTCACTAAATAATCTTCCTCATGCAGGCTAGAAATCAAAATGTCATATGCTGATGTTTAAACACATAATCTGTTGTTGGAACACAAAAGCCAGGAAAACATATGCTGTCCACTTTCATATGCATTTCCCAGATACATTGTTGCTAGGACAGAAAGGTTCAAAGTTTCAAGAAGAGTCTTTTAAATATTTCAGTCACTCCATTAAACAATTTTAGTTATAATTTTATTAAATTTTGTCCTTTGCATGCCTACCATCAACAGTCAGTAAAACCACGAGAAATGGGTTGAGGGAGGGAGGATTTGATGGGAGGAAGGGTAATTAAGTCATTTCAAGGTTTGTGCTCCAGTTCTGCAATTAGAAAGGGAAGATGTGGGCCAGAGCTTTCCCTGTGCAGAAGAGATTATACAGTGACATTGATTTCTTTTCATTTGCTAGAAAAGGAAACAAAAGGCAGAGGCATTTTTCTATGCATATTACTCAGCTACATGGTCTTTTCTAGGGTATTTCCATGGGTTTTTTTCTGCACACTCTTTAAAATGCCTTCCCCACTGCTTTGCCTTGTGCTCCCATTTAAGCCCCTCCTGTTTCTCTTCATCTTATATCTAAAAATATGTGCAGGTCATATCAGGGAATGACAAAAGCCAAAGACCGCAGACCTTGAATTAATTCTGCAGAAAGTTTGAGCAATATAGCAGATCTTCAGGAAGATAAGCTTCACTTACAAAACTACGGAGATGCCAGTTTCATGATCCAAATGTCTTTGCTTGAAAATGAAGCTAAGTTTTAAAGCTAATGAAGAACTGAAAACACTAAATAATTTTGAAAACTCTGGTTACTTTTAAGGAGGTGGAACAAATTTCCCCCCTTTCTACAGGATTTTCATTATATTTGCTTTCACTGTATTTTACCATTCCTTTCAGTTGGCTACGATGGCAAATACAGATCCTGTAACAAGAACTTATCCTCTTGGGAAGCTACACTTCTCAAGCTGCAAAAGAGCACAGACATTCCCACATGCTTCAGAACACAAAGCCTATTGCCATGAAACCTAAGAGTAACAGTCTCAGAAACCCACTGTCGACTGTTACAGCATACACACCATTTTCATTTGAAAAATCTGTTATAGCAACCTTCTATTTAAATCAGCATTTTCACAGATGCCACCTTGACAAATATAAAGTAACAGCTCGCAGGAAAAGTTAGACCCTAAATACAGATGACAAACATATCATGTGCTTAAACTATAGCTACTGTATTTTTAGAAGCACCAGGTACCTTAAGAAAGCAGTGCAACAAGCTTCAAGTTCTTAGCACATTCAACATATGGTAGGAAAAAGATATTAAAAAAAAAAAAAAATAAAAAATCAGACCAGGAACAGACATCCTGGGCAAACAGGATTCAAAATTCTGGTGATGGTCCAACAGTCAGAAATAAACATACTATAGCAAAGTAATACCGAGGACAAAAATGCATCATCTAGTACAGGTTCTGCCTCCTTATGGGGTACACCATTAATTCATTCCTTTGCCAAAAGACAATTCTCACCTTACATTTCACTAACTTGTAGTAACTTTACACGTGCAAACTTACTTGTTCAACTACAATTACCTTACCTTTCCTACTGATGACACACATTAATGATCTCAAGAAGGGTCAATCAATATTCAGCATTTCAAAATATACATGGAACAAAGCAATTCAGACCTACTTATTCTTATTCCAGACAGATTACTGTCTCCCTTGGTGAGACACAAAGGAAGCAGAGGACAGGGAGAAAAGCAACCCTTCCTAGCACATACCCACCACAATTCCCCAGCAGGGGTTTCTGCTCCTATAACTGATCAGTAAAAAAGTTTTGAAGACGAGAGTGCTGTGCTTATAAACTGTAAATCTAAATGTAACACACTTTGCATAACTTATGTTTCAGAAGTCAGTTTTAGCTTTGCCACCTAAAAAAGATGTCCAGCTTCACCACAGAAACACAAACTCCTCTTTTCCACAGAATACAACCTGACGGGAGCTTCAAATGAGCAAACTGCGTCTGAGAACCAAACTCACAGCTGTCACAGAGCGAAAACGCCTCCTGTTTGAATACAGCTTCAGATTCTTGAAGGAAGGATCACCTGAAAGGAAGGCAGCATTGCTGCTTCTTCCAGACTTTTTATTACCCACAGACAAAAAACTTCTTTCCTATCAATGCCATCTCCAGAGCTAAGAGGCAGGAGTACTGTCTGGACCTACTACTTGAAGAAGAGTTACACTGGCAAGTGTAAGAGCAGGTAATCTGACACAAACACCAGCTTTAAAAAAGTTCTTGGCATATGTTAGTCAAATTTATGATGTCAAATTAAAGAATGAGCCAGACTAACACACACACACATCCCCAAATTTTGAAGGCATCTTGCACACCTATTCAAAAGCTTTACCGAAAAATGGAATGAGACAGTGGGGTCCTCAAAAATCAGCCACAGGACTTCTGTAATTCTCAGCAAGGCAGGATTTCCCCCACAACTTGAAAGACTGACCCAGGCTAATTACCACCAAATGTTACGAAATAACTCTTCACTGAAAACAAAACAAAACAAACCCACGCAGATCTATGGTTTCAAAGAAAACTTGCACAACTGAAAGTATTTGTAAATTGATTGCCTGAGGGCAGCATGAGTTCTGCTTCAGGTCTACATAGCTCATAGCTTCTCCAAACAGAAACAACATGTAAATGAGAGCACAAATCTACCAGGGATACATCTTGGTTGCTAGACCACACTATCACATCTTCATTACTGTCATTACCTGCAATATGTAGATTAAAGCTTAGATGGGCAAGCAATCACAACTTAATTTTATTGCAGAGAGATCTGCCAAATTGCTCCTCACCGGCATCTTCAAAACAGGAGCTTGGGTAGCAGATGTAGCCCTTTAGTAAGTGGCTGGTAAAGACTCCACGCCTTGCATACAATACAGAGTGGGAAGACGGCGTGATAACTCATATGAGAAGGTCAAGTGGTGCAAAAAGCGGAGGAAGAAACGGAACAAGAGCAGCCAAAATGTAAGAGGAACAACACTGACAGAGATGCAGAAAGATTTTACGCAATTAGCAATTCCTGGCACAGACAGCGAAGGAAAAATACACACGGAAGAGCTACGCAGAGTTTAGTTTTCTTAATTCAGCTGA
Organism: Columba livia; assembly: GCF_036013475.1. Classification (NCBI taxonomy): domain Eukaryota; kingdom Metazoa; phylum Chordata; class Aves; order Columbiformes; family Columbidae; genus Columba; species Columba livia. The sequence goes on from NC_088602.1 coordinate 66,540,058, forward strand.
TGACAAAAAAAACATTAATTGTAACAGATTTTTTTTTTTTTTAAGTATTTGGAACAATTTGACAGAAAATAAGGGTTGGCTAGTAACAGCCTCGGTGCAGACACCCTTTTTGATACACTGAAATTTCAGAGATGATAAATTTAAGGAAATTTATGAACAATAAAGGAAACACAGACCATCTAAACTGAGTATTACACCAAAAGATTTCAGGTTTTAGTTAAAGTTTTGTATTTGACAGCTTAAAATCTAATCCTGAAAGATCAAATAAAATACTAATAAATTCAAGCCAGCCTTTCAGAAGGGGAGGAATTGTGGAGATTTTTGTTGTTAATTCTGATCCAAGTCAAACACATGAGATGAAAAGGTTTAGCACACAGGGATTCTTCAAATGTCTGACTGCATGTTCATTTTGTGACTTTTCAAAATTTCTCTCCAAAATTTCTTTCAAAATGTGAACACACACAGAATTTCTAGAAAAAGCAAAGAGTTTCAAACAAAGATATGAAGAAGCCTAACTCACAAATCCACAGCGTACTAACACTCCTCTTAAACCAGTTTCCATACAGATGAAAATCTGAGGGGTGTATGACCATTCTGATACAGAACACCACACTTCAAAGTTGTTCCGTGTGTAAAACAGGTAAAGCTAAAACTCAAAAATGCATTTTCTTCTTACCAAAAAAGCCCAGAAGCTGCATTTCAAAAGTGCCAAATTCTTGATTACAAACAAACATTGCATTGAGTACATGCTTAACGCTACATATGGTGTAACAGAATTTCAAAAGCAAAGAACAATGCCTTACTATTGGTTTTTTTTATTATACTTGAGAAGTCTTTAAGTGGAGGACAGATTAAGAACTGACGTTCTGTTAAAAATATGTTTAAATTATTAAAAAAAAAAATCCCTTATCTCAGAGGAAGATCGTTTGAAGGTGGATTTCACAAAAAAAGAAAACAAAACAAAACAAAATCACAACATTCGGAGAGAATTAAAGCATAGAGTCTTACCCTCCTAAAAATCTCCTTGCATTTTCAGGCAGTTACCCATTGCTCCCCACAAATGGATGTGCCCTTAGCATCAGGAATCCTGCACCCCATGTCTGTTTGTGCTCCTGACCATGAGCTCTGAGCAGGACACGCTGCCCCACGCCCCGAGCAGGAACACACACACCCAGACCTGAAGCTGCTCCTGCCCCTCTCCTGCCTGTCCTCGGCCAGAACTGCAGCTTCCCTCTTCTTGACTCCAGACGAAAGATCCATCCTCGTCAAACTGATTTATTAATTAACACAGGCTTTAACGAATCAGTATTTTCCAGGAGAAAGGAGAACATTTTTCCACCAGAAGGCTGCGTGACTAAGAACACCAGAATTGTTGGTAATTATAACCACATGTAAAACCGCTGCTTTACATCACAGAATACCATCCATCCGCTGTCACAGCTTTATTGCAACTGGAGTGAGAGCACAACACAGGCTTTCATTCGAGGTCAGAAACACCAATTAACTGGTACATGGCAAGTTCAAGTGAACTATGGAGATGATCTAACATGGGGGAAACGATCTCATGAAAAGCCTTGGGGTTTCACACAAATCAAAGAGCATAAGGACTGGGGGTTGGAAGCGGTTATGAACAATTACTGTAACAAGGTACAGCGCTTTTTAAAAGAAAAAATTGGGGAAAGGATTTAGTAGACTAACATGATTTCCCTTGTGAACTCTTTCTTATTGCTACAGGAAGACAGAATTAATTTCAACAATTCTACCAGCTAAGCAACTACTGTAGCAAAATACTAATAATTCAAATTATGTATGTCACAAGTAAGTTCCTCCACCTTTCTATATAAAGAAAACTTCAAAATTCATTCTTTGATTCTGAAGAAAATGCACAGAATTTGTGTAAGCTTACACAAACACAACTAACCTTAATAGTTCACCCTTCACAAGATGTTTTTTTCTAACCAAAACCTGACACAAAATCCCCAAACATCTTTTCTCCATTTAAAAAGTTTTCATATTCTCCAGCATTAAAAATAACCCTGGTACAAATATCTCCAGTAATGCTTTCTCAGCTTTTACTAACCAACAAAACCTTAAAAAAAAATCTACTCATGAAGTACAATCAATAAAAAACCTTTTAAGGAGACATGGCATATATAAAAGTAACAGTTCAACAATACGTAAGAATTAAGTTCAGGCATTAAAGCCTGAAAGAGAAGTTTAGGCACAAAAAGGGTTGGATATGAATGATTGAACAAGATAACAAAGTTGCCAGTAGCAAAAGGATGTTCTGTATTTCTTAGCGTCTTCCAGAATAAACACCGCAGCACAGAGACCAACAGTCCTGCTGAAATTAGTGCATAGTTTGAAACATAAATTACATCTACACCTTGCTGCACTAGGACAGCGGCTCAGAAATAAGCATGTGATCCCTCCAGCAGAATTTACTTCAAAGCTTCCCCCCTCCTCTGCCTACAGAGCTCGGCAACAGATAAAATTGAGAATGTGGTTTTCATTCATTTCTTCCAGGCACTCTAAAATTCACACATGCACCTCTGAGCGGCTTGAAATCTGGCGTTCCATATGGCAGTGCATTTGTCATTTCCAGAAATATGTTGAATATAGGTTCCTGAGATATAAAGCCCCAATAAATTAAAAAACTCCCGAAGCCAACAGATTCTGCTCAAAAGCCACCAACTTTATACTACACATAACTGGAGAGCCTGGGCTTTGATCAGGCTTCAAACAACCTCTTCATTTGCCCCAGAAAATAAATCTGATGCCTTAGCTTATGGAGGCTCATTTCCCTACTGTTTTGCAACTCTGTAAAGTTATTTACACTTGCCTTAAGTGAGACTGAAGTAGAAATAATACATCAACATCAATACCAGACTCATACAAATGTATTGCCTCTGGAGCACAAAGTAAATGATTTATAAGCTGCAAAACAGCAGAGAATCAGGATCAAGAGTTTTATGGCTATTTCAGTGTGAACCAACTGAAGAAGAAATAATTACTTCTTCCCATTCCTGCATACAAAGTTTAATGGTGCACGTTATGAAGTAACATTAAAAAAAAAAATAACAGAACAATTAGCAAGATATTTACTTTTTTTTAACCTGAAAAATAAATAAGGCTCTCCTGCTGGCTGAAATAATCACACAGTCTCCAAACTCAGCAAATTAAGAGTGAGATCAAAAAAAACTGTCAGAGCTGAACTAAACATCTTGCTGATACCAAAATGAGTAAGTCCTGTGCTGTAGGTAGATGGCAACTAATTCATCCTTCTACTACAATTTCTACTTTCCAGGGACGTCTGCTTTCCACTATTTGCAATCTGTGATGAAATGATGCTTTTTCTTTTTCTAAAAAAGAAAACGCAGATTAGCAAGCAACAATCAAATTATGGGAATGACTTTCCTTCTTGCTTTCTTCCCTCAAGGCTGGAATCACCGATCATGGTATTTTCCAACACAGCCACAGAGAAACAGAGAAGCATTTTGCTGGCACACTCAGTGTTACCTTCCTCTCTATTCTCCTCATGTTACCTCTTGAAACTAAGTTATCTTAGCACACATCGTTTTACCCCAAGGATGAAAATTAACACCAAATAATAAATCTGTTGACAAGAACTGCTTTGGCGGTGATACTTTGTTTTGAAACACACACACTGGGTGGATCCCAGTCTCTGAAGAACTTCCTGTGTTCATATTCCATAGCAAAAATTGTTTTGAAAACAGTGTATGCACACAATTTATCCAGGATGGGAAGGTGACCAGAAGGACTGCAAAAAGGTGCAAGTGATTCTATAATCAGAGTCTAATCTAGATGTGCTGTGGCGTTTCTATGTATAAGATAGAAAATCAAGAGCGTTTCTACCCTAACTGGAAGAGAACACTTGCAAGCACCTAAAAAAACTGGGATATTTAACACAGTACAGACATTGTTCCACTCTACTAATCAATCATGTTCATCCAAGACCAGGATCCATTCAGTTGCTTCAACTGATAAGTGTTTCAGCCATCCAGAGACAAGACTACCACACATCTGCCACTCACATCTCCTAATGACGACACCGTATCTGCTCATTGCTGCTAGAGGCAGTGGGCTTGGAGAAAACCAGAGCTTTTTCCCCGGGCGTAACAAGCACAGAGCTGCCAGGCGCTGGTGTTGCCGTCTAGGGAAGCTATTCCTAGAAAAGCAAGAAAAACGTGTGGGCTGAGTTGTAAAGACAGTATAGAAGCTAAAGTAAGCAGAAAAGTCCTCTTTAATAAAACAGGTGAAGAAAATCCCCATGTCTGCTAAAGTTTAGGTTGATGAGCAGATCCCCTCACAGCCAACACTTGGGCTTTTTAGGTGTACTGAGCTTGCGGGTGGGATGAAAAGCTGCTTTCACATGCAACAGCAAAATATTACTGTGCCCAGCAGACAAATAAAGTATGCTACATTTCCTGAACATTAAGATTCATTGAAAAGCAGAATAAAAACAAACAAAAAAAAAAACTAGAAATTCAGAACTTTACATAACTTTCTATATGTTTTGCAGGCTGCATTGAAACCACCTGTTGATGCTGTCAGAACAATTCAAGAAGAACCCAAGTTTGCATGCAACAGGTCCAGACTTGCTGCAAAGAATGGAAAATCCCACACGGAAAGCCTAAAGGAAAGAATTACTTCAGCCTGATCTAAGTTCCTGGGCAACACAGAAGAAATTTCTTCCTTAATTATTCTTACAATAATATCAGTTTGAAATTTAACTTTTTGCCATATTCTTAATTTTAGGTTTAGAAAACAGAAAAGTCTTCAGCTGTTCAGGTTACACACACCCTGTCATCTTCCCACAGTGATTACTACACTGGCAACTACAAGAGCTATTGTAGACAGACAAAAGTACTAGAACAGCAGTTCTCACCTTGTGACAAATAAAATGCAGAACTGATTCTCAACTACGCATGCACTTCTTTTAATCACAGTTTTTTTCTTCGCAGATGTGCTTTTCTTGCCAAAGTCCCAAATCTAAGACTCGGAAAAGTTAACTAAACATATTCGTAAGTGGCTTGAGTATCATAACTCAGTTGATTAAATATTTGGAAGAGTTCACCTGACGGCTTTGAACTTGAACAGAGGACCAAACCAGAGCTTTACAGGTAGTAACATAAGGAATATAATCCTTGGGGATCTAGAATTAAAATGGTAACAATCCTTCAGCTGAAGCAAAGCCAAAAGATTAAAGATGGGAAATTAAGCAAAGAACAGTAAGAATGTAAAAGTTTACTTCCTGTACCCAGGGTTAGCAAACTATTACAACTTCAAGGTACATGCCAGTAAAGTTATTTTCCTTTCTTACTTACAGATTTAGCCTTTAAGGTGTTCTATGCACTATTTTAAGCTCTCGCTGCATATTTTAATTTTATACTTAAAGATCTTCTTGCATTCCCAGGCAATTCTTATTATTTTGCTTTGATGCTTTTTTCCGTGGATGTTTTCCAGATGAAGCTCTAAATTGAAGTTCAGCAGAAAAACGATCAGAGCGCTACATTTCAATAACAGAAGCATTGAAAATGTGGCCTTCAGTGCATTAAACTCATTGCTAGAAGCTGCATATGAAAATATATTACCCACCTCAGAAAACCCTCCATTGTTATAATTTGGTCATTTCACACACCAGTGATCAATCTCAGCTGAGCACATTCTGTAAGTCCTCACATAATGGTAAAAAATTAGACATACCAGAGAAAAATTAAAGCACTTCGTTCGTGAACAAGTTTATTCACCTAGTAATTTTATATAAAAATCACTTTTCTACTGCTTCTTGGTATGAAGCTAAACAAGCTGAAGATAAATAAATTGTTGCTTACAAGGGTCAATGACTCAGCAATCTGCATTATATCCACTTTGCAGCAAAAGCTGGTAGGCACAAAGAAGCAACTTTAATAAACAATCTTATAAGTATGCCCAAAGTAAACTTTTTTTTTTTTTTTTAAAAAAAAAGCTATCTACATCCATAATACCACTAGCTGTAACTCTCTTTAAACTCATGATTTCTATTCACCAACTCCCTTTCCTTTACCTAGCCTTAGAAATCTAAGTTTCAGAATCAGAAGCTACAGAATCAGCAACTGTCACTAAGTACAGTACAGCACATCTATGAGCTGGAAACTTCAAGCTACATTTGAGTACAAGACAGAGACTTCTCATAATAGCAACAATCTGGAGGAATATTACTAAAAAGAGTATATCTAACTATTGGAAAACAGAAAATTTAAGTAATACTGCTTCTGCCATTCCCCCAATGTCCTATCACACTGAGATCCAGCACTGGACCTCATTATCACACAACTCTCACTAAGGCAGCTCTCCCTCTCCCATGACAAAGGGCTGACAAGCAGGACAAGGATGCTGCATACGGAAGAAAAGTACAGAGTTATTTTTATACAATTCATTTGAGTCCAAAGCCAGCTCATGCTGGTAAATCCTACCCCAATTTGGACCACAGCAATATTCATATATTCCATTCGGATTTAATGAACCTGTCCCAAATACCAGGTTGCAGGCATATACACATGTAGGTAGAAAATGAACATGATATTCAACAGAATAACCTGTAAAGCACCAGGTACTCACACCCAGCTTGAGCAAATAGGCAAGCAGATAACCTCATTTCTGTGACTGGTGTGCAACTACATGCTTAGAATAGCAAGCTAACAAAACAAGAAAAAAAAAAAAAAATCTTCATCCAAATCCTATTCACAGCTGTTAAATTAATGGAAAGACTCATTGGACAAGAGGAACACCCGAGCAATAGCCTCCACAGCAACTTGAACAGCAGACTGTTAGACAAGGGGCTCAGTAACAGCTGGATGCCATTCAGCTACCTGACAGCCTCTGAGTCGCTTGGAAAAAAAGTAAATCAATCAGAAGATGAGAATTTCTACAGCAATGACCAATGCCCTCCTGGTACTGCAAAGGGAGAAGGGAGATAGGGGAAGCAGGTGGATTTGGATGCTTAGAAAGAGGGATTAGAGCAAAGGGCTGAATGACTCGAGATGACATCTGATGATCACTCACACAGCAGCTGCAAGAACACACCTCCACAGGGCTCTTCCATACCACAGCATTCATTTTAGCCTTCTGAAAATTTACATTATTTTAAGACAATTGCACTGAAAATGATACAAAACCAGCATAAAACATTCACAACTTTTCTCGATGTGAAAATGCTTCTTTTTGTTCAGTGACAGTTACTGACTGAAACATGTGGAAGCCCGTCCCAATACCCTAGCAAAACACCAGAACATGTTCGTGGAAGAAGAAAGTTTAAAACAATTATAAAGAAATGTTATATGTGAGGGCTCAAAAGTGTGGATAATCTGACTTCATTTCAGAAACTTCATCAACTGTATTTTCCAACATCACTTTTAACTGCAATGTTTCTGTCAAATCTTACTATTTTTATTCCTAAACAATTATAATCTTGCTAAACAGGATACAGGGTTTCTTAGCTTTACCTAACTTTTTTTTTTAATTTGCTAAAATATTTCTGCCATATGAATGGATTACAGACAACACAAAAACATATCTGCTCACAATCAAGGCTATTCCCAGTCCTAACTATGTACAAAACACTGCAAAATGGAAAAGGAGGAGGAAAAAGAGTAAAAAGCCACAGAACAGAGGTGATCACCATCTGTTTACATAACACAACAATGACCGTATGCACCAACTAAACTACAGTTTTTTTAAAATGAAGATCAAATATTTAGAAACTATGTAAAATAAAACAGTATTTCCCTAAGAAAAATCTAAGAGTGCATCTACACAGCTGTGGAAACTATGAACTATATTGATAATAGGTGCAAGTATTCTTGTTGGGTTGGGGGTTTTGACTGTTGCTGGGTTTGTTGGGCTTTTCTTACATCTAGTAGGCACCACAATTTAGAAGGACGGTGTTGGCAATTTAAACAACTGATTAACATCCAGCTGTGTAAGACCCTGGCGTGGCAGCTTGCAAGCTGAGTATACCCCTCATGTCCAAAAAGCCGATCCCATGAAAATAGGACAGTGAAGCTGCTTGACACTGCATTTCATTTTCCTGGGTTTGGGGCTGCTCGTGGTTTGCGAGCCCTGCCCTGCACTTTTACCACCACCTCCCAGGCAGCCATGGAGCACGGGAGACCTGGGGGACGTGCAGCCCTTCCCTCATCGCTCGTCCTCAGCAGCTCCTTTGCCAAACATTCTGTTCATGTACTGAAAAACAATTTCCAAACTGCCAAATGCACCTGGAATTAGCAATGCCAAGCTGTTCTCTACGCAATCAGCAAGAAAAAGGCCTTACAATCACAAGTTAGTTGATGATTATCTTGCTGATCTATGGTCTAGATTTTGCTGTAAAGCGACTTGATAATACAGCAGCAGGTGCTCTACCTCAACCATCAGAAAATCTATCTTCTCTCTAGCGTAACTCCACCTTGACTCACCAGCGTTCATGATTCACTAACAGACTTAGGACTGCTATCTTTGAAGAATGAAACATTGAAAATTTTACTACCTGCTTATCAAGCACAGTATAATCTAGTGAATACCAAGCTGCTTCTAATGCTATGTACACTCAGTAATGGTATGTATGCCATTACTGAACAAGAGTAAGGCAACGTCCATTAATTCAGATTGCAGTTATGTATGGTATCTTCTTTTAACCACAAGTATGTCACTTATATTATCTCAAAGGAAGCCAAATGACCAACTACTTAACCGCTAAGATTACCCATTCAGAAAGAAGAAAAAAATCAAAGAAAAGATAAAATCACAAGGGCAAGCTGAAAAGACTTTTATCATAGAAGACTGAAACTAAGTCTAGTTGTTGCACCATTAAACAATGTATTACAGTAAAAACATGGGGGGAAAGAGTTTTAAAAATTGTTTATTTCAATTATCTTCACTAATATACTTATCTCTGAACCTCGATTCCTCCAAAACAGACATAATAACCTTCAATGCATTTAAGGGCTTTTCTTGCATCACATTTTAATTTTCCCTTTTTTCTGCTTTCATACTGTCCTGGTTTTCTGTTTTAAATTCTAGGTTTCCAATTATAAAATTAAACACCAAACTAAACCATTCTTTGTTGTTTTCCCATGAGGAACTAGCTTCCTTTTTCCATCAACTTAAGCAGGCATTATATCAAGCACAGCTTGATCCACTCCTGTTCGTTAACATCACAGCATTATCATTCATTAAGCAACGCTAAACTCCTCACAGTCCCACTGACTTTATGGGACTGCTGATAGAGTAATGTAATACACAATGTATAGGTATGTAATACACAATGTGTAGGTGTAAAGTCTGTCTGGAAAAAATAGGCTGGCTATGTGACATTGCAGGCAGAAGTTCAACATGTAATTTAACATACATGTTGTGACGAGTTAAAGAATGTGTAAGTAAAAGAGTTAACCTGCAATGTAACTGTGGTTCTTGTATTGAAAAAGACATAATTATGGCTCAGCTTCATGTTTTGTAAATAAGACACATTAATTCCAACAGGACCACTAGCACTATTAAGCATATGCTTGTGTTTTCACAGGCCAACAGCAGGAAAAGTTGGGATATAAAACAAAGAATGAACATTTTGGCAAAGCCACGATGTTGCATCTTACTGACATTCCAGAGAGGCAAAGGGAATATCTGAACAAAATAAACATCCAGGATCTCCCATCGGCAAATCCAGGAAGGATCCTTAAGGGATACAACCATCAGTATTACAAGACCAGACTAACAGCAGAAGACAGACATTGCCACGATAACAACATTACGCAGACTTTAATAGTTTTCTGTCACAGAAGGTCTACAATATTTCAGTTCATTATGATTCCCCATGCATCCCTTAAGAGCCTCAAAGCTCATAAAAATGATGTGTCATATTTTGATACTTGTGCTAAACACAAGCTTTATTATTACCCATGTTTAAACTCAATGCAATCCACAGTCCTCACTGAGATATCTGATTAAATTTCTAATATTCATGAACTAGATTTTTAATACTGAATGCTCAAAATTACTTAAGGCTTTCGATGTAACGGAACATAAGTCATTCAGTGTCAAGTGGAATGTAGATCCTTCATTATCGCATTAATTATTTGGTATATTAACATTAGTTTATTTCTTTATTTGAATTAAATGGATTTCAAAACAGTGTGAATTTATAAATAGATCACAATATAATTATTTCTTTATTATCCCTACAGCACTAGCAGAAAGACTGCCTATAGACCTGAAAATGTAAAGGAAATAAATTTATCAATTTTTTTTTCATTTTTTTTTCTGAAAGGCAGGAAAGGTGAAGCTCCATTTGTTTATACTCTAAATGGCTTACACTCTTTCTTGATGTAAAAATCTATGTCTTTATACCTATAAATGCCATCTACATATTTCTGTATTCAACATTCAATGATTAAATGAGAACACATATAAGCAAGATACACTGTAGCAAATTTCTTTTACAATGGGAACAAAAATACTCTTAATTAAAACCAAAAAGCTGCAAAAATAGCAGGGACTTTTACAAATTTTCAATACTCACTGGGAAAAATGCTATGTCGTAACTTTCATTTCCAAAGTTGCTATGTCTGCAGGATTTCAACAAGTTCTGGTAGGGAAGACTAATTAAAGACACAAACATGGGACCTTTTCTTCCAGCAGCTAAATGGTACTGGTTTTTAATTCACTTATGTTGTAGGTATAGCCAGACAGTATTGCTAACAAAAATAATTCACAAAGCAATTAAATAAATGCAACACCACTCACGTAAGTTACCAGAGCACTAGATACTGAAGGGCTGTAATCCAGCACAACATTGCCACACTAAACACACAAAAATCAGTATTTACAGGTTTCTATCCCACTTTACAGGACTTCTGCTGTCTGGTTAAACCAGAAACAGCTGTCCAACTGAAACTGCAACTTTATGAATAAACAACAACCAAGGCTAAAAATAAGTCAAACAAACCATCTGTGCCACTGCCCATTTGCAGCCCATCTACACGGGTGTCTGCTCCCGTCCCTGCCCTCTACAGCGGAACTAACACAACGTGTTTGGTACCATCACTGACCGACGGCGCTACCACAAAATGAAAAACCAGTGAATAAAGTGCCCACTTCCAGCCTAAAATATACTCAACACTTGTTCTTCTGGTTTTGAAGTTCCTACTGAAAGCATCTGAAACACACACATCTTTAAAGTCATTGGATGAAGTCCGACTACCTTTTTTGTTTGGTGGGTTTTTTTTTTTGCTAATCTAGCAAATAAACTTTCCATCTATAATTACCAATTGATTTTTCAACAAACACTACATCTATTTAAATAAGAACAAACAAAAACCCAAAGGGCACTTGTTCTTCCACCCAAACTCAAAACCAAAACAAAAAGCCTGCAGTGAGTTTTGCTAAGCCAGGTGGCAGCGTGTATCTGCAGCAGCCCAAGTCTCCCGCGGTGGAATGCAGAATCCTTGACATGTCGTCATTCAAGATCTGTCAAATCTGATAACACTCTGTGTGTGTCTGGAGGGACACCATCCATTCAGGGAAATGAACATGTGATTTTGTGCCTTGACAGCTATCAAAATTCAGCCCAAGAACATATCATACAGCCACGTATCTCTCCTTCTGCATTAAAAGATAGAAAAATACTTTGTCGTCATCCAAAACATCATGAGGATGTCAACTACAAAGTCAACTCCCTTGGAACAGCAGTAGCCCAGGATGCCACTGGGAGCCAAGTCCAACACACGATGGATTGCAGGAGAAATGAAGTGTGATGAATACGCTGCTATTGTATGGAAAAACCTCGCAGCCACGCTGTGCTGAGGGAGCTCCTCTTGCATTAAAACCAAGAGGTCAGCCTGATCGATGACTGGGACTCCTCTACTCCGGTACCAGTGCCAGGGTTTGCTAAACAGGAGGCTTCATTTCCTTCTGTTCCTTGAAATGTTCCGTTAGTCCAGAATGCGCTAAAGAAATTTGGAGTAATACTCTACATATGGAGAGTTAAATTGGTGTAAGTTTTAACAGGATTTAGTGTTCCACTTCTCTCCTAAACCTGTGCAGGGATTACTCATTAAATGCTTTATTCTACTACATAGTTAACTAAAAATGTAGCTAGTATACAAAGATTATTCCAGCCAACTTAAATTTGACAAGAAGAACCAAGTTAGAAATATCCAATTTATTTAACTTCTAGTTTGTATGCTTAACGAACACCACAATTCCTTTCTAAACCTTCCCACCCTGCCAGGATCTATTCTCATTTTGAAAGAAAGGTTCCAACACAGTGCTTAATGATTGATTTTTAAAATAATACAAATAAGGAAAATGTAGCTAAATCAGAAGAGCAACTGACTAATATTTTTAAACAGCTTACTTTTATTTTCTTAAAAATGAAAAGCATTTTCTTTTAAAGCTGCACTGCTGGCAGAACCCAGGATCTCACCCCAGCATGAGCAGAAAGCACCCGCTTTTGCGAACCCTCCTTCCACCCTCCTGCAGGGTCTGACGGCTCCGCTGTATTTGCACAGAGCTGATCCAGCATAACCTGCAGCAGAAGAAAGCCCAGAGAGAGGACCCAGCAAAAAGCAGCTTCTCATACCATAAGAGGACATGACCCAGTTCACCTGTGTCAGGAAGAGCACCTGCAGCCCCTCACCTCCCACTAAAACTTCGGTATCCGCTGTCACACCCCTGTCACTTCTCCTTATTAAGGCCCACACAAATCCTCGGATCATTTCTAGAACTCAGAAACTTCACATGGCTCAGAAGGCCAAAATCTGCCTTTCCGATAAGTAATAATCTCAGGGCCTCTTCATTTATTTTTGGCTATTGACCCATTTTGGCTAAACTCTCCAGCCCTGGCACAGCAAACGCCACCCATGTGGCTTCCAAGACCACATGTTAGGTACCTGCTGAAGACACAGAAGGAGAATGTGCTCTACCCATCAGAACACCACAACCTGCTGAAACACAATGGTAATGAGGTACCATCTAACTTAAGTTTTTTAATTAAAAAAAAAAAAAAAAGTATCAGAAACAAAGTTTATATTTCATTTTATTAAAAAAAAAAAAAAAAAGAAGGAAGTTGCCTCAGAAGTTTACTACCTAATCTTGTAAACATACTAACTATACCAGGTTTTGTCTAATAAAATTTCAGCTACACTCTATCTGCACTATATGTCACTACCTGTTTTTACATCTATTTCTACAGTTGTGTGTGCTCTGAAAACAATAATTGGGTTGAGGAAAACTGGATCAGGTTTCTTCAGCCTAAAACTGGATCAGTTTCTTCAGATTAAAAACATACCAGTATTGCATTGTGTCTGCATTTTGTCGTGTTTGTAAGAGAGAAGCAACATTTTGGAAAATTCAGGCATTTACCAAGAGACACGGCATGTTCACCCCATGTCTGCTTCACGGAATAAGCAATATTAGTTACATGTCACCATATTGATATTTGTTAATGAGACCAGGACGAAACTCAGCACAACAAACAGAGGAAAAAAGCCTCTAAGCAATCCAGTTTGTTTCTATAGCTATGAACAAATACTGGCTATACCAGCATGTCTGAGCTACCACTCCAAGAGACGGTTTTCTCAGCACAAGCATTTCTAAAACTTTACTGACATGGGGTTATTGTGCATAGCTGAAATAATTTAAAAATGCAACAGGTTGCTATTCTTTAATCAAGATTTATTCCACCTGAATTCTTAAAATTTACAATACTTTACTAAAGCTTAAAAACATACACTGCTAGGCCACCCCACTGCACACGAAGTTATTTATGCTGGGTTTAAAATATGAACTCACTTTGTTAATGGTGAGAAACAATTTCATTTGTTGTGTCACATATATTTAAGGGAATATAAAAATATATATTTCATATTTCAATGCACTTCCAATTTACTCATTTCATTAGCATTTATGAAACAATTAAGAATCCTTACTATGGGGAAAAAAAGATTCTTCCAAGAAAAAAAAAAAACAACTTAACACTTGAAAGAATTACTTTACCCACCACTGAACAGAGCAACAGTTTAATTGGGCAGAACACCGATGTCTATGTTATTATGAGGAAACTAATGGGCCTAATTGAATCTGCAAGAATAATTTAAACGGAACTATCTAAAACAGAAATGAGCTTAGGACAGTTGGGCCCACATTCATAAATTTGCAAAGAAAACAAACAGTAAAGTCATTTTTCAAAAGGTGTAAGTCAGCAGGAACTCTAACGTAGTACATTTTTCGGAAGACTGGACTATGGTGCACTAGCTGAAAGACCAGTGCAGGCCCCACTTATATGCTTTAGGAGGAACAAACAATGCTAATTCTCACATTACAAACACCATCCCGCTTTTCTCTGAAGGTCTTCCGCTGCAGGAACTAATAAGGATTCTTGGATTTCTCTCAGTGGAAACTACTGTTCTGTGACATTTCTGTACACCTAGTAAATACAAGGATAAAGCATATTGCCTTTAGGTTTGTGATTTCGGTAGAAGTAGAAAGCAGCTTTCCTGCAGAGCGCCTCAACCCTCTGCCTCTTGAACATGCCAGATGACCTATTTCAGGGGAGCGGGGTGTCTGGCGACAAGCGCCCAGCACCTCAACCCAGGTCTGACTCAACCGACCGAAACACAGCAGCATCTGGTCTCAGGTCTCACAGACAAGTTTTCAGATACCCAAAAACTCCTTCAGACATCTCTAAATAATTCCCCAGCAGCACTCCCTCTTCCTCAAAGCACAGAGGCAGGGGGTGGGGGGGGAATACCCACGGCTTAGAAACCACGGGTCCTTCCATGCAAACAGGAAACACTTTCTAGAACATACGCTTCGGATTCAAAGATGCCTTGGTTTTGATTTCAAACCTGCAGCATGTAAATTGATACAGCACCTGTCTCCATGAGCCTGGAAGCAGCTTTTATGCTCAAGAAGCATGAAAAAAAAACAGATACTCCAGGTAGCTTTGCTGCTGCTGAAGACCTTGACCAGCAAACAAAGCTATCTGGGCATCACTTTTTGAGTTGCTACTGCTATTGTTTCTACTGAGGAAAGCCACGAGCACCATAAAGGAGTAACATGCCAACAGCAACACACGGTACAGAAAACAAAGACTGGAAAAGAAGCAGATGCTGCTGACCTTGTCCCGTTTCTTCAGCTGACGGGAGATGCGAGGTGACACATAAGAGCAAATATATTTTCTTACGCTCCCACAGGAAAATACAGAAGAGAGGAAGGGGAGATAGAAAGTTCCCTTTCACTGTAGTAAGAAGCCAAAGGCTGAAGTTTTGAATTTATCATATATTCAGTAGCAAGGATGTAATAAAAATCCAGGCAATCAAGGACTAAGTCTGCTGTTGGATTTGGAAAAATATAGCAAGAGATTTTGTGTATCATCGTATCACAACAGCAAACGGAAACATCATCCGGTAGAAGTAAAAGGCCAACACAACAGCTAATATCGCAATGACAGAACGACAGCAATGAGAGCTAACGCCATAATGAGTCTGTATCTGTTCCATGGCCTATATAAAAATGTTTGATAATTACAGTCCTGATCTTTGTGGTACAGGTGCCTTCTATCTCCACATTTATTCACTCTTCCCAAAAGTAACATCTTCTGTCAAAGTCTCAAGAAGGAAGTCAGTTATGAAGACAAAGCAATCTGCTTAACTGCTTAAACTGACTGGGGTCAGACAGAGGATTTCCATTTCCAGAGTTGTGAAATCACTATTTCTAAAAATAAACATTATTTTACTTTAGAAGTTATAGACCCAAAAAAAAGAAAACACAGTACCATTAGGATCATCTACGTGGTGCTGACTGATTCAGATTCCTAAATAACAATGGCAAAACAAGTACTTTCAAACAGAAATACTTCATAAGTTCCTACTCAACGAGCCCTTTAAAATTCCCCTACATTAAGTTTCCAGTCCAATCTCTTGATGATACAAACCACTCAGGGTTAGGCCATGAAAATGTGTTTCTACAAAGGCAACTACCGTTTTTCATGAAAGAGAAATCTAATGCTCCTATGTAGAGCTGCTAGAACAGTAGTAGTATGTTCCTCAGAAACAAATATTGCTTCTCAGCAAGGGGAAGAAATGCGGTTCAGCTAAAGAACGCTTTAAAATCTTGCCGAGGTTCAGCGAACATTCAAGTTTTCAAGTAACAAAAGAACAAGACAGGTATGAGTTAACCACTGTATACAATTCACGGAATAACCCTGATACACGCAGTGATCCACCTGCACTGTAAAAAACACAACGGTGGGAGATGTTAACATAGGAACTAGAGTGGAGAGGTACTCACAATCAGCCAGTCGCAGGTCAGACCTGAATTACAAACCTGAATCCCGATGTGACAACTTTTACCTGGGGTGGGCCACACTGCCCAGCCTGCCAGTGCGGGCACATTTTTAATTACAAACGGGACGAAAAGACTTATATACTCCAGTGATTTTTCTCCCAAAGCACTCAGGGATGCACTTTACTGAGCAATCAGTACACGAGGTGTAATTTTACCTTTTTTTTTTTTTGTTGTTGTTTTTTTTAGTTTTACGTCCTTTACCTACATTGGCATCGACCGGGTCAAATTGCACCGCGCTCCTCAAGAAAATCCCCGCCTTCGGCTCTCACCGAGCCGAAAGCAGGGGATGGAAAAGAGCGAAACAGCAAGAAGGGGGGGAGGGAGGGGACTCCGGAGGCCGCAACCCGCTGTGACCGCCCGCCGGTCCCCGCGCGGGCCGGCAGCGCTCGGCACCGGGGCCGCTCCCGCCCGGGAAACTTTCCGGTTGCGCCGCGCTCCGGCCGGGAGGCACTGCCCGCCTTCCCCCAGCGGGTACGCCGCCTTCATTCTCCCGCTGGGCCGGGAACGGAACCCGCGGGGAGGGAGGCGGATGGGGAGCGGTGTCCCGGGCCGCCTCGACAGGACGGCGGGCGGCACAAAGCAGCGGCTGTCACACACACTCGCAAGCAGCAACTCGGGAGGATGAGGAGGAGCCGCCTCCGACCTTCCCCCCCACCCCCCCAGCTGGACGTGGCACACAAACACCTCCCCGCCCCCCCCCAGCCCCCCAGGCCGCCCCGGCAGGTACCGGCCCTCCCGCCCCCGGGGCGGCCACGGGGCCTCCCCCCACCAGGTGACACCTGCCCCTCCCCCCCCCCCCGGCGGCCCTTTCACCGCCCCCCGCCGCCGCCACAAGTTTACGGCGAGCCCCGGCCCCGGCCCCAGCCCCGTCCCGCCCGCGGCCGCGCTTACCTCTGGCCGGCCGGCCGGCGGGGAGCGGGGCGTGCGACGGCAGCGGGGAGGCTCCCAGCCCGAGCGGGCTCCGCTTCTTTGTCTCCTCGGCGGCGGCGCCCACTCGCTCCCCCCTCCGCTTCTCTCTGCCCTTCCCCGGGCGGATGCGGGCCGCGTCCTCCGAGAGGGGCCGGCTGGCTCCCCCCCTTCCCCTTCCTCCTCCTCCTCCGCTCCGGACGCGTCCAAGGCCCCAGCCCTCAGCAGCGGCGGCTCCGCTCCCTGCCTCCCCTCAGCCTGCTGCGCCCGGCGGCAGCGGCGGCGGCCCCTCCCCCGCCAACCGCCCGCCCCCCCCGGCACAGGCACAGCCCCCGCCCCCGCCCTGCCCTTCCTGCCGCTGCCGCTGCCGGGATCGCGCGGGAGGAGCTCCCCGGACTCCCCCTCGCTCGCCGGGAGGGCCGCCGCTCCCCCCGCCCCAGTGCAGGAAGGCGGGGCAGGGCCGGGCGGTTCCCTCCCCTGCGCGCTGCCGGGGCTGCGGGCCGGGCCGGGGGGGCGGGGCAAGGGGGGCCCTGCCCGGCGGGAGCAGCTTAACAACTCCCCCCCACACACACCCGCTCCGTCAAGGGCCGGGAGACTCGGCACTCCCGTTAGCGCTCCACCGGGGAAAGTACTGACGAGCGCGTAAAGAAACGGGAATGGGCGCGCGGGGAGCGCGCACTTCAGGGTCGGACTGCGGGAAGAGCCCCGGGGCGGGGGGCGGGCGCGCCCGCGGTTCGCCCCGGCGTTGCGAGGGGCCGGGCCGGGGACACGGAGCCGCCGCCGGGGAACTTCCAGCCATGGCATCAGGGCGCCTTCACCGCCCATTGGCCGCGGGCCGTGACGTCACGCCGGGGCGCGCGAGGCGGCCGCGTCCCCTGCCCGGCCGCGGCGGTCGGGCCGGGCTGTTGCTGGTGTCGTTCCGTCTGCCCTGTCACTTCCACCCCGGGGCGAAGTTTCAGCCTCAGCGCCCCTCGTATTAAACCGCGCTAGGCGGTAGTTTTTATTACCGGGGCTCAGTGCGTACCTGCCCAGGTGCTGTTCCCTCGGGAGAGGGCGCCGGGCACGGGAACCACCCCAAGTCGCACTTCTCTTGCAAAATCGCGCCCCGTCCCCCGGTGCGTGGCTGGTCCGAGCTGCCCCCGCGCCCCTCCGCCCGGGGGAACGGCGGGATCTCCCGCTAGCGATTAAAGAGCGCGGGCAGAAGGGCCCCGCAGGGGTCGGGGTCTCCCTTGGGAAGGCCCACCGTGCCGTGGTGCCTTCCCTGGGGCAGGTGTCAGTGTTCCCGGGCTGTGGGGAGATGGAAAGATCGTTCCTCTGGAGTAACCCGCGGAGTTCAGAGTAAAAACAGCAGGGGAAGCCGCTCTGAAACCTCATTAAACCATTAACCCTTATCACCATGGTGGCTAACAGAGAGAGGAGGCTCACACTTTATGCGTTGCTGGTCTAGTCTCTCCTAAGGATGCGTTTCCCAGCTTGGGAGGCAAGGCTACACAACGCTGCCTTTTCTAAACCTGAAACAAAGTCAGAAGCCCCCGCTGTCTTGTTTTCCCTGACCAAGCTAAAAGTAGCAGGGAGACCATTGGACAGAGATTTTTTCAACACTTTAAATAGGATAATTAAAAAATGCATGCTCTCAGATCTTTCCATGCTCCTACTTAAAATAGTTTATAAATCCTCAAATAACTCGCTCTTCCCCTTGATAACTTTTTCTAATTCTTGCAGCATTTAATTGATAGTTTGGGAAGCCCCAAGAGCCTTCACGTGCCCATGATATAAACCTGAAAGGAAAACGTGGCTGCTTCTTTCTTCCCAGAAAGGCTTTGCATGCACCTCAGGGAGGAACAGAAAGCCCCTTTCCTTTCCAGGCCTTTCAGGCACGCATTTGACTTTGATTCAGAGAGGTGTTAATCTTCCTTTTGAAACAATGATCTGATCATTATTTTTTAGAGCTGCAAAATATTTGGGGTCCCAGCTGCCTCCACCTCCCTGCACGGTCAGGCCTCACCCCAGCCTGCAGAGGCTCAGGCTGAATTTAAATGGGATCGATTGTCCAAGGGCTTTCAGATACAAGACTCTGTTGTTCCTGGAACAAAATGCACTGTGGGAGTGATAAAGGAAAGGTGAATTATCCCTCCTCTCCTTTGCATTTCTAATACACGGTGAGACTTCAGTGTCAGTTTTGTCCCTTCTTACCACACCCTGCTAGCGTCATCCTACAGAAACCTTCCACTTTCTTGTTTTTCCCTGCAGCGCCGTTGAGCTGAGAATGTCCAGGAGAAGCTGACACGACCACACAGGGTTTCCAGGCTAAATTAGACCTCCAAAAGTGTTTGGCACTGTAAGAAACCAAATGAGCAGTAGATGTCAAAGCTTTCCAGATACCTGAAAAAAAATGATAAAGCACACCTAGCCTTAGCAGATTAATGCTAATAGGATTTACCAAGGAAGAATGTTTTAAGGAGGGATTTGGAAGAATACATTGTCTTCAGGCAAAGGACTAATTTAAGGACTCTGAAGCATACTGTTGTTAAATATATTTAATTACATTAAGAAACGATCCATTAAAGCTGTTTTTTTGCGAACTGTGGCTTGTGACGAACAGAAGACAGCGTAGAAAGGCTTTGCAAGGATGTGTGGAAGCGCCTTTTAACTGTCTACTGAATGCATTCTTAGGTTTCACCAGCAAAAAAGACCAAAATGTTGCCTACTGAAATATTAATGTGCGCCTTTTGAAGTGTCATAATTAGCTGTTATCTCTGGGATAACTGTTATTAAGAAGAGCTGGCTGCTTGTGATTTGAGTGAGAATTACATTCTAAATCTGAGAAGATGATAAATTTGGGGGAATCTGCACAGAAGTGAAAGTGGTGTATGATGTGGCGGGCATACTATTTTGTATAAAGAAAGTAAATATGCAAAGCATGTACTTTTGCATATGTATAAGAGTGGTGCAGTCCTTCGAAAATATGTACACAGGAGGGAAGAGCATGAATATTTCTCTCAGCCTGAGGCTGTGACTGTATAGTAAAAATAAAAGAAAAACATGGTTAAGCAATAGAAAGATGCCTCCTTGTCTTTGGTAAAGAAACAGCCTGCCTCTTGCTCCTGCTTCGAACAGGGTTGCATATGATCAACAAAACCAGAGCTTGTGTGACAGATTTATTTCACAATTACATAACGGCTGTCAATTTGTCAAGACAATTTGTCTTTCACAAGAGGCTAAAAAATCATATTGTGTCTTTTGGTTTGCATTTCTTTGTTTTTCTTTACCTTTCTTTTTTTTTTGAGACTACTCATTTTCTCTCCCCTATAGGATGCTGCCTGTACTTTGCCACCCACCCAGCAGAGCGATGGATTCCTCAGGATGGGTGCATGGCTGTAATCTCCGCCACAGATTCCAGCCATACAGATACACACCACACTAATGTATTTACACCTCAGTGTGGCAAGGACACAACTGCCACCTCCCAGACGGGCTCATTCCACTTTCTGTGCAAATACCTTCTCCTTTTTCCAGGTGCATGAGGTTTTTTCACCAGCTGCTCTGTCTAGAGTACAAGCTAATACCCACTCCTGCCGGCCAGTGGGAGACATTTTAGCAGGGAGGTGAGAAGGAGGGTCTCGAAAGTTGTTTGAAAATCTGGAAAATGGCATTGCCTGGTTCAGAGGTGAAGACCAAAGATCTTTGTTCATTCTTAGTCTATTGGGGAGAAAATATAGCTAAATCTAAATAAACCTGTTTTAAAAATATCTACTCCTGCTGTTCAAAACTGCCTTTTAAAGGCATTGATATAGTAGTAAACTCCATCTATACATAGGGGGTTGTAATACTGTGTCACTAACAGATGGAGAGGTAAAGAAACACTGGGTATTGTGAAAAAAAAAAAAAAAAACACAAACAAAGCCAACAACAACAAAAAACAAGCTTATTTTTAATTCTCTCCAATCTGAAAAAATGTTCATTTTAATAACTCCTTTCAGAAAACTTCCCAGCTTAGGGTTCAGTTCATTTTAAAATGTTGAAAGTGCCTTTCCTCCCTCAAATAAAACCCCACCACCCTCCTTTGTAAAGGGTTTACATCTGTACATATCATCTAGTTTCTGATTAAAGCATATGCTGGATTCCCATGTAGATGAAGGGGAATTACATGACCACTACCCGGGGAGAATAGATCCAAAATACTCAGTTAGTTACTGCTGAGTCACTTAAGTATATTTGCACAATGATTCTAATTCAGCCTGACGGTAACACAGCTGGTTTTCTTACTTGCTGCATGGCTGCTGCATCTTCAATGACATTTACGAAAAACATTGAGGGGGAAGAACGTGTCCTCAGAGCTCAAAATGCATCCAAATTCTTCTCTTCAACGGACCAAAGCTACCCAAAGGTGCTGTAAAACTGAAAGCTAAATCTACCAGCAGATCACATTTTGTTATGACAAATTCTGTCATTATCTTTTGTAGACAGTTGCTAAGATTCATAGTATTTATGTAAGGAAAACAAAACGGTGTTCTGGGCTTTGGAAATGTCAGGGCCCTTGATTGTCCTGTTTATTTAAAAGTGAAAGTGTGCTGAGGGACATCTTTTGAACTCTCTTCAAAGGTTAAAACCAATATTTCATACAGTCTTGAAATTCACAATATTGCTGCTAAATGGCTCGACTCTGCAGCATAATCTCCATTTTGCATTTAAATACCAAATTCTGTCCAGAGCTGGCTGTTCTGCACACTGCAGAGACCCAGGCATTGCATCTTCCAGCCATGAGGTGCAGCTGTCTCGAAGGAGGAGCACAACCCCCTGACACGTGGCAGGGCTGGGCAAGAGTTCAGAGCGAGTGGTGCAGGATATAGCGACCTGCTACCAAGGTAGGTTATCTTAGCAAAATGTAATTACCTGCACTGGACTTTGCTCAGGACTGCAAGTGGATGCTCCCTTCTCATGGAGAAAAACACGCAGGGAGAGGCAACAGAAGAGAAACAGAGGAGCTTGTCTCTTACTTGGAGATCCAATAGGCTGCGTGACCACTTTATGGCTTGCATGAGCCCAAAGGCCAGTGCTTTCTTTGCTTGGAAGGAGCTTTTTTCAAGTGCATGTTGTTGTTTATCCCTGCTGATAAAGGGAAGCTCAACCTGGTGGGCCCCCAACTGGGCCAAACTCCATGGCAGCTTCCTTGGGGACCCACCAGACACAACCTTGCAGCATCTGTGTGCATGGGCAGGACTTCTTTGGCTCATCGCAGCTTGGCATGGCAGCCACGGTCAGGGGAGGTGGGCAAAGGCACTTGCTAAAGATCCATAGTTACATTGATGGATCCTGTCAACCTAAGACCTTGGGCAGAGGGAGCAGAAGGATGGTGGCACTGATTTGGAACAAGAGGCTGGAAAAACAGCTGCAGGTTGAGAGTGAAGGCAACACAACTATCCTGTAACAAGACACTGACTTGGGTTTAAGTTCCCAGTCAGCTCCGTGCTATGTATCTGCAGCCTTAATTACCAACTTAACACGCAAGAGGTGACTTCACCCTTAAGAGCTCTAGCTGATGTCAGAGTTTCACAAGCTAACAATACTGTAGTTGACTGCAGAGAAGTAAACAAATGCTCCTTATTAGCCTTCCCATTTCTTTTATAATAGCTGATGACTAGTCATGCCTTTGAAAACTGTATTGCCAGTTATTACAGTGTTGTTATTGTTTTACAAAATATTTGGTACCTCTCAGAGCACCGATTCCAAGAAGTGTAAGGCTATGCAAGAAGCTTAACCTTCAAACAATGTTTTCATCCTTCATGACTACCAGGGAAATTCCGGAAGTCTGATCCCTGTGAACTTAGAAACCTGTAGATAAGAGAAAAATCAGTGTGCTTTTAAATCAGCATTTTACATTAGTTTCATGATTGGTGTCCTGATTGAATTTTTGAATGTTTGAGGTTGGCAATTATGAATTAGGTCAGACACTGTGAGGAGTTTTCTGGTATTATATGCTGGCACGAAGTTTGCCTTCATGCAGCATTTCCCGTTTGAATAGGTAATGCAGACTGTCACTGATCAGTACACAAGATTTTAGTCTACAGTCTACACAGATGTACAACCCACACAGAACAAGCATTGTCTGCAATATACACAGACCATAGCCAAATCTGCTTTGTCTGGTTTAGAAAATATGAAAGTGTAGTCTGTATTTTACCTTTCAATCTGGAACTAAAGGACAAAAAAGACCATAGCAGTAGAGCGATCAGTAGGTTATTTTCCCCATATCTACATGATCTACAATAGCAGGGCTAAAACACAATGGACATATGATAACAAACCAAGACTCTACCTGATTCTGATGAAAAACTTAACGTCAAGATGTTTCATATGGTCAGTTTTTAAAATTCCTCCTTAAAGTTACAGAGCTTTTATGATCTCTACTTCAAACAAGTGAAGCCATCGTTGTTTTCTAATGAGAAATATGTTAAAAAAGAAATGTGTAAATAGGTGTGACTTTAAAATCAGCATGTAGATATACAAGATGATGGACCACTGGTTCCAGTAGAACTGCTACATAATTATTGTGAAATACGGTGTACTCTGGTATTTTGCTGTCACTCAGCAAATAACCTCAGTCACCACTGTGGAATTAATTGAATAGTACATCAGTACAATCAATTGCTGCTCTAACTAATTAAAATTAGAATTAGCTGAAAGAAAAATAGTATAAAGAACTAACATGATTGAAAGAGAAATTGTCTTGTGACTCCATGAGTTATAACTGGAATTGCTGAATGATCATACATAACAGAAAAACTGAATACAAGACAGCAATATAAAAGTCACTAGTCGAATAAAAATATTACACAAAAAAATCTGGAAACACAGAACTGTTAAAAATAGAGAAAAAATTAATTATACAAAATTATAAAATGGGTTGTTAACTGACATCAATATGAAGTCAAACTTATTTTAGATATCGATTGTATTTTAAGCAGAACTTATGTTCTGCACATTTAATTATTTTAAGGAACAAACTTACTTTTTAGCTGTGAGAAAAGAGCTGGAAAAAATAATCAGTTTGCAAAATACAGTTACAGATTTCTTGAGTTCATGGGGTTTTTTTCAGCTTTAAAGCAAGACATTTTTAAGGAGCTGTTGCAAATGCAGCAACCTGGCAGTAGCAAATGGCTGAGCATATCTAACCTCAGATCTGCTCCAGTACCATTCTTTTAGCTGATTCCTATTACATACAGGTATTGTCTAGAGACAAGAGAAGTAATTCAGAAATCAGTGTTCCCAGCCTTTGTTTTATATCTGTCACTGTCACCCAAGTGCTGTAGCTTAGTCGGTAAAGCTTGGGCAGTTTAGCATTCCTATCTTTTATACGATTACAGTAATAGTTCACTGGGATGATGGAGGACTAATTTGTAGATGTAAAGCACAGAGGGCATCATATACAGGTGGTATATTTTAGTGTTATGACTTGCAGCAGCGAAGTCAGATCTGATTTAGCTAAAAAATCCAGCGCTCAGCTGAAATGTATAAGGTGCTGTTATTCCTTCAACAAATTTGGGGTGGATCCATTGTACTTATAGTTTTGACACTCATTAGCCTTTGTCATATTAATGTAAGTCGAGACACAATTATCTGTAATCTGCAAACATACATGAGCATAGGAAGAAGAGGAGGTGTCTGAGCTGGTCCAATCAACCAAAAGTAAGGGCAATTCCTACTCCTGGGAAGAAACAGGGTGTTCCGGGCCAAGGATCTCCATATTTTCTCAAATTCCTGATGTGAAATATCGCAGCTCTTTCAAGGCCAAACCTCCCTTGTGCAGAGAGCAGCCATCGCAGCCACGAGGGCTGGCTCTGCTGCCGTGCAGGAGTCATGGGGAGTGGGTCACATGCTGCTCTGCTGCCGTGCCAAAATGCAGCAGTCCAATGCAATAAAGAATTAATTGACCTAATAGTAACAACCAGGTCTGATCTAGGTTTGAAATTACCTGCACATTGATGTTTAAATGTATGTAAAATGAGTTAATTCTTGCAAACTTTTACATGGTGTTTTCCTCCTTGTCTGCTGGAGGGTTTTCTGCTGAGCTTGCCACTGCAGCATCCTCCTTCTCTCCGGGGATTTTAAATTTGGTGGGTGAGATCCCTCACTGACAGGGCACATTGTGTAAGCAACCTTAATTGCAGCTTATTTACTTTGTGTTGATACTTGTACGTCCTGACGGTCCTTTCACAGATCAATCAGGACAAAGACCGTTTCCTCTGCCCAGACTGTTTCCTCTGCCCGCACCCTACGGAACAGGTTCATTTACCGCAGGAGTTTCCCAGGAGACCACATGGAAACCTGCGGAGGGTCAAGGCTCAAGGTCTAGTGCCTCTGCAGCCCCCTCAAAGCCCCCACTGGCATGGCTGGTGCTGTCTCGCCTCCATTTGCCAGCTGCTGATTTTGGAGCCCCTGTGAAAGTGTTGGGGCAGGAGAAAAGCTCTGCGCTGTGGGAGGGTGGGTGGGAAAAATTATAGCGGGGAGTGGTTGCATTCTCCCCATTCCTGTCCCAAACCTCCTAGCCATGGAGCCCTCTCCACCAAAATACCCCCAGGAGGGGAATTCCTGGGAGGTATCCGAGCTAGAGGGAATTAATTGTGTTAGTGTTCATGTAGGTCTAAAGATTTTGTGAACCAGGCTTTGTGCTGGTCCCCACACGGTTCTTTGCCTGGTGCAGCGTATCACATCGCCGTGTGGGTTTTTTTAATGGTACCTTCCCCTAACAAGTGCCTAATACTGCGCTGGCTTGTGCTTTGCTGTCTGTAACTTTGAAATTGTTTGCAGAAAAGCTGATGGCTCCCACTGATTTAATCCGCTCTTGCAATTTCACCATGAGTCATCCAGTATGGTCTGTACTTTGTTTTGCTTACAGACCAAACTGCCTGAATCGCATCTTTACTTAGGTAGTCTACTGTCAGCTTTCTCTAGGAAAAAAAAAAAAAAAAGGCAAATTAAAAGTTTCTTGCTCTCAAAGTTGTGGAAGCACATTTGAAAATGTGCTCTCCTAAGCTCTTCTTTACGAGGTGTTAAATAAAAATAAGCCCACCCTTCCATTTTCAATAGTGCTTATTTGGGGTCATGAGTTATGCATACCAGTGGCTGGCAGTTCTCGTGTTTGGTATCTCTGAAACTTCCACATATCTGTCTCCATGTGGGCGCCCAGAAATTGCATTACCCACCCTTGGGAAAGTAGCGATGTTTTAACACCTCACAGGGCAGTGGTGAGGCTTGATGAATGTTCACAAAGCACTTGGAGATCCACAAAGGGAAAGCACTGAAAGAACAGTAGTCCTGTGTTTTTCCAAGTGCTTCTAAATAGCCTAGGTCTACTTTAAGCTGCATTCAGAGTTTTTTTCTTAATCAGGTGTGCACTACAATGCTTTTACCTGTAAATCTTTATCATGGGGATGGCATGATCACCACAGCAGTGCAGCATCTACCCATTTATATTTCAGTTTTAGACTTGACTGATCTTTCAAGGACGGTTGATGAGAAGCAGCAGCACACGGCGAAGCCCAGCAGGGCAGCAGCAGGAATCTGCTGAGATGGGGACAGCCGCCTACTCGCCTTCGAACCCAGAGCTTTGCTTGATGCCGCCAACATGTGGAATAGCAATAAAGTCAGTTTCACACTCTTCTACCAAACCTGAGCCTATTGAGAGCACCGATTACAGTGCAAATCCTTAAACTACACTTGTGAGGAGAGGCCTTTTGCTTTTATAATTTGCTGAAGCCAAGAATTCGCTGAGTGCAGCCCTCTCCAAGCAGAGCTGCTGCTAACCAGCAACATCGGTGTTGGTTTTAAGAATAACACATTCAGGTGCACCAGCCAGGCTAACGGAACAGAAAGTTATTTTTCACACAGTTTGGCTATAAGTGGCATAATTATGTCCATTACTTTATTAGAGTTGTTACCTTTGCAGTTGTAAACAAAAAAGCCTCGCCAATTTTCCACTCAGTGAAAAAATTCTGTGTGCTTTGACAGCAATACACCAGAGACGGCACATAATGGAAATGTTGTCAGGGAGCGCAGCACAAAAAGAGAGGAAAATGGATGAAGAATCAACTCTCAAAATACGTTTTTCTTTTCCTTTTTCTCTCTTTTTTTCTTTTTCATTCTTTCTCTTTTCCTTTCTCTTTCTCTTTTTCTTTCTTCTTAATATAGAAACATAGCATATAGGCCTGTACATCTTTTTTGCTGTAATTTAAGATTTAAACCTATAGCAAATTCACTTTACTTTTCAGTTGTAATTTGCCAGGCACTTCCTGCTTAGGTCGGTTATCAGTGCTGGTTAAATATTGGAAAAATAGACTTGTGGGCATGGAATTTAAGGTAACGTTCTGCATAAGCAGAATAAAGCAGGTTGGGGAATATGTAGGCCAATGAATTTCTCTCAGCTAGATGAATGCTCTACTGTTTTTATGTATCTCTGGGTCAAACTGTGATCTGCTTATGTCCCCTCACTGGGCAGTTCCTTGCCTTCTGAAGGGCAGAATGTTCTTGGTAAGCTATAAATCTGCTTGGTCTTTGCTGCCTGCATGTATCAGCTGAGCTGACATCAGGAAGGAAGCAAACCTCTCCCATTCAGAGCTACATTTTAGGCCCAGTTCTTTTCCTATAACAATGCAGAAGTGTGTGTGTTTGTCCCATATTGCTTGAGTCCTCTTTAATTCAGATTAATTATTTGCTGACCGGCAACAATTGATTATCTGAAATAAACATAAATATTACTCTAGACATTTGTGGTTTCCCTAAGGCTAATTCCTAGATTAAATCAGAAATGTTTATACTCTGGGAGAAAACGTTTATTCGAAGCTGGGAGAACATGTATCTAATACGAACATAGCCTCAGCAGCAACTGTCTAGGCTGTGTGTGACTATTTGGACAGCTGCCCATGTTCAGGAAAATACTCATTAATCTTTTCCTACTGAGGTTTTACCGATATTCCTCACTCCTCAGATCTTTCACCATCAGAGGTGTTCATTAACATGCAAGCAGGACCCGAGGCATGGTGGTCCCTGGAGCACACACACGGAGGTTCTGGATGCAGCCCCAGAGATGCTCAGCTGGGCAGGAAGGGGAAAGGGTGCACGTCTCTCTTCTCCTTTCCAAATTCTGCGTCCCAGGTATGCCAGCTGTGGCACTGACTGGACCCTCCCCTTTGACTCACTAGTGCGGTATAAAGCTATGTAGGTTTTGCTGTTCACAGAATCACAGAATCGACTGGGTTGGAAAAGACCCTGTTGTTTGCTTCTGGGTTGTTGAACTGAAGTGGTTCAAGTATGAAGCCAAAGTGTGAGTGCCAATGTCACCCTGAGATACAGAGTGGGACTGTGCGCTGGCAAAGGGCGTGATGGATGGCTGGGACCTCCAGCTTTGGGGTCACAAAGCAGTTATTTGACTCCCCAGGACTTGTGAAACCAAATCCTTGTGGCAAAGGGATCAGAAAAACACCCCACTCAGCCAGCACCTTCTGCAGGGAGCTCCTGCAGCCTGGCACCGGGAAACATGGTGCATGAGGATCTCTTAGAGATCCCACCCCTGCTCTTTTGCCCAGGACAAAGGGAGCCCAGACCTCCTTTGCTGGGCATCCAGTCTCTGTTTTCATATACATTTTAGTGACTCCTAACATGTTAAGCAGTGACATTACACACCCTTTTCTAACCCTTTTTCTTGCCTTTCCCTTCAGCAGCAGAGCTGGAGGGTATTTGCAGTCCAAGCTGCTGCATGACCATTGTGGATCCATCCCCCGGCTCTGTGCCTGTGCCAAGGAAGCCCGCTGTGGCAGGCCCTCAAGGCAAACGAGCTCTGTATTTTTGGGTTGCAATCAAGCTCAGACATGACAAGATGGTCTCAGGCACAAGTAGAAGCAGAACTGTCAGTGTTTAGAGACTTGTGAAGTCAAACAGGAAGGTTATGTGTTTGCGGTGTTGAACGCAGGCATCATAATAATACATGTCTTTTGTTAGTCACTTAAACCTTTCATTGGGTCAAGCCCTAAGCAGCTCATTAAGTTACAGTCATACAATCAGGAAGCCAAAGTGGTGTCACACAGAGCCACTGTCCTCACGTTGTCCCTGGTGAACAACTGCAGGAGTGTGGTGAGCTGTCCTTAGCCACCTAAAAATGATTCCTGTGAACTATTTCATGGCCACCCAGAAGTAAGCTGCGTGCTCATAATTTTCGAGTGGTTGGAGAATCAGCCTTCCAGTTCTCTCTAATCTTCTTGAACATTTGGTTTACTGTTTGAGCAGCTGTTTAATTTCTTCAGATAAAATTGATAGTTGTTTTATAGACAAAAAAAAAGATCTAGTACAAGTGTCTTATTTTACATATTTTTGTATATTAGGAACAAATCCTTTATGTACTTTAGGTGGAAGTGGATTTGATGAAGAAACAAAAGCCTCCAAGCATCAGTCTTAGGCAATAGCATTTTGTTATTAAAAATAACAAATAACAAACAGCTGCAGAGAGGGAGGTAGAGTCTATATTGGGAAATTATTAGAAGATCGCAGCCAAGGAAGAGGACATAGATGGATGTAGAACTAGCAAATGAATTCCCTTAAGTCCTCTCCCACAAATAAATCAGTGGAACGTGGATGACCCTAATTCTGGCAGGGAGAGGCAGAAGGCAGTAACCCTACCCGCTCTGTTACGCTCCCTTTGCTCCCAGTAACACCCCACATCCACAGAGAACAGAAGTCCCAGCTTGTCCTGTCCTGGTGCCACTGCCAGCCCCAGCTGTGCCAGGAGCAGGAGCATCACCTCCACCTTTGGCTCCCTGACAGAACTGCTCCTCCTGAGTTTATATGTTTGCTGTTATTCCTACATGCTCATCCCAGCCTTTGTTTTTCAGGGAAGTGGATGTATTCTGATCCAAATGCTTTTGTGTGAAAAAGAGTTTTAATAACACTTCCCTTAATTTACTGTTTGCTAAATGAACAGCGTAATCAGTATATTCAATAAAGGAGTGTTCAAGGGGGACGTTTGCACTAGGACAGACTTGGAAGAAATAGTATGTATACAAGAAACATTTTACTTTAGAACATTTTTAGGTATTTTGCCTCCTATTACAAGTGATGCAGTGATGCCATTTAGAATGTAAATGACTAATCAGATATGATTGCTGATTTCTTCATTTTAATTAAGTCTGAGGAAATAAAATATACCTTCTATAAAACAGAACCATGAACTGCAGATACATCTCATACCACTCAGGCAGGTAAAGAGAGAAGTCATCTCCACACCAAGGATATATACTGGAAGCATGCATCTCGTTCATACACAGGAAAAATTTGTGTCAGTGTTAAGTGCTTACTAGTTCAGATATCAGGATAATGAACTAGGTCTAATATGTTAAACCTATGTTTGAAAATGTCGGTGTTGGTCAGAAGTTCAGCTAGACTAGGCTGGCGCTGTACCACTGCAGTGTTATAGAGGTAAGGATACGAGCATGGGTTGTGTTGTCTGGATAACTTTAAATTAGAGATTTCCTGTAAATTGTCATCTATATCCACAGCAGTGTGGGAGCAATAATACTAGTAATTAGTATACTAGTGTACATGGGAGCAATTACTAGTATAGAATTAATTTCTGAACAACTGTCTCCTCGTATGAAAGCCCTCTTGTAGGGAAAGTGTAGATCACTAGGCAAAATCCATTGCATTTGAACAAAGCCTGGACACTTGGGCTGTCCATGCAGCTGGAGATTTGTCATCAGAATCCTCTCTGCATGTGACCAGAGCAAGCTTGGGGCTGCTTTGCCAGGCTCTTAAGTGTAGTGTTTCCCAGAGAAGGAGCAAGCAAAAGGCTGCCGGACTCATTGCCGCTGGCCAGCAAACAGGTTTTTTTGAGTGACAAACCCTGCTGCCTGTCCCACTCCCAGCTGTCCACAGGCGAGCGGGTGTCACCTCACTGGGGCCACGGGAGATGGGGTGATGGGGTGCACATCCTGGAGATGGAAGCCAAACTGCAGGGGAAGCTGTAAGGGCTCAGAGGTCTAGACTGTCCCTCTGAAAAAGCATTTTATGAAGTGTCTGGATGCTGATGACACATGGGTGTCCCCTTCTTCAGCAGAACGGCAGCACAGCCAGGGATTGCAGCTGAAACACTGTGGGGTACTTGGGGAACAGTGGTGCACCCTAGTTGAGCTGGAGAGGTGGTGAGGCGCTTCTGTAGGTCCTCTGCACCACGGGTGAGGCCAGGTTGACTGCAAGGACAGCCCCTATTGACCTTGCCAAGAGTCTGTCCTCTGGCTCAGTCTGCACAGCGCAATTAACACAAAATCACAGTGCGGTCAACCCTGCCTTGCCTACAGCTAAATTGCACAGTGCTTGCGAGGGATACGGTGGTAAGTCCCTGTGAAATACGCCTTTCTCCAACACACGGAGCCCTCTGCACAGAGGTCCCTGACCTCCATCTCCAGATTTCCCTCTACAACGGGGTTTAAAGAGCAGTTGCAGAAAGCACTTCTGTGTGTGCGGAGGAGTGGGTGATGAGGGCTCCTGCTTGTTCTTTCACCCCAGCATGGCTCCCATGTTCTGCCCAATGCTCACGGTACAGATGGAGTCTGAAAACATACAGGTAAAAAGATCCAAATAAACCATCCTCTCTAGCGAGGATATAACTCTTCAGTTTAGTCTAAACCACTCAGCCAAACCACAATATTTTGAGAAAGAGAGTAAATGTAAGTACTCATGTCCTTACAGCTGGTAAAACAAAATAAAATAAATGCAGCAGACAGCCAGTTATAATGGACAAACAGTCCTTTGGGGTAGACTTTCCCAAGCCAAGCATTAAATGCAATACATTTTTCCCTGCTCGCTTTGGGTTCCTAAAGAAAGGGTAGAGCTTGGGCAATGGCAGGGGAACTGAGGAAATGAGATAAAAAAGCCACAGAAATTGAATTTCCTCACAGAGTAATTCTTCCATATGCTGCATAAACTTTCCTTACCTAAATAAATACTCTGGGGCACAGAAGTTTTTACATTTCCAGTGTGGCTATCATAGTAAGCTTTGCCCATGTTGCGCCTGTCAAAAATCTCAGAAAATAGCTGGTGTGTTTACATGTTATAGACTGTCTTGAGCTAGAGAATAGTTGGGAACCACAAAACACTTGCAAACAGTCGAAAATACTGGAGTCTTAAACCCTCCCAGCCCCCACCAAAATATTATTTTAAAATTGATATTAAATGTATAAATATATATAAAGAAAAAAATCTCTGGTCTTTTTGGTGACTTGACTGTAAACACCTCTGCCTTTTCCTTGTCAGTGCTTAACTGATTCTGCCTGAGCAGGCCACATATAAGCAGAAAAGAAAATAATGAGGTAATGAGAAAATTGTTTTAGACACTTAGGCTGTAAAATATCAACCTAAATATCAGCTGTAGTTGCACTGTGTAGCACTTTCAATATATACAGTTCTATTCATTGCTGGAGTATCCCATGAGGCAGGTATACTTTATATACGGCTTCATTTAGGACAAAGAAATTACAGCGCACAGCAGTTAGGAGACTTGCCTTTGATCAAAACGCAATTCATTATCAGAGATGAAATTCAACACAAAGCTCCTGATTCCACTGCTCCCCCCCACTGTCTCAACAGGAAGATAAATATTTTTACATTCATAAAATAGGAATTAAAATTCTTTTCTTTCAAGTGCTTTTGACATCTTTAAAGTATATAGAAAAATAAACCCAACCCTCCATTTTTACCTTAGCCTATAATCTAAATGAATGAAAAAAAAAAAAAAAAAGCATCCCTTAACCTCTAACCCTGTATATATGTTATACAGCAGCATAGGGACTAATAGCATCAACTCTTGACAGGTGGAGATGAGTAAAGTCTTACCTTTATGTACTACCAGAGCTGGCCTTTGGAGAGTTTGTTTCTAATCTCACTTTTCTCTCTGTTAAATGAACAACTCAAATCAGATGGATTGCCTTGAAAGGGATTAATTTATTTTTTCTCCAGGAGACTCTCATAAAGATCTACTTTCCATCCTTGAATGTAAAAAATCCATCTAAATAGAAGCAAAAAACAAATAGCAGAGCATGAGCTGTGATTTATTTAGTCCAGCACTGGAGAATCAGTTTTTCACTCAGAAGTTAAGATGGAGAATTTAGAACCAAATTTGTTCCTTTCACGCAAAGACAAGACTATGAATCAATACTTGTTTACATGCAGTCTGTCTTACTATACTTGTGTAGAGGAAGTGCTTTCACCCACACCCACACGTTGCTCTGCCTGGCCTGTTCTTGTTCAAATTTCATATAGAAATCTCCTTGTCATCAATAACAACAGGAAGCAAATATAGGTTTGTAGTATTTAAATTGTTTCGTCACGAGTGTCAATGAAAAAAAGATACCTTAAAGTTAATATGATAGAAAGAAAGAGGATAAAAGCCATCACCCTTATAGATTTATATATATTTTTTGCACTCTTCAGACCAACCTTTAGCCCTGCATCCCTGGAGTTAATTACCTTTAGCAGAATTTTGCTATCCTCTCACTTTTATTGTTAAAAGTGAAGTCATTCATCATAAATTAAGACCACCATAAACTGAATCACAGACCTCAGCTTATGATTATTTCTACCACCGACAATAAAAAAGTTCGCTGCCATACTGGAACAAATCCCACAGCCTTTTAAGTTGCCTGCATGAATAATCTCTGATGTCTCCTATTTTAAATCTCTATGTTGTCTCCAAGTTTTGAGAGCCTTGAGAATTTGACAGGGCAGTTTCAGTTTATTGCAGCCTAAAGATTCCTGCAAGACCAGGAATAAGAAGAGTCTTTGTCTAAGTGGCAGGGAAGAGATGGCTCCAGGCCCACTTGCAAACCCTGCAGCAGCTGATGGTGCACACGGGGGATAAAGCCCCTTCCATGCCGCTTTTCTCCCTCTCTTCCCCTCAATCACCATCTCTGCTGGGTGGCTAAAAACAATGTTCTCAATAAAATGTTTTCGTTGAAGATACAGGAAATACAGCAGAACAAAAGGTCAAAGTACATTTTTGGTCCACTGACCTGAAAATTCAAACCAAATCAAACTGATTCGTTTATAGCATGAAGAGATTTATATTGCTGCTGCTGCTGGCTGCGTGTGTACTTCTGTAGTCCTCCTGACCAAGAAAATGATGTCACCTTTGTAGCTTGGAGTAGCTTAAGTGAATTTTACAATTAGAACAGATTCATGCAGCAATTTCACTCAGATATAAATTCAGCTGTAGTCAGGGAAGAAATGCATTTTAATATTATTTTAAAAGAAGTCATTTCCTCTGTTGTAAACATGGAAGAGTGTACCAGAAAAGGTGCTTGTGCCATCTATCTAAATTCCTTCCATCTCATATTTTAAGGGACAAAACCGATGGGAAAATAGGTATGTGGAAATCTACAAGTAAGTGCAATATTTAAATAATTCAGTTCTCTGGTATACTCTCTGAAGTTTTTTTCCCATCTTAGTGAAAACATAACATCCACTTGTGGCAGCCTGTAGATGAGGACTGTATTAAGAGCTATTTAAATCAAGATGTGATTCCAACAGTTTCTGGCTTCTCTTACTTTGGAGGGCACTCTTTTGGCATGGACTGAAGTTGTAGGAGTTGTAATAAATATACAATTTTAAAACACTTACATAATTTTTAGACTATTTTTGCTATCTATTAGCAGAACATGGCCTCTGAAAGAACAGAATTTAAACCAAGGAGTGAAACACAACTCTCCTGCAAGATTTCCTTCAATTTTGCATTGGCTGTTCTAAGGTGCAGATGTAATGGAAAGGACTGGAGCAGAGGCATATTTTTAAATAGAGATATCCCCAGGGAGACATGGTTCTTTGGACCGCAATATTCTGGCATTGGTGCTTGGGGACAGAGGTCAGCAAACCTCCAAAGAATTATGGATGGCATCTATAAAAAAAGATAAAGCGTAATGCACCTGCCTTTGGGACAGGGGCCGAGCAAGAGATGTCTGTATGGTAAAAGCTCCTTTCCCGGGTCCAGTGACAAATGCCACATGCCAGACCTGAAGCACCATCAGGACAGAGAGAATTACAGCTCTGTTCCTTCCCTCACAGATCCATCAATGGACATAAATGTCAAAAAAATACAGACTGTATCTTCAAATGCAGTCTAATACATGTACGGTGTTTTGAAAAACTATATTTCCAAGTGAACCCTATTAGAATTTTGTTTCCCCAAAGTACAAGAGAATCAATGTTACACAAATAAAGGAAGAAAGATGAATTGGAATAAAACATTTGGGTGGAAACACTGAGTTGTTGCCATGACTAAAGGGAACTAATTTATTTACTTGTACATTCTTTGTAATCTCATTTTCTCCCATGCGACAGCCAGTGACTCATCGTTTGTTTACTGATGAAGAAAACATAGTTTCTGAAATCTGTACATGGAGGGATCTTGTCCGGACAGTCTGCATTCCTCCCACGCCCTAAAATGGGCTGAGCCTCCTCTGCAGCGCCCATTCCGAACCTCCCCGTAGCCACATGAACCTTCAGCTCAGGGAGAGGTGGAGGGGATGTGCCCACACAGGTGCTACCCATAGGGACCACTTTGGGCAGATAAGGCAACTTGTGCTTGCTTGGCTTTCCCCACAGGGTTCCTCAGCCATGGTGGTTTGGGGACTTTGGAGAGCTGTAAGGCCGGTAGTTCAGAGCCAGATCTGGTGTGCTCTTTCTGTTGTATTCTGGGCCTAATATATACCAGCTGAGGCAGTGCTACCAGGAAATATACATTCAAGATGTTTGCTGTACCTTTTCCTTCCTCTCCCCTCACATCCCCTTACTGATAAAAATGAGCAGAAACTGAAATTAAAAGATATTTCTGAGATGCTTCTTCAAGTCAGCAGATGAAAAAGATCTCCATTGAAGAAGAGAAATACATCATGTTTGACAAAGCCGGCCAACTGTAAGAACTGCTGTGGTAATCTGCCAGCATTTTAGGAATGAGGACTACTGTCCTGTAGGTGCATCATGTAAAAGGCTACTATTAATACTTTATTGTTGGTGATTTTCTTCTTCCTCTTTCATTGCCTGTCCTTCAGAGAGACATACAGGACCTCTCAGAGCGGTGGTTAGCTGGCAGTGTACACCCTTCACCATGTGGAAGAACATGGCCCCAAACAGCAGAGCTTTCCCCAAACCCCAATGCCTTTCCCCAAACCACAGACCTCTCTACCATTTGAGGTGATGGACAGCTGCTGTTGTTTAATGTGGTGGGTTTGCATCATTCCAGGTTTCTTGTTACTAAAAAGTAACAAAACTGCTAACAGATAAACATATGAGATCATCAACCTTCCCATTAATTAAAAGGGAGTGTTCCAATATGAGCAATAATTATCTTAAGCGGCTACAGGATACGAGCCTTTTAGCCTGACTGGCTACAGCAGGGAAGCCTTTAATGCCAGGAGGTAACATTAGTCATCTGGGAAATCCTGAGAGAGCTCTCGAAGAGCGAGACTAAGCTACCTGTCTGCACCTGGAAAACAAATTATGTCCTTCAGTCTAAATCACTGCCTGTTCCCAAGTCCACAAATTCTGCAGGTGGCTTAGCCGTAGCCTTGCCTGTGACAGTCCACTTCGTGGGCCTGTAGCTCATTTTCTGTAATTACAACATCCAACCTAAAAAGAAAACCCTGGATTCAGAAAAATAATAGTTTGGCGGGGTGGCTTCAGGAAGGAAAGGTTGCAGCTAGTCACCCCTCTTGCTGGAGCAAGAGCCTGTGGAGTGAACACAGAGTCCAGCCATGCTGGGATGCAGATGGCTGCACGGAGGAGTTGTTGCTGCCTGCTCCCAGGCGGATGATGCATCTTCAGTTTGAGTGTTAAGGCTCCAGACTGCCCCACCGACTGGAGACCCACGTCACTGGCCATTGCACAGGGACCTGTGGGCTGAACTGAACTGGTGTTCCTGGGGGACAGCAAAACCCACTGAAGCTCCTGAGCCTGGTGGTGAACCTTACCCATCGCAGCTGACTGCAGCAGGGCTCGACATCGCCCTGTCCCAGTCACTCCATTGACTTAGCTCATCAAGTGCTGTGTCAATGTTAACATTTGATGTACTGCAGCTATGAAATAGATGAGTAGAAATGTTCTTAGGTAACCCAGACTCTGGTAGTAAGCTTATTGCTGCTTTTGTGTCACAGGACCAAACTGCAAAAGCGTGGAGC
Source organism: Columba livia (assembly GCF_036013475.1). Lineage (NCBI taxonomy): Eukaryota > Metazoa > Chordata > Aves > Columbiformes > Columbidae > Columba > Columba livia. The sequence goes on from NC_088602.1 coordinate 66,577,575, forward strand.
TCTGCCTAGCACAGCCCTGCAGGAAGGACACCCAGAACACTGCAAACCTGATGATCACAGAATCACAGAATGTTAGGTTTGGAAGGGACCTCTAAAGATCATCTAGTCCTGCCGGAGCAGGAACACCTAGATGAGGTTACACAGGAATGTGTCCAGGCGGGCTTTGAATGTCTCCAGAGACGGAGACTCCACAAACCCCCTGGACAGCCTGTTCCAGTGCTCTGACACCCTTACTGAGAAGAAATTTCTTCTCAAATTTAAGTGGAACCTCTTGCGTTCCAGTTTGAACCCATTACCCAGGATAATTGAAAGATTTTATGCAAATTAGTCTCTGAATCTTTGCTTACGTGAAAATTCAGATGGACATATAATTTATCTGTCTCTAACCTAAAATACTCCAGGGTGATTGTTCAGCTTGTAAAATATTTAGATGCGCACACCCACGCATGGCCCAATTTTTTAAACTAGGTTTGTGTAGCTGTTTGCCTAATTTGTTTGTGCAACTTCTGCAATTGAATGTTCAGCTAGCAAATAAACACACAAATGCTTAGATCTATAGACACCAAACTCACTGCTTCCTGATTTTTAGGTGTAAACAAGATAAATGTTAAATACATTCTCTTGCCAGACCCCAAGCAGACAGCAGTCCATCCTGCTTTTTGAAAGGAAAGTGCACCCAGGAAGAAAAAATTCCAGTTACCCCACCACTAAATGCAATAAGCCTAAAATAAGTAGTTCTATAAATATATGTATTGAAGCTGTAAGTGGGAACTATTCATAGTGGATGGTCACATTCTTAACCCTAGTCTGTGTCACTTGTCAGATAACCACTGGAATTCCCAAGTCACATTTACAAGTACTGCATTGTATTCCAAAAACTCTTGAAAATAAAGTTATGCTCACTGTGAAGGGGAGTCCTCCTGAATTTTATTTACTCAGTAATGCAAAAAAAAAAAAAAAAAAAAAAAAAAATTAATACATTCCCCGAGAACTGGTTAAATTAAAGTTCATAAGATTTTTACCAAGTACTACACATAGTTCCTAGTGACTAAGCCAGAGAAGTTTTAAACTTGCATTATAGGGACAGATGAAAATAACATCATAAACAAGGTGCATAATATATCCTATATAAAATCATATGGTATTTATGCTTCAGTCAGTGCTGTGACTCATGTTAAACTATAGTGTGAACACTACATCACTGTAATACAGCTATTACCTATGAGAGATCCTGTGCCTTACAATGTACTGTTGTTCTCCTCAGTGCTTAAGAAGCACAGTTTTCCAGATTCCTCTCTGTAATTTTGTAGACGTCATCTGTATGGAATTTCTGCTCTAATGTTCACCTTAATCTCTGCAAATGGAATCTCTTCTAGTTGCATGAGGTATATCTCTTGGAGGAATCCCCTCCCTCTCCTATTTGCCCTCCATGGAGGTGGGAGTGGTAGAGAGGCAATACCGTATTTCATCAAGGCACGGATCTGCCAGCAGGAAGTATTCTTCACTCTCCCTTCTGCCAAAAAATCACCCCACATTTTCCCAGCTCACTGACCAATCTGACTGTGTAGGTGTGGGCACGCTTCCCACCGCCATCTCTCAGAAGGAGCTGGAATTTGTTTCACCCCAAGAAGACACTGAACAGAGGAAGCCACATGCCAGGGCTGCTGTTACATCATTTTAAGTGATGATGCATTTACAGACCATTGCGGGGTTTGTTTTTAAATAAACAAACTTCTACCTAACAAGCCCCACACAGGCCATGGAGGATGAAGGCAAGCGATTGACTCAGTTCCTGAGCCTGGTCCCTGTTGCTATGACTCAGGGTGGCGAGTCTCACCCTGGGTGTCGCATCCTTGCTGGGGATGGCCTATTCCCATGGGACCCCGAGTGTCAGGGTGAGCCAGACCTGGGGGAGACAAATCTCTGATGAGAGGGGAGCCGAGGCCTCTGCTCATCACCTGGCGCGGTTGCCAGCGTGCCAGGGAGGAAACCGGAGTGCGTTACAGTTCTTCTTTCTTTTTGCTGCAATTAGCCTTCCTAGTATTTCTTCAGGAGAAATCACTTCCAAACCCTGGAGGAAAACAAAAGAGCTGCTTTTCTTTTGCATGCACCAGCAGAAAGCTGGCTTCATCACTCTGAATGCTGAGAAAAATCACACTCTGCAGGAGCAACAAGCACTTGAGCAAGGGAATCCCTTCTATTTTAGCATTCTGCTTTGGAGTGAGAGGGATTGCACTTCCGTGTCTATCTCTCTGTCGGCTGTGGAGGGGGTAGCTTGCTCCAGTGTAAACCTCTCTAAAGGAAAAGTCTGAAGTTAGAGCAAGATACTGAAGGTAACTGGGAGGAGACCTCCCTGTGTCTTACTCAGCTGAAGATCTCTGCTGCACCTGTTGCTGTAGGTGCTGTAGGTGCCCATACTAAGATTAGCCAATGTGATCTTTAGGCATGATGTTTAGATGCCAATAACTATGCTGAATTATTGGTCCACTGGGGGAATATAGTAGGAACTTAAATGTCTAGCTTATGTGTGGAGATGAGCATTTGGACTCTTAATTTGGAGCTACCTCCCTCTCCCAGCTCTCAATTTGTCTGGTTAACCACAGGTGCCCGGTGCATTTTGAGATGCCCAAGGCCTGTCCCATCCTGCCTGGCCTCCAGCTCTGTGCTCCAGAAGGATGTGGGTTTCCTGTGGTTCCTGTGATACATCTGTTAGTACCCAGTGCATGTCTGCTGTCCCCTGGGGCCATCAGGACATGCCTGTGTGTGAGCAACTGAGCAAAGCTCTAAATTGCTGCTGATTATAATGGGACATTTGATGCCTCTGTAGATGCCTCCCTGTTTATGGGCATCTTAAATTAGCAAGTTGAGCCTTCCCCTCTATAATTTCCCCCATCTTAATGTATTTTTACATTTCTCCGAGACATAAGAAATGATATGCAATTCAATAATAATACCTTCAATATTATGGATTAATTTAGTCAGGGCAGTTAATTTACCAAATATTTTCTCATGTGCTTTTTTATCAACAGATAAATTGTTGCTGATACTTCTCAATAGCCAACACTGTCTTCATTTTTCTTTCTATAAAACTATGTTTGAAAATAGTTATGCATCGTTCCCATTTTGTAACAATTTATTTCACTTCTCTCTTTAAAAGAGGATCAGCTTTCTCTTTAGCAAAGCACTCCTCCTATCTGACACCCGTTTGGCCACCCTTCACTCATTCTACGTTCTTGCTGGTTTTATCTTTTCCTGGAGACTTGAGTGGAGCCTGACAAGGAGGCTTTCTAAAGGCACACTGCTTCTGCCTCCACTTCATTTTCTCTTTTGGGGGGGCTGTAGGCAGACATGCTGCAACTGTGGGGTTTTTAGAGTTCTCCAACCTTCTTAGAAACTGCTGTTGGTTTGTTTGTTCATTGGCGGATGCCATTGCGTCATAGCAACTGGTTTTCTTATAACCTTTCAAATTTCCTTCCATGCCTCTCATCTCCTGTGCCAAACAACTAATCCAAAACTTCTGGTTATCAGCAGCAGTCTCCTGCACAAAGCCTTTTTGGCATGTACTTACTTGAACTTGAATCACTGTGAGTACCACCATCAAACTTTCCTGTTACATACCTAATCCCCTCACCCCTTGATGGACAGAAATAACTCCAGGCTAACATATTCCTTGACTGAATTCCAGCTGCACCAAACCCCTCAAAATCAGAAAATATAGTTCAGCCTTCCCATCTACAACCATGTGATACTGTTAAAAAAGAAAAAATAAAAAAGGAGCATGGGAGGTCAAGAAAACATGGAAGGAAGCTTTTGTCTGTGTTTTGGTCCTTTCAGCATGTGAGAGCATCCTTTTACACTTTTCATTGCAGTAGAGCGAAAAAGAGAGAGAGAAATGAGAAGGGGAGAGGGAGAGTAAGAGAAAAAGGAAGGGAGGAAGGGAGGAAGGGAGGAAGGGAGGGAGGAAGGGAGGGAGGGAGGGAGGGAGGGAGGCAGGAAGGCAGGAAGGAAGGAAGGAAGGAAGGCAGGCAGGAAGGAAGGAAGGAAGGAAGGCAGGCAGGAAGGAAGGAAGGCAGGAAGGCAGGCAGGAAGGCAGGAAGGAAGGCAGGAAGGAAGGAAGGAAGGCAGGAAGGCAGGCAGGAAGGCAGGAAGGCAGGAAGGAAGGCAGGAAGGAAGGAAGGAAGGAAGGCAGGAAGGAAGGAAGGAAGGAAGGAAGGCAGGAAGGAAGGAAGGAAGGAAGGAAGGCAGGAAGGAAGGAAGGCAGGCAGGAAGGAAGGAAGGAAGGCAGGCAGGCAGGCAGGCAGGAAGGAAGGAAGGAAGGAAGGCAGGCAGGCAGGAAGGAAGGAAGGAAGGAAGGAAGGAAGGAAGGCAGGCAGGCAGGAAGGAAGGAAGGAAGGAAGGCCGGCAGGAAGGAAGGAAGGAAGGAAGGAAGGCAGGCAGGCAGGCAGGAAGGCAGGAAGGCAGGAAGGAAGGAAGGAAGGAAGGCAGGCAGGCAGGCAGGCAGGCAGGAAGGAAGGAAGGAAGGAAGGCAGGCAGGCAGGCAGGCAGGCAGGAAGGAAGGAAGGAAGGCAGGCAGGCAGGCAGGCAGGAAGGAAGGAAGGAAGGAAGGCAGGCAGGCAGGCAGGAAGGCAGGCAGGAAGGCAGGAAGGAAGGAAGGAAGGCAGGAAGGAAGGAAGGCAGGAAGGAAGGCAGGAAGGAAGGCAGGAAGGAAGGAAGGAAGGCAGGAAGGCAGGCAGGAAGGCAGGAAGGAAGGAAGGAAGGAAGGCAGGCAGGCAGGCAGGAAGGAAGGAAGGCAGGCAGGCAGGCAGGCAGGCAGGCAGGAAGGCAGGAAGGAAGGCAGGAAGGAAGGCAGGAAGGAAGGAAGGCAGGCAGGCAGGCAGGAAGGAAGGAAGGAAGGAAGGAAGGAAGGAAGGAAGGAAGGAAGGAATTTTTGTGCTACAGGATAAGTCCAAAAAGTGAGGTTTTAAGACAGCTATTAGGAAGTTCCTTTGAAATTTAAAAGGGCTGGCACTGAGGCACTCTATTGTCTGAATCACCATGCAGCTGTGTCTGCAGTAGCTGTAATTGTCATACCATGGATGTCAGGGTGGGGTGGGGTGGGGTGGTCCCCAGTCCCTGTATTCTTAAGCTCTGGGGCCCTCAGTCCTGGGATTGCTTAGATTCCCTTTTTGCCAGGCTCTCATGCTGCACACCCATTCTTCCTTTTCCCTGATAAAAATAATTTAACTCTCCACATAATGCTGCTGCCTTTCCTCATCTGATTGCACCCAACTGCATTAGTGTCCCCTGTCCCATCTCCGTCTCTTGCAGCCAAACCTGGACCTGCACTGCCAGCAATTACCCTGCACACCTGCAGTGTCTAGGGGCTGCAAGGGGAGGTTGGGGTGCTGCAGTGGGGAGGGTGCCCCCCAGCCAGGCTCCCACCACCAGGACCTGTGCTGGAAAGCATGCACTTCCAGCAAGGCCAGGGACCGGGCTTCAGGTGGCCTGATACAAGTGTCTCACATGATGGAAAAGAAGAAAATTAAGAGGTGTGGAGCTATCAAAACTAATAGCAGGTTTGTTCTGGAAGCACTAGGCAGAAGTGGTATGAAGGCAAAAACATAGGGCAAGATCTTCCTAGAGTAGATCAATATAGTTAATGTAAGATTTTTGCAAAAGGCAAGGGCACCCATTTCCTATGATAGCTGTTGTCATAGCAAGTGGTCCCTACTGTTCACATTTAAAAATTGACCTTTTCATCTTTCATTACTGCCACGGAGATCAATAATCTCATGCATGAGGAGAGATACTGGTATCTGTAGGATATCCAGAGGATAAAAATAATAAGGTTGTGGTACTCACTGCATTATCTGTCTAAAAGCCTCTTTGCAAGTGTCCCAAAACAGCCTGCTTAAATTTCTTCTACAGAGATGGAAGATAAGGCGAGAACTCATCATCATTCATTCTACATAATTAATCAGCTACGATAAGAGCTTGATGAAGCAACATTTGCAGTAATGTAGACTTTAAAAATAGATTGTATAATTCCCTCCATGTTTTCAGTTTCAGTCGACTTTCAAGCAGGATGTTATGCAAATCCATAGTAATATCCTTTCCTCCCACACACATGCGCTCATAGGAAGGCTGCCTAATACACACAGAAATAAGACGTGTACCCATGTGAAAACATGCTTGTGTTGAGGTGTATACATTAGTTTTAAACATGCTAACAAATATTTACTTTATTTTCAGCATTCTTTTCAACTGCATGTTTCTGTATGTGCTTACATACCATGCCGCCATAACATGTTATTTAAGCACAGTGGTATCCATACATTAAACTGCAGACACGGGATAGATGAAAATTGCTGGTGAGAGATACAGAGTACATATTCATATGGAGTTTATATGTAATCTCCATTACATACTAACATTCAAAAGACTTTTTTCTTTCCTAAGTATATCTCACAAAACAGTTGCTTCCAAGGCATTTTTAGTCTCTATTTATTTTCCAGTACATTTGAACAGGAATGGGAAAAAATAATAGGGGTAAAGAAAGAACAAACCCACAAAAATTAAACAAGAGAGAAATTAAAGAGGAAAAAAAAAGTCAAATGTATTTTCAGTCAGTCTCTCCATAATAAGGATTACGATGTGCACAACCGCTTTTACTGAAGAAGTCTGTGATAATTATAGGTACACTGTCCTATATCTGAAACCTCTGTCTCATATATATTTACACACATATATGAACATATTAATATTTTCAGAGATGCTTGTATCTATATGCATATGTATATATGCGGTATATAAATACCAAGCCAACCCCAAAACCTTTGCAAGGGGAAGAGACCAGCAAAGCAGATTCCTGACTGTCTGACAGAGCTGGGGAGCCAGTTTATGTCATTTCTGTCTCCAGTTTGCTCAAAATACAAATTTCTGCTTTTCGTGGCGCTTCTGCAAGCAGCACCTTACAGGCAGATTTACAGCACCACCAACATCAACAACAACAGAGCAAGGATAAAGTCACTGAAATCGCTGACACAACTCCTCTGATAGAAAAAGGCCTGCAGTGGCCCAAAAAAAAAAAACCCACCCAAACCACCTCAGCCAATTTCTTTCCTCATCATGTCCTAATGTACACCGCTGTCATGTCTTGGAAGAAATTCAGGGCTTTCTACTGTAAGAAATAGCAAAAAGGAGGATAAATTGCTTTATCTTTGGCAGAAGTGGAGCAGGCTTTCTGTCATATCCCCAAAGCTGCTCCGGGGAGAGGATTTCCTCACGTGGATTCAGGCAATTATTTCACATTGAATGAGGAACAGAAACATTTCTGCTTCTGCGACTGAGCCTCCCTGGGGGTCTTTTGCTGCCAACAGCCCCAATCTGCAGCTTCGTGGTTTCAGCTGGGAGCTGAACGTGGTTTCGGCAGCCGGTGTCTCGCCAGGGTGCTGCCTCCTCCAGCTTCACCCTGGGGACATCTCCCTTCCCACGGGTGGAAAGGCGACAAGCCACCCTTCATCCACATGCCAGCCCCAGGGCGGAAGAAACTGGGGCACCAGCAGCTGTATTTCAGACCCTGAGCCCAACCTGGCCACCTCCTCCCTCCCACAGGGTCCAGTGGCTGGATTTCTGGGCCAGCCACCCCCAAAACCTGGGCAGGGCATGCAATTGCATCCTGCAGAGTTCCTGCCCGTTGATTGCTGTGCCACCAGCCTTTCCTTCTCTATTAAAAACAAAATACCTTTAAAATGTAAAAAAAAAAAAAAACCACAAAACAATATATATTTATGCATAAATATATAAACTCCTACCCTTAGGAAAGCCAAGAAGCCTAAAACCAAAGCTTTTCTGAAAAGCACAGTCCTCAGCAGAGATGCATCAGAACTTTCCATACTGGACAGAGGTCGCCTGGCACCAGGGGATTGGAAGGAGCCCCCCAGTAGCCCCCCTAGTTTATTAGCATCAGTTTCTATAAATGCAATGGGACAAGCAAGAGTGGTGATTTTCCATTGTATTTCTCAGCTCCACACAGGCTCCTTGTAAACTTGATGTTGTAATTAGTGGCCAAGCACATCCCTTGGTATCAATGACAACATCATTAAGTGAGAGACAACTGAACTTTCGTCACCAATCTAGTTTGAATTTAGGACACAGAAAATTTGTTTTCCAAACTAGCTGCTTATATTTATGAGCATCAGAACTTCAAATTTACTGGAGCACACCAGTTGTGAATATTATTTTCTGTAATTTTTGTTGTTCTGGAGAATGAATCAGCGCAGAACTTGAGAAAAATAAAGCTGGACATGTAAACTCTGTGGCCTGAATCCACTCATCTGTAATTGATACAAATACTTGTGTGATTCAGTTCTACTTAATTGAAACTCAAACTGATTGTGAGGGTGACAAATATGATTTATCAATCTTTAACATCTCTGAAGAGCCATAATCTTCATTTGAGTTTTCATATTAATTTGTAGCTTTGAAAAACTGGAAATGTTTTAATTTTCTCTATGTTCCAATGCAGTAGCTGAATCTCAACTTAGATTTTTTACCTAAAGTACAGCATCTGACTGACTGCTACCTTAGTTTTAAGTGTAATAATTAGTCTTTGTGGTGTATTAAGAGCACTTGTGGCATAGTTTGGGGGTGGACTGAGAGAAAGTAGAAACAAAACAGATTTGGCAAACCCTGCAAAGTGACAGGGTTGGCAACGTTACCACAAGAAGTCCTGCTCAGTACTTGGCTTTTTCTGAGCACGTTCTGCACACACCTGCACAAGCTATTCCCACAAAGAAACTGGTAAGCAGTAGTGAAGAGACAGAGAAAATTTTAGGGAGCTTTATATGTAAAACGAAAGAAAGACATTTGCCTCTTTCCCTGGTGTCGAGGGTTTAGATTTTTGGGTGACAATAAAACCCTGGCAGATGTATTGTTAACCTCCTCTTCTCCCCCTTCCCCCTTTTGCCCCTCCCTCTCCCCGCTTCCCACTAAGGACAGGCAATCGGGAGGCAAAGAAGGACAGAGAGAAGAGTTGGAAAAATTAACAATGTTTTCCTAATGCTACTAAAAAGAATAGAGAAAATAATACAAATATACAAAACCAATCTTGAAAGTCTCAGCAACTGCAGAGCAGGCACCCGAGGTCCTGGATTGGACTCTGCAGCCAATCGGAGCTGGATTCAGTCTCTCACTAGGCCTCAGTTCACAGGGACGACTAGCAAGGTCCTCTCCTAATGTCGGCCATAAGGAAAAAGGGAAAAGCAAAGGCAAAAGGAGAAAAAGGGACGAGATCCTCGTGATCTCCCACTTTTATATGAAGTATTCACGTGAATGGAACATTATACACAGTTGGTCAGTTTCTTGGTCACCTGTTTCTCGTCGCCTCTCTCACCAAATGTCCATCCATGCTTATCAATAACTTTGCATTCCATTGCTATGTTTACCAAAACATGTATCTGGTTCCCCAGGAAAATGCAGTTAATATGAAGGCTTTAGCTGACAGGCAAATTCACTAAAAGATAAACTTGTTTTTTAAGAAAGCCAGGACACCTAGATACGAGGCTTTGCTGAGGACGGGTTGTGAACAGCAGTGCCAGCAGCAACCCTTAGAAAGGATTAGGAGAAGCCATTTGTAAAGCTGAGGGGACATGGAAACAGCTTCCCAAATGGCAGGGTGCTTCAGCAGCAGGGACGTGCCTGTGACAGCCCTGCCAAGCTTGTCTGACACAGGGGTGTCCTGAGACATCTGTAACACCTGGCAGTCTGGGAAAAAAAGAAATACAGTGAAGACTTAAAACTCATATCAGGAATGGGAATGGCAGAAACACTGGCTGGATGAGATGCCCCTGTGTGCCACAGCTGTAGCTCAGCAGGCGTTCCCTTTGCACTGTGTGCGTGGGCATTTTTGGTCGTTGATCCCGAAGAGTCGTCATTTCGACTCAGTGAGCTGTCGGTGTCCGACTCCATCTCAGCACAACCCCCCAACCACAGGCACTGCTGCTCCTTCAAGGCACCCGCGGAGCAGCAACAGCTACTGGGGCTTCAGCTGAACAGCACAAGTCACGAAATGCGTGACAGCAAAAAATCAACGGAAAGAGAAAAGGCTGAGGCTTCAGAAACAATTAGGCACTTAAAAGCTGTGTGAGACTCTCGTAGGGGAAAAAAAGAAAAAGAAAGTCTTACAGTCCTCAGCAGGGGAGCGCAGAGAGGTTTGTGCTGCTCCTTCACACGGTGCTGCTCCACTGACACGTTGCAGACGTGAGCTCACCTTCATTTAAGGTCAACTTTCCAGTGCTTGAAGTTGCTAATCCTGCTGAATAGTCAGACCCCGAATGAGCCGCATCCCAAAGGGAGCTGTCAGGCAATACTTGCCCACTTAACTGATTAAGACCTGTTCCTAAGTTTTTCACTGGCAATTGATGGATCTAGCAGTTGTCTTCTCTGTGCAACATAGATCAATTGACAAGAAAACTATTCAATGACAAAGCTTCTAAATGCTTGTCTAAGTTCTTTCTGCATTTTAATAGTGGAGACAAGTTATTCAATCAAGCATGGCACTCCGTGCTGCAGTGTCTAGTTGAAATGTATCAGCCTCTCTGAAGAAAATGCTTCGGGTCATATTGTGGGCAGAACATCCAGAGACACATTTAATGTGACAGGCTTTAGCATCCAGTATCTATGAGTTTGGGTTGGAAGCAAGCTTGCAGAGGCACTCTAAAATGCCAGCTGAACTCACAAGCACATAGCCGTATTTGTTGGTTTAACCCCCAAGGACTCTGCCGTGATTCCAGAAGTGGCGGAATGGTGCAGATGGGCAGTTGGTGCCTGGTAATTGCCTCATATTTGTCCTCCATTTTCTGGCTCCAGGCTCTCAGCTTCGTTTCACATCTAGACAAACATTTCTCTGGTCATAGTTTTGTTAGGCGGTGCTTTCTCACAAGGTTTCCGTGTTTCCCCTACCTTTACTAATTGGAAGCACAGTAGATTGCACTCTTGCTGGATAAATTAATTTATTTCTAAGTCACTGCTCTTACACATTTATGGATTTGGCAAGGAGGAGATATTACATTAGTCTGGAAAGTTTTCAACCATAGTCTGTTAAATTAATAACCCTTTTCATAATGAAATCAGGTTGATTTTATACTTTTCATACCTTTCGAGAGAGTACCAAACTTTCCAGCACCCAAAGAGGCAGTGTAAAATCTGCACGTTTACTGAGACTGAGTAGGATTTCAGGTAGGACTCAAGAAGAGCCCGTCTGGCCCCTTGAAGTGATGGCTCATTGAGAGAGGAGGTTGCATAACCCTGTCTGCTTTTAGGTGTTCGGGAACAGAGTAAGAAGGTAAGAAATTAATTCCTCTGGATTAGATCCTACGTCTCTCATCCAAGCCATGTTCCCATTTCAAAACAGAACTTTTCAAGCCAAGGAGGCTGTCACCCATATAGGGTTAGGACAGTGGGAGAACCCACTGCTTTGTGCACTGAGTTATGTGTCTGAGTGTTGTGTATGTGCACCAAGTTGTGAGTTCACGAAGAGCAGAACTGCACTGCAGTGCCCTGCCCTTGTTTTAGAGAAATGGCAGAGTAAAAGCAGCCCAGAAGCAAAATCATGCCTTGCTCATGGGATTTTCACTGCTGTATAAAGCAGGTCATGCTTTTTAGTCTTCCATATTTATAGGTAGTCTGGACCAAAGACCCTGAAATACAGCCTGCTCCAAAGCTGCAGGCTGTTGGAAAGCACAATCTATTGCACTGGTCTGAAATGTGACACTCTCTTGCCTTTATCCACCTTTCCCTTTCTTTCCTCTCTGGCACTGGGGTTTGTTAATAGAGCTGTTAAGCATTAACATGAAATTTCTTTGCCTGAAAGACAGAATAAGTCTAGTTAGCACATGACACTGCACTCCTCATACCTATCTAATTGAAAATGATCATAATTTCCTTGCAAATTTACCTGACCAAGGAAACCAAGTAGTCCCTTTCACATTTCCCCAGCTATATTACTCATGTGATACAGGACAATAACCAGTCCAGAAAGGGATAATCTGTCACCACTGATGGGAGGCTCTCGCCTGCTGCTGTGCTTCAGCCACCATCAAGATTAGAAGTACTGTGAGTATCACTTAATCAGCCTTCTTACACTGAAGTTTTATCAGACACAGATTCCCCACAGTGCACCAGCTGTCTCAGTATTTACTCTGTTTTACAACAAAAAAGGCTACCAAAAAATTGCCAGACAACTTCCCCTCTTTGCACATGTAACACACACCTGCAGCTATATTCCCTTCAAGGCATAAAATTCATCTGAGAAAGAATTTTGGTTTGTGGGAGGTTTTAGGAAAAAAAAAACGCACCACAATTATTTTGCTATTTTTGAGGTAAAAGAGGGTGAAAGAATAAATAAACTGAGAAGATCACTCCCTAGCATTCACCGTGTAGTCTGGTCAGCCTTCTTTGGAGGGAAAGGGAGAAAGGCAATGGTTTGAACACACCTAAGAATATGTAGCCCAGCTGGGTGCAGGCAGGTGTGCTCCCCTTCCACCTGCATTTGAGAATATGCAAAGCAAACGCACTCATCCGCACCTGTTTGTGCAGACACATCCTTTCTGTGCGGAGCAGGTGCTTGCAAAGTTGCATACAGTTTGTTTGCAAAAGAGTGATTCTGAAAGCCAGGCAGCATGTGACAGCCCTTGTGGAACAGGCTGCAGAGTTACAGCTGCTGCCTGTGTGTGGCTCAGTGGTCTCATTAGTCGTCCTATGGCCATGATCTTAGCAAGTCAGCTTCTTATATTTTAGAGGAAGTCAAATTGATAGTAATGCTGACAGTAATGCATTAATTAATCATGATCTACAGGGGCTGCCTGTGAACTTCTGAGGTGTGAGATGTTGGTAGAATTACTGTATTTGTGCAGAGCTGCAGATGCTCAGGCAATGCACCAAGGGGGCACAAACAACCTTGTTCAACTCATGTTTGTGTTCCCTTCTTCCCCTGGTTGACTGTCAACGACTTCTTTTGATGGCATCAGACCCCAGTGATTTCAGCTTTCTATCAAGAGTGTTATGGACAAAGTGGGATCCCAGTCATCGTGTTCACTAAACCAAAATGTCTTGATAAAGACACATCTACACTCTGACGAGTCAAATGTACATCTACACATCTAAAAAGTTACGTGCTTCTTTCAGGATGAGTTTGTTCAGCTGCACTGTCACAAATCTTTTATTGGCAATACTGAATGCGTCCTCCATGAGGTACCTTTTCCATCCCTGAGTACTTCCACAGGCTGGCCAAGATGTCACTAAATCCCCTCAGTGACTAGCTGGCAGACATTGAAATACAAAAGTCATTGTAGCCGAGCACTGTGGTCTCTCCCTTTGTCCTCATTTCCACTGGTTTTCAATCTTGAATCAATCGGCATCCTTGCTTTGACATCCCTCAGTATCTCCACTGCAAACATTAATAACAAACGTGCACACAACACTCCTCACAGAGTTTTGCTAATGTGGCATTCAGAAGTAAACTCCTTTTACTGTCTCCCTCCTTAACATGATTTTAGGTTGTTAATTCATGTAAACATAATTTTTCTATGCTTATATATTATCTAGCCCTATTAGCAATGCCTCTTTTCCCCCTACTTGGAAACACCTTGCTTTTCTAGTTGAGCTGATCCTCCACAACCCTCAGCATTTAGAACAGATGAGTAATGTGAATCCTAAAGGCTTTCTCTGCAGTCACTTGCAAGTTGCTGAAATGTTTTGTGCCTTTAATTATCCCCAAAGTGAATGTTGCAACATGATCGCTCCACCTGCATTTCTTGGGATCCAGAGCTGTGCTGGCTGCTTGTATGGTCTTCACAAGGCTTAACTCCATCTACTATACATGCATACATATGCATTTCTGCAAGACAGGGATTGCTTTATCTAGTGCGTGCCGTGCCATACTGGAGCTCTCCAGTCTACAGTCCAGGATGTCTCAGTGGTGCAACGCAGCTTTGATCCCAGAATCACTGTAATTATGTTACCCTATTGCTCCCACCGAACTGCTTAGCTAAGCCAAGAAGCCATCTGCGAGATGGCTTGGGTTGGGTGACATTTTGCTCCCGTATCACCGCTGTGCATCAGGTGGTAGTGCAGGCTTGCTCCCAGCCAGCTCAAGACCTGTCAAGCCTCATTCAGCTGGCCCAAGTTTCCAGCTCCCCAGCTGTGGCTGCTGCACCTCCTTCATTTGCACCGCAACATGGGCACTGCTCGGCTTGTCAATCAAGACTGGTTGCCTTTGCTCTGCCACAAGCTGCCTGTCTGTGCCCAGTCTGTGGCTCACAGAGCAGAGCAAGGCCGTAGGCATGAGCAGGGCTGGGAATGTTCCTCTCATGCTGGATGGTGCATTTCCCCATTTTCCAAAGTACTGGCTGCTTTTCCCAGTCACCTGTCCCAGTGATGGATGTTTAAATTGGATTTTAGAAATCATGAAGGCTGTAAAAGCTATGACTCCATGATGGGAACTTGCATGCTACCTAACAGGAGACTACCCACTTCCTACTCAATGACAGTACTTATTTACTTTCTCAGGCAGAGAAACAGAGCCAAGTAAGTTGTCACTGTCTCATCCCTACTCTGAGAAACTCTCTGTGATTATCATCTGGACAGTGCCTGAAAATAAACCTGTTGAACACAGGCAGACTACGTGAGGGTGAGCCCAGATGAGCAGGGGATGGTTTGGCCTCAACATCCCAGAATGGGAAACAAGAGAAGGAATGTGGGGAACTGCAGATGTTCAGCCAAAACATTTTCTGCCTTAAAAAGAGAGGAAGAGAAAGAGAGAGAAGATGCAGAGAGTGGGAAGGATTTCTGTGTGATTGAGGGTCTCAGGAGCTCTGGCCTCATTTCCTGGCTCTGCTCAGGCTTTTTGTATAACCTTGTCCAAAGTCATTTCATGTCCCTGTGCCACCAATCCTCTACTGTCAAATGGATTCCCCTTCTACAGCACTAACCCTCTCTCCCTCTGTCTCTCCTCTGTCTGCCTCACCTGCTGAGACTGTAAGCTCTGCGAGGTACAGACTGCCTCTGATTTCTGATCTCACTTTGTTTGGACTTGATTGTCTCTGATTTGATTTGTTTCTGTTTGTACTGGATCCAGCAACCTCAAGCAGAGCCTATGGGTGATACCACAACACAACCAAAATACACAACTGAGTTATTTAAAGCTTCTGTTTTAAAAAAAAAAAAATCAACTCTGAAATATTTTCCTTCTTATGAGCCAGTAGTAAATTTTAAGAAAGACTGGTTTATTGTAAGAGTGTAATAGGTTTGCTGTAATGTAAACACTAATTGGCAGGTTCCTATGGTGTTACTATATGGATTTTTACATAATGTTTTAAAAGTTGTACGCTCTGTCTGCTGCATTTAAATATTTGCACAAAAACCTGTGCTCAGGGTTTGTAAACTTGATTTTGCCAACAGGCAGCAGAGCCGTCTGCAGGTGAAATTCTGGTGTAAGCAGTAATCCTTGACATATGGCTGTTATCTCCATGAACTGGATGCCAATTACCTCACTGGTGATAGCCTTCTTCCTGGCAAGATGCAAATTTCCATAAAGTCACAATGTATCAGTCAGAAGATTCATACATTCTCTGCATTAATGATGTAATTTTGGATAGCTGGCATTCACCTTAGGAACAAATACAAATTAATTCAGAACCTAATGTGCATTGGTAAACAAGGTAGACAAAAATTAGAAGAAAATCTTATTCTCTGAATTTTCATCCAGAGTGTTTGTTTTCCATTATCAACAAGCTCACTAGCAATAAAACTTGATGATGTTTCATTGGGGAAAGAGACGATGTAAATCGGAGTGTATGGGTGCATAAGGTTGTAGTTGATTTTTTATACACTATTGTTCTGATATACAAGGAACATTTTCCAGGCAGTAGCAACTTTATTTCAGGTGAACTGTATAATCATCTTTGCAACTCAGTAGAGCTGTCACATTGCCCAGAGATGTACGCAGAGCTCTCACTGTAGCCTGTGCCCCCCCGCAGCCAGACCCCTCTGGCACCTGTGGTACCCCTGGGTTTCCCCAGGAAGGTGCCAGGATCCCCGTCTACACCCATTGCCACTCACCCCTGTGCAGCAATGGGATCTTCCTGGATAAATGGGGTGGATTGATCCCCCAGCCTCATAATTCAAACTGTTTCCCAGCTGACTGGCAGCAGGTACTTTCAGGCTTACCTCTACCAGGATTAGAGTCTTATTTCTCTTATTCTTTATTTAGCCCTATTTAGGTCTCTCCCTCCTTTCCTTAGGTCCACAGGCAGGTGAAGAGCTGAGTATAAAGCTTCACGTTTACACTTACTCTCCATTTTCAGCTGGGGAAATGGCTTCGCAGCAGGAGAACGAGCAGACCGTGGTGCAGCTGGAGCGGGTGGGCTTGAAACGCCAGGCAGAAATCCCAGGAGCATGACCTGAGGGAAACTCTGGAGACTTTGCTGTTCAGCTTTTCTCTGGCTGATAAGAGGGTTTACAGTGTTTTATTACTTCTGTCAGGTGGGAAAGGGATCTAGGGGCTGCTGTGGCTTTCCAGTTTTGCAGAGATAACAATACTATTTGCAGGCCTCCAGAGCCAATAGCAAGGGCATCTTCACCAAAGCCACTTTACAGTACTTGTTAGAACACAAACCTTGCATGAACAGCTTAAAATGAAGTGAGATAAACTAGTCCCTTTTATGTGTCTTATTTATTTATCTATAGATCCAAGATAAGCACTTGGCCAAAACAAGATCTTGCACAGCCCCAAATTCAGCATCTCAAAACAGGAGCGAGTGAGAACCCGCCAGTCACCAGCACTGGAGTCTCCTTGCCAGGTTCATAATTAAGTGTAGATACATGGTAGATGAAAGCATGCTACAGTGCTGAGACAGTTTGCTAGCACGGCATAGAGACATGAGAAAAGACATGAGTGCAAAGCCAAGCTTAAGGAGGCAGTGAAGCTCATTTGCAAGGGCAATGCAAATACAGAACTGATTACATTTCCTTAAATGGGAAAGTGTGTTAAATCTGATAAGCGTGCTCTGGGTGTCTCCTAAGCATGGGCTTGTCTCAGTGCTTAGTTTCTGTTCTTCAGCGGGTGAGGGAATGAATGCTGTACTGAAACCCTGCACAGGTGAGAGAGACAGCAAATATTTCTCTCTGTTTCTTCCACTATCTGCATAAATTAACATCTAGATAGCCTTTATATCTCCAAAGCGCTCCACATATATTAACTAATTAATGCTCTTCATATCCCTCTATATTAAAGAAAGAATTATCCTCATTTTGCTAATGCTGAAATTCAGGCAGGAAGATTAAGTGCCCAGGAGTGAATCCAGCTAAGCAGTTTAGTCACTGAAGTTAAAGGGACTGAAAATTAATCATATGTTTAAGAGCTTCAGTGGACTGGGACCCGGGTCTTACACAATGCCGAGCACCTTGTAGGATCAGATGCACCCAAAGCCACAGAGGCATCAAGTAGGAGAACCTGACATGAAGTTGTTCTCCAGGAGCTCAAATCTCAGTTCAGCACATGTAGCCATCATTACCTCTAAAAGACTCTAAAAATTAGTTATCTTGGGAAATATTCACTCAAATAAGGTAGATATGAGAAAATGTACTTGGAACCAGAAGGTGTTGCCCACACGTAAATGGTGCATCTCCTTCACTACCACATTTCCAGTGGTGTGATGCACGAGTCTGGCATCTTTCAAAATGTCACTTCTCTCTGTTGTTACCTGCAGTGCCTACGGCAGAAAACATGAACTGCCACCTGTGTGTTAGATATAGCTCTTGATAAAAATCACCGCATCTCCCCACACTTATGAAAACCAAGAGTCTGTTCTCCTGAAATTTTGAAATCAGTTTTGCTGGCTTTACAGCTGCAACATAACCAGCCAATAGATTTGACAGTTTCTCAGGAAGAAATTAATTGTAAAAAAGAACGATTTAGAGAAGCCATGCAGGCAGTGGGTTTTGATTACCTTCACTTGCATATCTACCATAGAACTTTTCTAGAGGTAAAGAAGGGAGAGCTGTACCTGAATCTTTAGCAAGTGCCTGTTTTATCAAGTTCAAGTTTGGGACTAAGCCCAGATCAGATACCCACCGAAGTTCATATACAAAGTTCCCAGGGCTGCTGGAATACGCCTTTCCCTTACAGGTTTGTTGCGCTTTACTGATATTGCACAAGATTGCCAGTTACTCTTACAAGCAGCCCTCAGATGTTCATATTAAACACTATTTTGATAAGAGGGGCCTTATTTGGGGATAATTATTCATCAGCACCTGAACATATTGAGTGAGGCATTTTCTTTTTCTAAAGAAAGGGCTCTTTTGTTGACATGGAAAATAAACGGTGAGCTCCAGAACAGGCTGGTCTATTGTGAGAGTTCCCAAAATTAGGCTAAACGGCTGGTGACTCATTGTTGGGATATTAATCAGAGCAAGATAAATGTGTGTGCAAAGCAAGGGACATGACTTATCTGATTGGCTTATTGATTGATTTTGGATTAATTTATGAAAGAGACAGATGTTGATGGGGGTGAGACCACAGTCATAGAAAAGAGTAAGGGCTCAGCCGGCCCCTCCTGGTGTTGATAAGCTGAAAGGAAAAAACGCCTGCAAAGGCAGAGGAAGAATAAAGGGAACAGCAGGGCAGGGCAGCTTGTGCAAGCCTGGTGCTTGTAGGCAAGCGGGAGGCAGCCTTTGTGTGTGCAGACAATAAAATGGTATGTGTGTGAGGGCCAGCGATAGGGAAACCTGGGACTGGGCAAGAATTGTGTAAGGAGACTTTTTTTTCCTCTATGGCTACGCTGTGCTAGCCCTGCTTCTGGCAAAGTGACTGCTGGCAAAAGGAGCAGGTGTTGCCATTAAACAAGCAAATCCAAAAGAATCGATCAGACTTCACCAGCCTCTCCTTTTCATGTGCTGCAAAACGGTCAAGCTCAGCAGGGACAAGTAACATGAAGACGGGGCAAGTAGTGAAGTGTGCAGAGAGGAAGCCACTGCTGGTCCCAGGGGAAGGAAGTGAGGAAGGGAGGGAAGGGCCCGTCCCTGTGGAGACACAGCAACGCTGCTCTCCTCAGCCTTGGTGAGGCCACCCGCCACCGCCATGGGGCCTGCAGAGAACATCACAGTGGAGAAAGGGCACTGAGATTATAACTTTCAGCAGCTCCTGATGAAGTTTGGAAGGAAAAGAATGGGAAGCATAAATATTCTTCTTTCAAAAAGCCTGCTTTAGCTTGAGTGTTTTGGGGGACTGTAGAATTTCTCTGCACAATACAGATGCACTAGATAGGCATGTCATGAAGGCGGTCTTTGTTATTTAGCACACGTCTCCACAGTACAGCTATTGATGTTTTCTCCCCCTCTGAACTATGTACCACTTATTTTTCACATGAGTAAACTAGCTTTAATATTGCCTTAGAATGTAAATAAATACACTGAGCATATAGATTTCTCTCCATCCCTGTAATACTGCATGCATCTCTGGCCTGGATCTCCAGCTTTTCACACTAGTAGCCCATCTCCAATATTGATTTGGAACGTAGATAGATAGTACACATATTATGGATTTATTTCGGTCTTTGTTGCATCGCTGTGGTTTGCAAAGTAGGTAATCTGCAGGAATTAATTTCTCCCATAACATTGCTTTTTGTGCATACAGAGTGAGAAAATAATATAACAAATATCTTCCAGCATGCTGAGCAACTCCCCTTTCGCTGACTGTAACTCCACCTCAGCATTTGATGTCTGCGGCTGTCTGGGTGCAATGGCTGTGTGCTGTCATAGCAGGGCACTTTCATAGTGAGACATCCCATCTGTCTTCCTTTCCCACAGCCTTGCAAGTGTCCCTTTGCTTGAATACCAGTTGCTGAGCCTGCCTTTCGTCAACTGCTGCACACACTTAAGTGGGGGTGCTGTAAAAATGTCAGAGTGCTGGGGTTTGGGTTTGCTTTTTTATTTCTTCTGGTGACTTGGAAGTGGCATTTGGTTTCTACTCAAGGGTGGAACATAGCTTGTGACAGATGGCGTCTGTAAAGCTTGTGAGAGTGTGGTACCACCAAGCAAACCAGTGTCCCCTCACTGCGCCCTGCAGCCCTGGGTGATAGCCCAGGTTCAAGCCCTCAGTACAGGACAGCCAGCGCTGCATAGCACAGCACCTAAGTGAGGATGGTCTCCCCACAACAACGTGAAATATGATGGTCCTGGTATCACACTAAACCACAGCTGTGTGCTCACGGCTCAAGCTTGTTGGGTCAATACAGTTTCTGTGAACTCTTCAACAGATCTCCTTACAGATCTGCATAGACAGTTCTTGAGAGTCAGGAGCCTAAAATACACAGGCAATAACCTCAGCGCTTTATAAGATCCCCCTTTTTAGTGCAAAGATTGAATTCTTCAGCTGCATTTTTTACAGTCCTGTTTGAATTGGTGTTTGCCAGTGTAAGAGGGTGCCAAGTCTATACTCGGTGGCTGCCCACCTCAGCAGACCATCTGCTGTAGCTGCCGAAGGGGAACAGACACTCATCAGGTCTCTTTCATCCCACCCTGAAGGGAATATCTAAAACAAGTGAGGGGACTCATGTCCTTGATGTATCTGTTTGTAACTCGGTGACCAGATGGCATACAGATGTCTGTAGTAAGGACATTTGATGAATGCTGCCTTTGGTGACTAATGGGCAGGCAAAGCAAAGCAAATAGGCCATGTACAAGGGGTAGTTGCTTTCTCTGACATGTCATTTTTCCAGTATGATCATGTGTGGCACCAGCCACCACAATAACTGAACTGAACTGTTAATAAGCCTTAACACTCATCCTGTGTTAAGACTTGTTCTACGTTCACTTATTTTTGGCCTACAGATCATTTTTCCACATGCCCATTTTGTTATCAGCCATGCTGTTTGTAATCCACTTGCTTACTTTAATAGGATTTAGTTGTCAAATAGGATTCCCTTTAATTTATCATCAGTATTAGCTTCCTTAACATCTTGCTGTTCTTCATCAAAATTGCTTAGGGGTTGGTGTAGGTTTGGACTCCTGGTGAGAACCCCTATGTTTTGGGGTCTCCGTGTAGGTGGCTGGTTATATGCAGGTACCATTGCCGTCAGTGGCAGTCTAGGCCCCTCCAGAAGTCTATTACTAAATACAAATGTCTGATGCTGTTAGAAGCAGGTGGATGGATAGAAAATGTGGGTCTGGGAGATACCACACAGGGCCGCTGAAGATCTGTGCTCTTTTGGAGCAGCAGGTGGAGATGCTGGGCGACCCCAGGGCTTCTCAAATGGCATGAGACTCTGAGGTGTGTGCCAGGACACTGATTCCATAGTAGCCAATTGGTCATGCCCTGGATGAGGTCTCAGCCAGCTGGGCAACAGAAAATGCCACCTTCATCAATGACAGGCTTCTAGGCAGCACCATGTCTTCCTCATTCAGGTCTTCATCCTCTGTTTTGTTTTGTTTTGTTTTGTTTTCTATTTTCTTACTGCATTTAGGAGATGCTATCCAGAGCCTTTATTTGTCAGTGAGATCAAAAACATAATCACATCACTTCTTTCACATTTACTTGTGCAAATAGTTGTCAGTGAGGTTTTTGTTTGCTTCGTATGTATGCATATTTATTTTATAAGTGCATATAAGGCTCACTTTTCATCCCAGGTCACCAGACCTCATAAGGCTGGTCATAACTTTAGCCCAGTGTCATCAAACCTTCATTTCCTGCCTCTATCTGCACCTATACTGGAGTTTAATAGGGGCTTTTATGAAATTTTTGAGCACAATGGAGATAAAAATAGGCAAAGCACAGGATGTTCATCAGGGCTTCTTTGTAGAAGAGCCTGAAGCTGCTACCTCTCTCTGGATCCCCATTGTTTCCTAACTTCACCCCTTCAGGGGGAGATGTATCCTTAGCCAATTGATGAGGGGGAATGCATGCTGCTAGAGGAAGTCTCTTACTGTGATTTCTCTGCATGAAAAATATGTTTCGTTCACTGTGATCCTTAACTTTCATGGAGAAGAGTAAGGATAGGATTATAAAATCCACCTGTCTTCAAGGCTCTTTTGCTAGAGGGATGACATACAGAAAACCTATCTGCTATCTATATATGAATGCCAAAAATATCTAGGTCATAATAAGCTCCTGATTATATCTCTATCCATTCCTCGAGAGTTAAAATCTATCTTACTTTACCTCATCTACAAAGTTTCTGTCTGGGGTAGTTTTTGATAAATTTAAGCAAAATTCTCTTAAATAAAACTGTAGTTGAACTCATTTTGCTTAATTAGCATTTTCTTTAAATGGGAATAAGAGCAGAATGCAAAGAGATTGCTTTAATAAATTGGAAATTATGAGCACTTTATACTGTGTAATAGGACTTTGTACAACTACAACTAGTGGCCTTCACAGCTCAGACTCTGCTGGCTTTGAACACTGAAAATGCTGTTAAATTGTTAAGCTTAGTCTCAACTGGCAAGGACATTCATTGTCTGAAAACTTACCAAACCTGAAGGCAATCAACAGCAGATAGTATAATGAACAGAACAAAGATAAATTAGTGGTGTTTGTTTGTTTGTTTTTTTGTTTGTTTTTGTTGGTTTTGTTTTTTAAAATCTTCAATTCATCTCTCAAACTGAAAAATTTAGAAACAGCACCTATGAAACTTGAACCAAAATGAAAACATTAAAAAATTTCTCTTATAGAAGCAAATGACAACAATTATCACTTTAAGCTGAAGGAAGACAAATCAAATCTATTTCAAGCTTTTAATCCCTTATGAAATGAAGTGCAAAGTACAGACATCCTTCAAAATGCAGGGAAGGAAGTAAAGAACGTAGTGCTTGTTTTATACAAAGGCTCAGTGGTTAAATATAAATTGAGCCAGAGGCAGACAAGGAGAGAAAGATGGATGAAGCAGAGGTCAGGGCATTAATCTGGAACTTGCAATACCAGGGCACCAATTCCTACCTTAATAACCTTTTAGGTATGAAGAGGAGTGGCATTGACAGGAGCATCCTTATATTACACAGCCTGGTGTTTAGGCACTCCAAGGAGGTAAGAAATGTAGGTTCAGATCTGCTCTGGTTATGACAGGAATAAGAACTGGGTTTCACATATTCTAGGGATTGCTTTAATCTCTGGACTTTGGGCAAAACATGGGAACATGATCAGCGATACTTTTTTTCTCTGTCACGGTTTCATGTATGCAAACCACCTATTTTTCAGTATAACCTGCTCTACTAGTTCAAAAGCCTAGATATTAACATTTACTAAAATGTTAACTTTATGTATGGACTCTCCAAAATGGAAAAAATTTCTGGGTGTTTTAGATAGAAGTAGTGACACATCCAGACTGTGATAATGAAGAAATCTTGATGTTATGCACACCAGTTTCTGAGAATCAGCTAAAAGGTCGTAGGTGGGGGAAGATTATGCCAGTTGTATTTGGGTCTACATTTAAAATATTGGATTTCTGCAAAACAAAGTGAGAAAATGTTTCATTCATGCGGTAGAGAAATATGGTTTACCTAGTTTCCTACCTGAGTATTAGAGGGAGACTCTACATTGCATCACATCTCTAACCCTACCAAGAAATTCCTGATGCCCTGTTCCCACACTGTGGGACCTCAGTGTGGTCTCCATGAGCTGCTGCCGTTCCTCTTGGCTCTCAGCACTCATGACCAGGAATGACTCGGAGTAGCAGCTTAAAATGCTGCCACCCTACTGCCGAGAAGCAGTCTGAATCTCAGTCGTGTTGCATTTTCTGCACTCACATCTAGTCAAGGTCAAGATGTCCTGAATGTTTACAGGAGATCACTGATGAATGGAGAGCTGTTCAGACATGCTGAATTGCAGATAGCTACTTTGACTTAATTAGAACATGCTCAGTATAAATGCTGCGTGAAGATGAATTTTGCTTCTGCTAGCAGCTAAGTGGTCTTTATCTAGAGGCTAAATAGGTTGAAAAAAAATTGAGGTATGGACAAACTTCAAATAAATCATAAAAGGAAGGTGAATAAATGGAGAACTGAGTGCAAGATTGAAATACACACGGTGTTTCAACAGTACACATATATACTGTTCACTCCTATGGTAGTGTCAATTTTCCAGGTCAAGCAGAAAGAGTTATGAGAGAGTTTGACCCAGTTATTGCTGAGACCCTCTGAGGCAATTCAATATTGGATTACTGCTAGTAAAGGGCATGCAGAACAAAATACAATCTTTCTGCTAATTGCTGTGAGCCTGCAAAAGCAATTTTTTTTACCATAATAAAAAAGCCAAGTGTTTTTCAGGACTTTTGGATTCTACTCAAGATCTGTCACCACCAGCAGATGCCAGTAATAAATACAGACGCACTTCCAGAAATGCAATAAATATGGAGGTACACTCTGTTTTTCCCATCAGCTCTATTTTAGGGTAGGATATATACTGTAAACAAAAAGAAATTGAGTATTTTAGTATTCTTCAAAGACACACCTGAAATTTATTAGCCAGTATTAAATGTCTTGTTGTTGTTTCTTTTTCTCCCACTCAGGTAACACAAATCACTGACACCCCCACCCCCAAATAAGCAGGGTATTGAGAGGGGTATGGAGGGTCTTTGTTTTGAATGGTGCTGCAATGGTTTCCTTTTCTTTCTTCCTAGAATGCAGAAAGAAGAAACCTTTGTTAGAGCAGCAATGTGAAACTTCACTGCATCCCTAAATTTTTATAGAGACCACTTCTGTCTTTTTACATTTTATCTCTGCGGGAGAAGCTGCCCTATTTCAGTTCTTCCTTCCAGAAGGAAAGACACCATGCCCTGTAGCAAACTATTACATGGGAAGAACCTGTTTTGAATGCAGACTTCCTCTTTTATGACAAATCATTCCTGTCTACTCTACCAAGGTCACAGTAACACTGAAGTGGCACTTGATAGCATTCATCTCCCCTAACCTGAGGCATCTGCTAGGTAGTTGTCTCCACCTGAGCTAGACCGGAGTTCTCTTCCTAGGCTAATGGATAGCAACATGCCTTTCTAGTTCATGAGTCATCTGATCTGGTTTGGATGATTACCTTAGGACAAGATGAATCACAAGGGAGAAGGGCTCATTTCTCTCTGCTGATAAGAAAGAAGTGGGTGGGAGAATAGCTCTGATGGAGACATGTCCTTTGTAGATGCCTGTGTTTAGGTGAGGTGAATCACACCTTCTGAATCAGAAAGATCAGGAATTACTGTCTGGCACTAATTCCATAAAATATCAAGGACGACATACTATTAAGGTGGTTTAGTAGTGTTTGATGGTGTTCTGCCAAAAATTTTCTAGAAAGGTAAGGCTCTGCTTTCTCTGTATTTCTCTGAACAGAAGAGTTAGCCTACTAAACAAACTTCCAGGAAAAAAAGGGTTATTTCTTTAGTGCTGAGGTTAATCTGCTGTTTTGTGATTTTAAGGAACCTTCAATGCTACAATGGAAACCTACAAGAAGATCAAACCAATAAAAACACACACACACACACACAAAATTATATAGCCTTATTCCTGAAAGTCTAGGTATACCTTTTGAATCATTAGTGCAGAAGAAAGTGTTAAAATTTTTCCTTGGTCTGTCTTAAAGACTGTGATTTTGGTGTAGTTTTATTACTGTGTTCTACAAATTGCTGCTACTTACTTTAAGTATCAAGTTAACTAGAAGGCCTTGTAACTTTCTTGAAAAATGCAGGATTAAAATATTGCTGGAGGTCCCGTCTCAGCTGAAATATGCCTTGGAATTTTGGATGAAACGCAGTAATTCCTTCTGCCTCACCTCTTATAGCAGCTAGGCCTCTGGGAAATGGCTGCTTGACCAACTGGGGGCAGGTATCGGTGTTATTCAACTATTAGCTGTGTATTAACCACTGATCAACAAAAAGGATAAACCAGAACCCAGTGACCAGCCAGCGCTGAGAGATCAAGAGGATGTGATCCAAATGGCATGATTGAAAAAACTCTTTTCTGCTCTTTGAACGTGTGCACAGAGCGAAGCATCACTCCTGGGTTCCCATACCTCACTGGGGAAGAACTGCGAGACGCACGTAAACCTGGTGGCCCTGGAAAGTCTTTGCTCCAGGGAAAGGGTCTTAATTCGTTTTACTGTAATGTAATATAATTTACTGAAGTAGTCACCATTTGGAGCAGAGAACTTAGATTTGTGGCTCTTGGTAAATTCTGCAATTGGTGAAATACTGAACCAGGAGTAGGAAATGCAGGAATGTGCGAGAGCATATTCATGCAGTGGGGTAGTCAGGACTAGGGAAAATATGTTATTTCTAAATGTACAGCTTTCATGTGCATTCAAGGATATCAAAGACTTATCTCTGGTTCGGAAAACATATTGGAATTAAAATAACATTGAGCTAAATTAATACTATTGGCATTAGTAATCCTAATAATACAAAAAAGGAGACAAATCCCTCTGTTCTAAATTTATTCAGCTGTCTTTGAAAAGATGTGTGGACCCTTATTAAATCAAATATATTCAATTTTTGCATCAATTTTGCTTCTGCTTTTTGTCTGCTTGTTTTCTTTAAGAAAAATTCTGGCATTCCTATTTAAAATCATGTAGCTAACTGCACTGTGTATCCACCTGATACAAATGCTTATGAATCGCCTGTGATAAATTCACTGATGATGTAGGGACAATAGAAAATTATTTTCATTCTTTGTATTAAAAAGCACCCATAAAAAGTATTTTTAATGAGTCATTGTCCAGCTGTAAACAGATCCTTGGATAAAGCTTCATTAAAAGACAGTGTAACAATTAAAGACCCTGCTACATTAAGAAAAACTTTGTAGAATTGTGAAGCTGATAGTGTAAAGACAGTGAAATTGAAGTTTCAGTGCCATACATAGCCCTAACTGTTATTCTTAACACCAGAGAGCCTGTTCCTTGAAAACTGCCCCTGATGAACCCTCCTTGGTCAACCAAATGTGACACCTCTTCCAAATGACATGTGCCTACCACAAAATGCCATCTCCTGCAATTTAAATGAAGAGGTACAGGCTGCTTTGTATCAGGCAGATATGGGATACTACCTGAGCACCCAGTTATCTCTATTTCTACGTAATGCTTGTTGACAGCCCAGCACTTCTCCTGTCCGGGCTGTTGCACAGGTTCCATGTATGTTGAGCCCCCCCTTCCAACATAAATGCATTCAACTCATCTGTGTTTAATCCTTCCACGTGTCCTCCTCACCCTCCCTTATCGACTTCCTGAAATATCTCATATATATACTCTGAGCCTGTGAACTCTGATATTATTCCTCAATCACTCACTTATACAAGTTAAATGAAGTATGAATAGAAGGTAAGTGGGAGGTAATAGGATGGAATTAATGTCGTTTTGGTGGATCTCAATTTCCAGGCATCAAACCTGTGTTTCAGTCCCTAATGCCTTGGAAAAAAAAAGAGGTCCTGAGTGGACACAAATGTTATATTACTGCTTAAGACAAATACAGCAGGAAGACATATTACTATTAAATCCTTTATTGATTCATTTAATAGATAAAACAATTCAGCTGTTTCTCAACTCTGAAAAAGACGTACAACACATCCCATCTCATCCTGATTTATTGGTATTCATCCTTCCCAATATGTGTGGAGTCCTTTTGGCAGTGGCTGACGTTCTCTCGTCTGTTGTATCCTAATACACATCTGCTCGGAAGTGTCACATGTAGGTCAGGCGCAGCCAGAGCCACAGACAAATCGTACCAAGGCAGATGGTTCCCGACTGCATTCTGGGCAAGATTTTGGCTGAACAAGGTAATCACTTGCTCTGCTCTCAAACATATTCCCCATTTCTCTGAAGTTTTTTTTTTCCACCATTTAGAAAAAAAAAAATGGTGGTAAAATCTGGACAAGGAAGATTGCTGTATTGTGTGCTGCAACTTATCATTGCCAACAACCTTTGTTATTTGCCAGAGCTCCAGCAGCATCATATAATTTAGCTTTAAATTGTTCACATATAGCTCTTTAGAGAGGTCATAAAGGGGACCATTTTTTGATAAAGAAGAATTGAATAGAACCCTTCCACCCTGATCTCTAGTGTAAGTGTTAAACCCATCAGTTACACTTAATCCAAAATTAATAACATAGTCTAGCAATACCACTGCTGGAGTTTGCCTCTTTGTTGCTTCCCGTGTCTTATTATCTTGACAACTTTTCTTCACAGCAACATAATAGTTTACCCCAAAACATCAGATCATGCTGCTATTTTAAATGCAGAACAAGAGTTGCAGCTAAATATACTAATTTTAAATTACTCAATAACCTGAATATGAAAGTTGCTTTATTTCAATTAGGATGCTGCCTGAGGTTTTGGTATTTTGGGATTTATTTCCAGTGTCTACGTGATGTGTTTAACAATACTAATGATGAACTGATAATTATATCTTGGGCTATTGTGTGATGTCTAAAATGTGATGGGTGTTTACCCTGTAAATCATCAGTACAATTCTGCATCAACTAGCAATTATTTAGCTTCAAGAAAGGCTACTACAATTAAATGATCAATCATATGTGAAGATTAATGCTAGTTTCATGGTCATTGTCCTTTTCTCCAGAGTCATCTATAATAAGTGAATAAACTGGTAGAAAATAATTTCCCCTCGCTCCTTATAAAAATCACTTCAATTTTGTTGATGTGTGACGTACTATTGAAATAATTTTTCAGATGAATATTTATATATATTTCGGTTCTGTACACATACATTGATTGGGTTCATCTGCACTGTGCAGATGTGCACATTTTTTGTTGGTTAATGATAATAGTAATTATAATGGCAATACTTACACAGCTCTTCTCCATAAAGGATGCTGATATCTTTGGGTGAAAAGTGCCATAGAAGAGGTAGATAATATATAGTTAAATCATATATATTGCATCAATAGGTTACTATGTTGTTCTATGATGTTATAACACTGTTGTTATATGATGTTATTACAACAATAACAATACCTTATTTCAATAATTTTTCAAAATTTGGGCTTCTTAGCTACCGTAGTACTCTGAATATTTTTTGCATTTCTTTTGTTTAAAGGCACAGAACCTGAAGTATGCAGAGAAGCCAGGTTTGTATGGGAAGATGCCACTATTTACATGTTCATTTAGTTTCCCATTCAGAGCATGAGTGTGAATAATTGGATTCTAGCCTTAGATTTTCAGATTTCAAAGCTGTGTGATGACAGGAGTCACAGTTCAGCCAAAATTCCTGTTTACTTCATTGCCATTTTGCCTGTGCAACATGTGCAGGACCTGTGCCCCACACCAGTTCCAGTTACTTTGATGTGATGAATATTATCTGCAACTTTTGCCATGCTATGATGTGCCAGGAGATGTGCTATTTAATTTTCATTATTAGGGCTACATCTGACTAAATTAGTCAAGAAAAGCCATCCTCTTACTTAACATCGGCACACAGCTAACCATCCTTTCACAAAAATCTCATCTCCAGTGAAGTACCCCAAACTGGTAAACGCTAGTTGAAAAGATGTCCATCTGCTCTATGAATGCCCTTGTTAACAGTCGGTATTTTTAAATGCTGCAAATGGCATTTTTAATATGTTGCAATCACATTGTGAAATCAGTTATTTTGTGAAATGGCTGTTTTATAATATGACTGCAGCACGTACGTAATTAGACTCTCTCAGAGGAAACAAACTGACAGGACACGTACAGAGAAAACTGAAAGGTCTCTCTACAACTCCAGATTTCCTGAAGAACTAAAAGGTTTGAAAAAGTGTTCTTTTAAATTTTTTTTTTTGACAGCTTATTCAGAATGATGAGACATTCAGTATCTAAAGCCAAATGGCTTCTGCTTAACGATGGCAGAGATACAGAAAGAAACTATTGGCCTCATTGAATCTTACAGGATTTTGTCCTTTGATTTCAATGGGTGAGAAATCAATCAGTGATTTCTAAGGGTCATAGAGGATCACAGGCTACAGAGGAGTGGAAACTATGCTCGGGATGACCAGACATCGCATGTGTGCTGCTGGAACAGAGCATGAAGAAGTTCAGTGATGCATGGGAACCTTTCCAAGGTTTAAGAGCACAAAGGCAACAATACATCACTGAGCAAAAAAAAGCACACAAATTATCCATTTGCCATGTAGCTGATGGAAAATAATTTTATTCTGGTTTTGTTTTGGTTTTTTTCACTGTGTTTTTGTGCAAATGCCTGTATGTTCTGCACACAGCAGATACACAAAGGCAATTGCAATCCAGAGGTATGTGTATGACTCCAAGGTCCTGACTCATCAGATGTCCAAACTGGGGACCTGGCTGGAAGGTGCCATCAGGCCTATTTAGGTATTAGGTGCCCAGGTCTCATCCTGACACAGCACCAAGGTGTTGTCAAAGGCTCTTCTGTGTCCCTCCATTTGGATGCAGCCAGATTTCACTCTTTCATCAGTTTGTGGAGAGTTATTTATCCTGGAGAAAAGGAGACTGAAGGGAGACCTTATCGCTTCCTGCAACCACCTGAGAGGAGGTTGTAGCATGGAGGGTGTTGGTCTCTTCTCCCAAGTAGCAAGTGATAGGATGAGAGGAAATGGCTGCAAGTTGCACCAGGGGAGGTTTAGATTGGATATTAGGAAAAATTTCTTAATGGAAAGGGTTGTCAGGCATTGGAACAGGCTGCCCGGGGAAGTGGTTGAGTCACCATCCCTGGAGGTGTTTAAAAGATGTGTAGATAAGGTTCTTAGGGACATGGTTTAGTGCCAGTGTTAGGCTAATGGCTGGATTCAATGATCTTGAGGGTCTCTTCCAAACAAAATGATTCTATGGTTGTATGAGTGCTGCTGTTAACAATAGTTACCAATTAACTGATGCTCCCCCGAGACAGGTTGCAGTCCTGCTCATTCACCTGGGACTCCAAGGGTTCTTCAGGAAGAACAGATGACATTTACAATCTTCTCCAGTGACAGAAAGAGGAGAGTGGGCTTTCTGTGTCTGAAGTCTAATCATGTGCTAACCAGGGGCAGCAGGACCGTGTCAGACCTGCAGCAGACTCATGGAAAAAGTTGGGGCAAAGTAACAATTCAGTACATTGTCAGTGCTTCCAAAGACAAGCAGAAAGATTAACAACTGTGTTTGTGAAGTGCTTTGAGATCTATAGATTAAACTAATGTGCCTGAAGTCATGTGCAGTGCTAAATAATATTATTGTCTTCTGAAATTAGAAACAACTTCCAAACAATTTCAAACTTTTCTCCCACATAGTCAAATAAAGGAAATTAGTCTCAGCCACAATTAACTTTCTATCCTCATTTCTCAACCTGCTCTGTCTGCTACTTCATCTGACCTGTTCTTACACTTCACTGATCAAATGCAGTTACAAGCTTATCCATCATCTTACAGCATAATGAAGTGTAAACATATTCTGCATCCATCTATCATGTGAGCCATAATTTGGAGTTCAAAAGATTGCACGCAAGACCATTTTAAGCTTTAATCACAACCATGCTGAATGATGGGCTACTTGCCGTCAGCAAATACGTTTGCCCTTTGCTGCTGGATGCCCTCAACGAGTCTAGAAACACTGTAATTTGAATAAATGTTTGGAACTGACCAGAATTAAAAAAAAAAAAATTAAAAAAAAATCTTTTTTTCCAACCTGATCTTGTTTAATAGCTATCCTTAATGTATAGGTTGCTATTTGAGGTGAGTACAAGGGAAAAACATTGTAGCAAAACAATCTCAATGACCTGAAAGCAGATGCTGGAAGCAAAGATGCAAGACTAAAGATGATTATACCAGGAGTATTGCCTGTATCCTTCAATTTTGCCTCATTTAGTCCATTGTTACATAAAAATTATTTCAAAACATCCTGCAAAAAGGCAATCATACTCCATTTCATATATATGGCTGAAGTAATCAAGCAGCAATATAGCACTGGTACTCTAAAGCCAAAACTTGACATCATTGGTTTTCAATACTGTTGTCAGATAATATTAATAGTAACTGACTCCAGCATCTGGTCCTCAGGAAGGCAAAACAATCTTTTTCCACTAGTCCTCATGTCCACAGTGTGTAATATTAAATTCAGAATGACCAAGTGTTACAAACAGCAAGGGACACGGAGAATTCTGAGGAAGACAGGGAAAGCAAGAGGAAAGTACAGGTTCAGCAGCTTACAAGGGAGAAGGGCAACAATGGCCAGAAGTATTCAACAGCCTCAGCCATTGCAAAATGAGTTACCACAGTTTTAATAAGGGAATAGAATTGCAGGATGAACTTGGAAAAGAAGAGGGTAAACAACATTTAGTTAAGTATAATTATTCAAATTGGTAACACCCAGTGAAACACACACCGAAGAACTCGCAGACCTTGCTGAAGCAATTTCTTATTCTCTAACAATTATCTTCAAGAGCTTGTGAGATGTCTCAGAATAGTGTAGAGTGGCAAACATGGCACATTTTTAAAAAATGAGGAAGTGTCCGAGGAAACAGAGCTCAAGGAATGTAACTTTGGTGCTTAGAACAAATTGTTAAACAAACATCACCAAAGTATCTAAATGGTAATACAGTGATTGAAAACCAGCCATCGTGGTGTTATCAAGAAGAATTTTGTCAAACCAACTTATTTTCAGTCTTTGACTAAATGATTGGCCTAGGGGATAACAACAAACACAGTTGCCTTTGACTTTCATGCGGCATTTCACACTGCTCTATGTGGTATTCGCCTAAGCAAAAGTGGAGATAGGTAGGACAAGATTCAGCTTCAGATTCATGCATAGAAATGTCTCTTGTTTACCATGTAGGTGTCTACATGTAACCTAGCCAGCTAAGCTTCCTTTGTAGGGAGGATATCAAGGGCTCAGTGCAGTTTCCCACATCTAGTACCATCTGAGATGCCTCCTGGCTGACCTTCAGCTACCACTTCAAAGGGGAGTAGATCTCCATAGGTCCTGTGTCAGATCTGCCAGCCCCATAGAGCTGCCTTGGGGGCATCACTGTGAAGTCCAGAAGACAAGTTCACCTTACCACTCATTGCCCACCCGAGGATGAGCTGGATAGCTCTCCAGCCTCCATCCACTATAACAGCAGCTCAGACACCTAGCCCATAGGCGAACACATACACTGAGGCAAAAACATGCTTAGAATTTTATTTTTTTGTCAACCTGGCATGTATTTCAAGTAGTGTTCAGTGGGGATTTACCTTAGGATTGGTCATGTTAAGCAACTTGTAGAATGGAACAGGAAACATTTTTTCATAGCTGACGGCAAGCTGGGAAGGGATGCAAGTACTTTGGAGGACAGGGATAACATTTTAAATGATTTTGACAAGCTGGAGGAGTGAGCCAAGGTCTGCAGGGTGTTCAGCAAAAACAAATGCAAAAAGCTTCCTTTAGTCATAAGATGTGAATACAGAAATACACAGTGGAGAACTAATAGTAAGTCACCAGTAGAGTGGAAAATAATTCGACAATTACTGTGATTCACAAGCTAAAAATGTGTGTGTGATGGTGCTGCAGAAAAGACAACTCCCATTCTTGGATTTACTGGCAGGAATGTCATGTGCAAGACACCAGAAGTATTTAACATGCTCTGATCTGTAATGATAAGGTCCCCGCTAGAGTGTTATTCTCTCCAGGGCCAATAACCACACTTTGAAGAAAGATATGACAAGCTGCAGAGAGACTAGAGGAGAAAAATAAGGATGACAGGAGAGTTACAAAATATTATTTATATGTGAATTCAGGAATTTTGCTGTGGCTTACAGTGCTTGGGGATCGGGGTGAGGGGAGGGCAGGAACCCATACCACCTTGCCAGAGGTTATAAGAAAAAGGAGCGAGTCCAAGCTTCCTCTGTCTGCTAATGGCAGGACACAAGATAACTGGCCTGATTTGCATCAGTGAGATGTATTTAAGTCCAAATCCAGGAACCTCTTTTATGGGAGCTTTTTGGGAACAGGTTCAACAAAAGGGAAGGTTAATGCTGCTCCAGAGCGACAGAAGCAGCTTTTCTGTGGTGAGCTGCTAGAAATGTCTAAAGTGTTTAAAAACCACTGCCCACCCCAGCAGCCTCCTGTTATGGGGAAGCAGAGAGAAACCCTCATTGATGGAGGTGACTGAGAAGCACTTGGAAGAGGTGGCTGAGGGGCAGGCAAGGAGGAGCCCTGGTCTGGTGGCCTTTCTCTGCAGGAGGCAGTTATTTCCCAGGGCCCACCACAACCCCAACATGGCACTGGCTTGAGGGCTTGTGTTTCTGTGGCTGTTGATCAAACACAAGATGCAAACAGTCTGTTCATGTAATCTTTTTTCTTTTTTTTTCTGTGAAGGTGGAGTGATGGGAGTTTTATTATAGCACAACTGTTCTTTAGTATGGTAGTTAATGAGCTGTCAGGATTTCTGTAATAAACTTCTCGTTCAGAGTGGTAAGTAATAACTCACTGCAAGATGAAGCGTAATTTTAGTCATTGCTCAGAAATGCGTTTTACCAATTTTGAGAAATAAACCTCATCTTTTTAAAGAGCCTCATCTCTCAGTAAGAACAGACTGGGACTTTCTCAGAGCAACTGGGTGTTTCGGGTTTTGGTTGTTTTTTGTTTTCACTTTTGTTTTTTTTTTTTTTTCAAAATAGGAATATAATTACTCCTTTTTACTTATAGTGAATGTATGTGTGCTATAGAGTTTTAAAATGGGGGAAGGAATTGGGAAACTCTGGCTCATCAGTGCCATTCTTTCTGCCTGATGCCTTTTCTCTCTCCTTGTGTGTGCTCCTCATGGGAATACAACTAGTCCTGGCCACCACAACTGGGAATGCACAGAGTGCTGGCCAAGACATGATGGTGCTTTACAGCAGAGCACAGTTGCTTGGCTTGGCATTTTATGAATTAAAAAATGGCACTGTTGATATGACACCCTCAGTCCTTTACTTTCCAGCATACATTTCCCACAACTGAGCTCAAAGGGGGAGGGAAAAAAGATGAAGTTATTTGCCATAAATAATTTGTCTGAAAACACATTTCCTTTTGCAAATGATCTGCACACAGTTTACAGTCCACGACTTCAATAACTGTTTAAAATTTTACAGTGTGGATATACTTGAGCCGATTTTCATCCTAAGCTTTCTGCTGCCTTTCCAATTTTCGTGTCTTATGGCTGGTCAGAGAAATCACGTGCTCTCGTTTCTTGTCCATGAGCTGATCCAGGCTTTACAGCCAGGAAAATTCTCTCTCTTGGTTGGTGATTATGCTCAGTTGCTTTTTCAGTATTCCAGAAGTGCCTCTGCAAATAGTAAAATCCCATTTTGAGGAAAGCTGCAGTTGCCTTTCTTGAATATTCACGCAGATTTTGACAGGGCTTTTAGATTCTGTGTGCCTCTTGCAAAACACAGAAAGTTTCCTGCATTAGTGTTCATGAACAAGCAAATACAAAGAAAGGGACACAAATGTCAACACATCTGTGTTACATCCAGCAGTGTACGAGCAGAGCCTCTTCCCACTGCTGGCCTCCAGCTCCCACGCTGGCAAACTGATGGTTGCATCGCTAACCTTGCCACCTTCCTTCGCAAATTGCTGGGGATCCTTTCGGTTATGGCCTTCATTTTACTTACCGTGAGTG